>NC_044317.1:32906039-33216753 GCF_007474595.2 Lynx canadensis | reverse complement strand
CACCGCGCTCTAGCTGTGTGGTCTTAGGTAGGTACTTGACCCTCTCTCTCCAAGCCTCAGTTTTCCCATGCATGAAACGAGGATAGTGGTAGCGCCTCCCTCGCTGGGTGAGGATGAAATGAGTTAATGCACTGCAGGGACAGGGGACTGTGTTCAACACGCGGTCAGTGCTCAGTGTCCCCGTTGTTATTATCCCAGTCCCAATTAAGGGGGCAAGGCAGGGAGAAGGGTTGAATATGGCTCCTACTTGGACACTAACGTAGCCCCCAACACGGGCTAAAACTCCATTTTATTTATTTATTTATTTATCTATTAAAAATTTTTTTTCTTAATGTTTATTCATTTTTTTTTTAATTTTTTTTTCAACGTTTATTTATTTTTGGGACAGAGAGAGACAGAGCATGAACGGGGTAGGGGCAGAGAGAGAGGGAGACACAGAATCGGAAACAGGCTCCAGGCTCTGAGCCATCAGCCCAGAGCCCGACGCGGGGCTCGAACTCACGGACCGCGAGATCGTGACCTGGCTGAAGTCGGACGCTTAATCGACTGCGCCACCCAGGCGCCCCTTTTTTTTTTTTTTTAATTTTTTTTTTCAACGTTTATTTATTTTTGGGACAGAGAGAGACAGAGCATGAACGGGGTAGGGGCAGAGAGAGAGGGAGACACAGAATTGGAAACAGGCTATGTTTATTCATTTTTTGACAGACAGAGAGAGCGAGAGTGGGGGAGGGGCAGAGAGAGAGGGAGACACAGAAGCTGAAGCAGGCTCCAGGCTCTGAGCCGTCAGCACAGAGCCTGATGCGGGTCTCAAACTCGTGAACCGTGAGATCATGACCTGAGCCAAAGTCGGACGCTTAACCAACTGAGCCACCCAGGCGTCCCTTATTCATCTAGTTTAATGTTTTATTTTATTTTTGAGAGAGACAGAGAGTGTGTGTGTATGTGTGTGTGTATGTGTGTGTAGGTGCAAGTGGGGGAGGGGCAGAAAGAGGGGGGCAGAGGATCCCAAGCAGGCTCTGTACTGACAGCAGTGAGCCTGATGTGGGAGTCGAACTCACCAACCTCGAGATTGTGACCCGAGCTAAAGTCGGACACTTAACCGACTGAGCCACCCGGGCGCCCCTAAAATTCCATTTTAACAAAACGAGCAACAACCCCTAACCCCAGAGCCTCCCGCCAGCCATGGCATGACCAGCTAGAATCTAATAATAGCACTTAGCTCTCCTTGTAGTTACTTTTATAATTATCTTTTCTTTATGCTATGTGATATTGGTTCCCCTTTGAAAGCTATTTAGTGGTTTAAAAAAAATTTTAAATTTATTTTAGAGAGAGAGAGAGAGAGAGCAAGCGCAAGCAGAGAAGGGCAGAGAGAGACGGAGGGAGAGAATCCCAAGCAGGTTCCACGCTCAGTGCAGAGCCCTATGGGGGGGCTTGATCCCAGAACTCTGGATCATGATCTGAGCTGAAATCAAGAGCTGGGCCACCCAGGCGCCCCTTGTTTAGTGTTTTTAAAAAGTAATCTAATTTAAAGAAAATAGAGTAATTATGATGATGATATATCATTATTTTATAGGATATATAATTATTAATAATATTCTTAGTTATTAATAATAACATAAATGACGGGGGTGGGGAGCAAAGACTGGCGAAGAGACACAGGTGGTTAGTTGTGGGCGGCTCGGCCTTAATGTGGGCCAGTTCCTCCTCAGGATCAGGAACCGTGTTCTCACAGTTCTGAGCACAATGCTGAGCTCAAGATCTGGCTTTTTGCCCCCCCCCCCCCCCCCCCCCCGCCTTAGAACCCTGTGAGTCAAAGTGCGAGGGCCCATTTCATCCTCGGGAGAGTTGAGGCCCCACCGACTTGCGCGGGGGCCGGGAAGGAGGTGGTGAAAGGCGGGCGGCCGCTGCCGGATCTCGGAGGTCCACTTACCACGAACTTGGAGACTTTTCTCTCCTCGATGCGGGCCGACGCGACCTCAAAGAGCAGCTTGACGCGCCTCCAGCCGCGCTTCTCCTTCCGCCAGTACTCCTGCAGCTCCCCGGTGGTCATGCTGGAGTTGGGGCTGGGGCCGCCGGGGGTGTCTGGAGGGACGGCACCCTTAAGCACTTGCACCGGCTCGGTGCACTCGGGGAGATGGCTGGGTCTGTCTGGGGTGGGATGTCCGAATCCGGAAGAGCCCTGCGCATCCCCCTCCCCGGCCCCCCCTGCCCAGACTCCGGGCCCACCCCGGCTGCGTCCAGCCCGCCCCCCCCCACGACAGCCTGACACGGCACCCCTCCTCCTCCCCCCACCCGCACCGCCAGCTGGTGTCTCCGTTGTGAAACGCGGCACGTTTCCGTTGCACCATCCAATTCCCGCCTGCAGGTTGGCCACGGGCGACCGAGGCCCATGCTCCTGACAAGCAGGGACGGTGGCTTGTTGGCTTCTGCACTCCCTCCAGCGCTGACGCCCGTGCGGTTGCCCCGGCCCCTGAGCTCACACTGGGCGACCAGCGGAGGGAGCGATTGAGGATGCCGGGCTCCAGGCTCAGCCCGGTGGGCCGCTCCAGACTCTTCCCTCTCTGACTTCCCACATTCCGCGCCTTTGCTTGCACCTGCCACTCCTTCCGCCTGACATGCAACCCTCCTGTTTGCCTACCTGCAAACCGAACAGTGTGTCTTCGACCTCCCTTGGGCGGTGAGCCCTTCTGAGGATCTCGGGAACGATGAGAATCCTTCCCCGCCGAGATGCACAGATCGCTGTGCATTTTATTTCAAGGGATATGGGGCTCCGGTGCCCTTCAAGACCCAGCCCAGATGTCACTTCGACTGTCTCCTTGCATCAGAGTAAGAGCCTCCCACCTCGTCCCTACAGCCTATTTTGGTGACATCTCAAATTATTTTTCACAGATCTGTTTCCCTACCACACTGGAGGGCCTGCGGTGCTTGATTCGCTCTTGTTTTCCCCAGGGCCCCGCACAGGGCCAAGGACAGAGCAGACGGTCCATAGGCGCATACTGAAGGAATGCACGAATGAGTAAATAAATTTGCTCCAGGACATGACACTATAGCGGTGCTGGGCACTCACTGTTCCAGAATGTCCCACTGGCTTCTACTGGAAGCACCTAGGACTCTCACACTGAGGGCTTCCTTCAGCTAAAGCGGTATGTTCTGGAACTTTCCTTGGCTGATGAAGGATGGGACTGGTCCCCTCACCTCTTGGATGGGATGACTCTGAGATGTGTTCCATATGTCTTGCAGAGGACCCCCTCTGGGACTGAGCCCAGTTGCCTCCAGCAGTAATCTCTCCATCAACATCCTGTCCTGGCTTCCTGCCCTTCCTTTCCTCAATTTACCGCTCCCCTGCTATGACTCCTGGAACCATCTCCCAGAAAGATGACTGGCACCAAATTCTTGTGTCAACTTAGGAAAGCTGCCCCCTCTCCCGCGGCATCTGTTGAAGGGCCCACATTTGTATTTCAGATGTCTTTAGACCTCTATCTCTGATCAAGCCCCAAGCCTCAAGCTCACCTAAGTGTTCATCAGGTCCTGGACATGGGAGGTCTGGGCCAGTGGCTGCTGCTTCCTGCTCAGTCCCTGTCGCGCACTGGGCAATGGGTCCCATCCATCCAGGGCTTCCAGGGTGCTCAGGACTGGCCATAACTCCAAGGCTGCTAGGGGGACAAAGAGGGCAGTGAGTTCCCACTCGTGTTGGGGTTCCTAGTGGGCCCTGGGGTGCTACGATCTGTGGCATAGTCCCCACTGCCCACCCAGCTGTCCACCCAGCTGCCACATGAGAGGCCTGGGTCTGCCCCTTTGCTGAACTGATCGGTCCAAGCCCTCTCTTGTTGTCACGATGCTTCCATTATCGAGTTGCTCTGAATCTGATTTCAAGCAAAGTCAGGATTACTTGGGAGCAAGATGCTGTCTTGTCCGGAAGCACATCCCCATACTCCATTTTCTGTTCATTTGTAAATAGAATTGCAACGTCCAAAGCAGGGATACTGGTATGTATCCCTCCCATCTCTCTCTCCCTCCGTCTCTAGACAGACACTTAGGACTTACGGAACACGCTTCGTATGCTCCTAACTTCTTCACATCCACTTATTTAACGCCCACAAAAATCTGTCGTGACTCCCAGTAACAGAAGAGGAAACTGAGGTTTAGCCCAAGGTTCTGCGGCTGGTGAGCGTACCCAACGAGCAAAGCTGAATGTTTTGTGACGTGCCAGGTCGAGTGCTCTGTGCTCAACACCCACTCTCTCACTTAACTGATTCTGTGTGCAGAAGGAGTTTAAGCTGCATTTTCTGATAAAGGAACTGAGAGAGTTGCCTACGATCAAGGCTAGTATGTGGTGGGCAGGACCCAGATGCCTCTCCACCTTCTTCAGGGCGTGGGGGCGGGCAGACAGTGGGAGTGCTGGGGGCTATTTTACACAGTAAGGTCTGTGACTCAGATCAGTGAACAAGATGACCTCGTGCCTGGACTTCTCTGTGCCTCAGTTTCCTATAAATCGGGTATAAGAGCGGAGCTTGGCTTCACGATGCTGGTGTGAGGGTTAAGTCAACAGCTCAGGGCTCCCCACATACCTGGCCCTGTATAATAGTCCCTGTTATTTATTATTATCATCATTTTAGAGTTGATTTATTTGAGAGAGAGAGAGAGCACACATGTGAGCAGGGGAGGGGCAGAGAGAGGGAGAGAGGTAATCCTAAGCAGGCTCCCCACGGTCCGTGCAGATGCGGGGCTCCAGCTCACAAACTGTGAGATCATGACCTGAGCCAAAACTAAGAGTCAGCCGCTCAACCACCTGAGCCATCCAGGTGCCCCTATTTTTTTAAAGATTAAAAAAAAATTTTTTTTAACAGTTATTTATTTTTGAGAGACAGAGACAGAGCATGAGTGGAGGAGGGGCAGAGAGAGAGGGAACCACAATCCGAAGCAGGCTCCAGGCTCTGAGCTGTCAGCACAGACGGGGGGCCTGAACTCACGAACTGTGAGCCGAAGTCAGACGCTTAACTGAGCCACCCAGGTGCCCCTAAAGATTTTATTTTTAAGTAATCTCTACATCCAACATGGGGCTCGAACTCATGACCCTGAGATCAAGAGACGCACGCTCTACCGACGGAGCCAGCCAGGCACCCAAGTCCCTGTTATGAATATCTGACACATGATAATACTTTGAAAAAGTAATGTAAGTTGGAATAGAATTTAACATGTCTGAGACAAATTAGAAAAAAGAGGACTAAAACATTAGCTCAGATGGAGCGAGGAGCTGGGCCACCACTTTGGCACAGAGATCCAAAATCAGAAGGGTGCAAGTAACCTTACCTCCTTCTTCCCAAGATCTGAGGGAGCTGTAAGGGGCACATGGGGACGAGACTCTGGTCTGCGTTCCGGGCCCCGTGTCTGAATCCTCACGCTGATTATGGCCTAGAGAGGGGTGGGGTTACAGCTTTTTCCCCGCAAGTGGCCAGAGCCCATCCTGACTCCAGGGCTGAAGGCCTTCTGGAAAGGCCTGGCCTGGGGAGACCTGAGGTCATCTGGGGCCGGGGTGAGAGGCCCTCCTTTGGGGGGCAGCTCTTCTCCAGTTAGATGGAAGGAATTCTGGTCCATTCTCCAGGTGGCTCTGTGCAGTTGCCCAGTGAATGTCTCCCTAGGAGCCTCTGTCCAACCTTACCTTATATGGTGGGAAACTGAGGCACAGAGCAAGGGCATGGCTTGAGCCTGCCAGAGCCTGCACACCTCATTTGCCTCTTCTCCCCTTAAGGAGACAGGCCTTCTATCATGACCAATTGTGGGTCTGAATGCAAATTGTTTACTATCTCTAAGCCTCAGTTTCCCCACCTCAGAAGTGTGGCCACAAGCCCTGTCCTGCTGACAAGAACACCGATGGTGAAGGACGGACTCTCTATATTCTGGCAGGTGCCGGGGCAAGGTGGTGAGTGGTCTCCATGTTTTCTTAGTGGACTCTGGGTCCACCCTGGGAAGCCCAGTGTTTCCTGTGGGTGCTCCTACGTACCTGCCTCAGTTAGCTCCTCGGTAAAGCGGGTGATGGCAAGCCTCAATGGCTCCAGCCCTTCCAGCCCTGCTGTCCCGATCAGGCAGCTGGCACCAGGTCAAAAGCAGGACACGATTTGCCCAGAGACCCTGTGAGAGCCCAGAAATAATGGCCTTGGCTGAACACGTCCATGAAGACCCGGGAAAGCTGAGCATGAACCCAGGGCTTTGAATAAAAATCAAATTCAGCAGGCAAAGCCAGTTCCCTTATGTTTTCTCTTATAGGGTTGGCTGGGAGTCACTATGAGAGGAGTGAGAAGGAGAAAGTCAGGCATTGGTGCATGTGCAAGGAGTCTTGGACAGCTTCCCGGTCCTCTCCAGGCCTCAGTTTCCTCATCTGTGAAATGGGGAAAGCAGCCTGTCACTCCCAAAGCTCTGTGGGGACAACCATGCATGGGGTTCTCTGGGGGCTTCTCTCCCGTCCCCATCCCCTGTCTAGCAAAGATTTCTCGATTTTATAAGAAAACCCTGCAAAAGCTGGTGCCGGTGGCTTGAGGTCCTGTGCTTGGCTGAGGGGGTGCAGAACAGCTTCCAAGCCCCCGCCCCATCCAGCTGTGTGTGCAGCCATTCTCCTGCATCCCTCCCAGGCCCTGAGTACCACTCCTCCCTCCGAGGGCTGCCCCGTCCCATCCAGGCCTTCTTCTGCTGGCTACAGTGGGCCACCTTCAGAGCCCGTGCTGCCTCCCTGAGGAGCTGCAGAGGACTTTCCAGCGGACTGAGGCTCCAATACAGCAGGGTAAAGCCTCTCAGGGGGACGGGTGGGGGTCCGGGGAGCCTGTAACAGCAGGTTTCCTGGTTCTTCCCATCAGAGAGTCCCTTCCGGCAGGCTTGGGGGTAGGCCCTGGCTTCTGCATTTTGCCCCAGTCCCCAAGGTTGCCTGGCACCACTTTCTGTGTGGTGACTTATTCTCCAGGCTCAAGACGGGCTGTAGAGGTACCTCAAAAGAATGGGGGTGGTGGAGGGTTGGGGATCTGCTTCCTGTTCTACCCCAATGAGCTAAGGGGAGCCCCACACGTAGAGGCTCTGCCCCACACTGCCCCCAGCAGGTACTGGGGGAGGCCCATAGGAGGAGGGGGCTCAGGCCACAGGAGGGCAGAGCCCCACCGAGGTGGGGATCAAGCACTGACCTGAGGCCTCTGGTTCCTGTGTGGGTCCAGGGGGGGTCAGGAGGAGTGTCACATGGTCCCCTTCAGCTCTCCTCTGTTCTAGGCTCTAGCGAGGCCGCCGCATCTGAGTTCCCCCTTAGAAAACAGGAAATAGGCTGTGTGACCTACTCCTGGTCGCCCCAGCCCATTGGCTGATGACAGATAGAGTATTGAACCCCAAGACAGGCAGCCCCGCAGGGAAGGGGCGAGCAGGACAGGGCGAGGCAGGGCCAGCCCTGAGGGATCTACTTCTGAGGGATCTAGCTGGGCCTCATGCAGCCTTGCAGTGGGCTGGGCTGTCCCTCAGAGCCCCAGATAATCTCTGGCATTCAAGCAGCACTTCCCAATTAACATTCCTTATTCTAGCCTATGAGCCAGGCCTGGTGGGGGCCACTGTGCCCCATTAACAGATGGGGAAAGTGAGGCTTGGCGCACAGAGCTGGTGGGATGCAGGGCCAATGCCTGACATGAAAGGGAAATGGGGTAAACTCACAGTTCCGTCTGGGGCCTTCCTCTGGGCAAAGCTGCATCCGACACTCCCGACAGAAAGTACGGGGGAAGGCAGACCTGTGGCTGTGATGTCATTCATGGCCACTAGCACTTGTGGCCTCAAGGGCAAGAGACGGGGACAAAACCAAGAGAATAGAGCCTCACCAGTCCCCAAGGAGGCCACCACGTGTCTCTTCCCAGCTATGATCCCCTCCTTCCCCATTAGAAATCGTCACACTCCTAATTCTGAGGAGGGTCACTTCTTTGCTTTTCTTTGCAAATTTAGCACCTATGAATAGACCCCAAAACAATAGAGCTTCATTTCACCTACTTTGGAATTTTATGTAAATCGAGCCATGCGCGCGCGGTTTGTCTGCTTTGGTGTTTTGCTTCCTTTATTCAACATTTCTGTGTATCGCAGTCATCAATTTGTGTGTGTGTGGCTGCAGCCTTTTCATTTTTTGTTGGTGTGTAGCTACATTATTTGAATACCTCATTGTGTCTCTCTCTCTCTCTTTTTTATCTGTCAACACACATTGAGGTTGTTTCTAGTTTGGGCCACTGTGGCCCGTGCGGCTGGGCATATTCTTGCACATTCATCCAAGTGCACACGCGCATGTGAGATGAAATCCCCGGGTTTTAGAGAACGAACAGCCGAAGAGCTTCATCTGGGCTGGATTATAGCAAACATGCCCCCAGTGGCTGTGTCTCTTTGTGCCCCCACCTGCCACCCGCAGGGCGCGTGAGTCCTAGGTGCTCCACATTGTCACTCACTTGATGCGGTTGGTATATTTTTATTGCCATCATTCCAGCGGGTGGGGAGCGGGCTCTCATGGTTTTACATTGCATTTCCTAGGGAGAAGTGATGTGGAGCATCTTTTCGTGGGATGATTTTCTACCCGTATAGCCTCCGTTCAAGTCCATTGCTTGTTTTTGTTTGTTTGTTTTTTTGTTTATTTTTTTGATTGGCTTATTTTCTGAGTGGTTTGTAGGGGTTCTTCATGAGTTCGTTTGGGTCTTTGCGCTTTCCAATATTCTTTCCCACCCTGTGGTTTGCATTGTACTCTCTAAAAATAGGGTGTTCGGGGGGCGCTGGGGTCACTCAGTCAGTTAAGTGCCCGACTTCAGCCTCGGACACGATCTTGCGGTCCGTGAGTTCAAGCCCTGCATCGGGCTCTGTGCTGATGGCTCAGAACCTGGAACCTGCTTGAGATTCTATGTCTCCCTCTGTCTCTCTGCCCCTCCTCTGCTCATGCTCTGCCTCTCTGAAAAGTAAATAAACTTTAAAAAATTAAAAAAAATAAAAATAGGGTGTTTGGATGAATAGAAGTTGCCAAGCTCAAAGTAGTCAACCCTATCAATCTTGGCTTTCACAGCCCATGTCATACCTTAAGACCACAGAGATTTCTCTGTTATTGTTCTTTCTCGCTGCTTCTGCAACAACTTTGCCGGCCACTGTGAGGCTGAAACTGAGTTAACATGTGCAAAACACGTAGAACAGCGCTGGTCCCTCATAAGCACTGCAAAAGTGCTGGCAGTTCCCGCTGTTCTCAACACCTTTCCAGTTTGCCATTCTTCTCTGGGATTCTCTAATGCCCTTACAGTCGATTTTCACATATGGTGTGAGGTAGGGGACCCAGTGTTTTCTCCCTAAGTGTCTGCCTACTGACCTTGTTTATTGAAGTGGTCATCCAATGCCACGGCACAGTCATGCTGTCATTGTTAAAAGAGAACGTCAGGGTCTTGGGACTTTGAGGGGAACACCCCAAACAGTGGGCTTCTGGCCTGCCGGCCGGTGAGAACCCATAACCCATTCACCTCCACCCCACACTGCCCTGCAGAGGGCCTGGCATGGCTGGAGATGCTGGCTCTATGTTGAGCGAGGCTGGAAATCCCCCTCCCATCCTTTCCCTAGGTCCTTTCTGCAGCTTTCCAGTTTTCTCCCTGTCTCTATCTAGGCCTGGAGTCTTTGAGACACCGGTGTAGACTCTATGCCTCTCACCCAGCAGCCAGCGCATGGGGGGATGGGTACGTGGAAGCTACTGCTTCCTCTTCTGGGGGTAGGAGGTGATCTTTGGAAACCCCCGAACATGCAGGGGTGTCTAGCTGGTGCGGGAAGGACCTAGATGGACCAGAGTGGCTATGGATGGCCACCTGCCAGGGCTTGGCTTTTCTTTGCAGCACAGAGCTGTGTATGGTAGGAGAGAACAGGCAAGGACAGGCAAGGCCCCGCTGACACGGGAGGCACAGGCTGGGTGTCCCTCCGCTGCCGGGCTGAAACCACAGGGTGAGCGGCGGGCACCAAGAGGCCTCGGAGAGTCAGAAAGGGAAATGTTGGCATCTTTGAGTCTGGGTGTCTGTTCTAGAATTCAAGTGGCTGGGACCTTTCAGTGACTTCCTCCTTCTCCTCCTGCCCCCAGCATAGTCAGAGTAAGTCCAGACTCCCTCGGGAGGCCTCCTGTCCAGCCGCCAGCTGCCTCCCTCACCTCACTCTTGGACTCGCCCGCCAGCCTGGGCTGCTTTCTATGCCTCCGCCTGTTTCACGGCCTGTGCTCATAGTCTCTTCAACCGGCAACGCCTTTACCTTGGTTCTTTCCACAGCTGGCTCTCTCTCATCCTGCAGCTTGGCTGTCTGTCCTCGGTGTGGCCCTCCCCGGCCCCTCTGTTGACACCTATCATGGTTTTGCTTACTTGTTTACTTGTTCACTGCCAGTCTCAAATGCCGCCACGACAGGGACCTTGCCTGGGTCAGCATTCTGTCCCCGTTGCCTACCACCGTACCTGCCCCAGAGCGGGTGCTCGGCAATCGTGCGGTGCGCTAGTGAGGGGGTGAACGCAGAAGAAGTGCCGATTGGGCCCACGACTCACTGTGTGACCTGGGCAGGCCGCCGCCCCTCTCTGAATCTTGGTTTCCCCAATTGCAACATGAGACTAAGTCAAAGATCCTCTGAGCACCCCCAGGCAAATAGCTGAACGCTGCAAACGACCGCTCACCGCCACTCTGGGTGTCTTTCAAGCCTGAGACTCCAACGCTGACACACTTCCTGTGATACATTCAAGAATTGATCACTCACAGGTATGTCCCCACAAGGGTGGCAAAGAAAACCCAAACTGGCGAGGTGTGTTTGTTCATAGGTGATGCAAAACCTGGTCGTTGTCGATCTTGTTTTTCCACAGCTGGGTGTACACACGTAAACCTTTTAAAACTCTCAAAGGTCCTACTACGGTATGATCCAGCAAGCCCACTCCTGGGTATTTATCTGAAGACAGTGCAAACACGGGCTTGAAAAAATATTTGAACGCCCATGTTCACCGCAGCATTAGCTACAACGCCCGAGACATGGAAACAGCCTAGGTACCCACGATGGATGAATGTAAAGGAAATGTGATGTCTAGGTAGGATGGACTACTACTCAGCCACAAAAAAAGAATGACATCTTGCCATTTGCAACAATACGGGTGGACCTTTCACATGCCGCGTGAAATAAGCCAGACAGACACTGCGCGAGCTCGCTTATATGTGGAATTAACAAGGGAAAAAAAAAAAAAAGCTCCTGGATACAGACAACAGATTGGTGGTTACCAGAGCCGGGGGTTGGGAGGGTGGGTGAGATGAGTGAAGGGGGTCGGAAGGTACAAACTTCCGGTTATAACACAAATAAATCATGAGGTTGTAACGTACAGCGTGGCGACTGCAGGTAATAATACTGTAGTGTATATTTGAAAGTTGCTAAGAGAGTGGATCTTAAAAGTTTCTCATCACAAGAAAAACAAGTCTTTGTGTTCTGTGATAAATATTATATTATTTCATAATATATACAAGCATTGAATCATTATGTTGCACACCCGAAACTAATCTTGATATATAAAAAATTAAAAAAAAATTCTCGAAGTTTCTTAATGGGATTTTAAACTTTATTTATTTTTTTAGTAATCTCTACACCCACTGTGGGGCTCGAACTCATGACTAGGAGATCAGAAGTCACATGCTCCTCTGACTGAGCCCGCCAGGCACCCCAATACTGTGGGATTTAAAAAAAATTTTTTTTTTAATGTTTATTTATTTTTTTTTTTGAGACAGAGGGAGACAGAGCATGAACGGGGGAGGAGCAGAGAGCGAGGGAGACACAGAATCGGAAGCAGGCTCCAGGCTCCGAGCCATCAGCCCAGAGCCCGACGCGGGGCTCGAACTCACGGGCCGCGAGATGGTGACCTGAGCTGAAGTCGGACGCTTAACCGACTGAGCCACCCAGGCGCCATTGTGGGATTTTAAAACTGGGGCCACAGACAGAATGCGCTGAGGGCACTGCCGTGGTTGTACAGACATATAACAGATCATGAAGATTCACGCCTATACTTCCAAGAGATTTATATTTTAGGTCTTATTTTTAGGTCTTTGATCCATTTTGAATGGATTTTTGTATATATGAGGGAGGGTACCAAATTTATTCTTTTGCACGTGGCTATCCAATTTTCCCAGCGCCATTTGGTGAAAAGACATTTCCCCCTTAACTTGTCTTGGCATTCTTGTTGAAAGGCAACCTACTTTTGAAATTTAGCCATATATTACGGGGTCTTACCAGGCTAAAAAGTATACCTCTGGAGCATCTTTTAAAAATAAATTTCGGGGCGCCTGGGTGGCGCAGTCGGTTAAGCGTCCGACTTCAGCCAGGTCACGATCTCGCGGTCTGTGAGTTCGAGCCCCGCGTCAGGCTCTGGGCTGATGGCTCAGAGCCTGGAGCCTGTTTCCGATTCTGTGTCTCCCTCTCTCTCTGCCCCTCCCCCGTTCATGCTCTGTCTCTCTCTGTCCCAAAAATAAATAAACGTTGGAAAAAAAAAATTTAAAAATAAATTTCTAGGGACGCCTGGGTGGCTCGGTCGGTTAAGCGTCCGACTTCGGCTCAGGTCATGATCTCACGGTCGGTGAGTTCAAGCCTCGCGTCGGCTCTGTGCCAACAGCTCAGAGCCTGGAGCCCGTTTCAGATTCTGTGACTCCCTCTCTCTCTGCCCCTCCCCCGTTCATGCTCTGTCTCTCTCTGTCTCAAAAATAAATAAACGTTAAAAAAAAATAAATTTCTATTGATAATATAACAAGCGTAAAGGAAAATGCAAATATCATAGGTGATTAGCTTGATCAGTTTTCACAAAGTATTCACACCCATGTAACCACCACTCAGATAAAAAATTAGAACATTACTAGCACCCTAGAAATCCTCTTTGTCCCCTGTCCTGGTCACAACCTCCAACCTCTTTCCCAGTTGTAACCTCTATCCTGGCTCCTATCACTGGCACTTAGTCTTTCCTGCTTTTGAACTTTATACAAATGACTTCAGACAGTATTAAGCTTTTGTATCCGGATTCTTTCACCCAACACGATGTTTATGAGACTGTGATTCTTGTGGACTATGGTAGTTCATTCATTTTCCTTGCTTATTAGAATTATGGTGTCATTTTTGGTGCACTCACTTGACAAATATTTATTGCATTTCAGGTCCCGTTCTAGGCCCTGGGATAAGACAGGAGCCAAGACAGGTTTCTGCTGCCTTGGAGCTTGTGTTCTTTGTGGTGAGAGACTGACATCAAAGACAATAAATAAGGAAATATATACAGTACGTGGTATACAGATAAGTGCACTCTAGAAAAACACAAAATAAAACAGGGAAAAGGATGCCGGGAGAGGGGCACAGTTGTACATAGGATGGTCAGGGAAGGCCTCACTGAGAAAGTCCCATTTAAATTAAAAAATTTTTCTTTAAATGTTTTATTTATTTCTGAGAGACAGAGACTGAACGTGAGCGAGGGAGGGGCAGAGAGAGAGGGATACCCAGAATCCGAAGCAGGCTCCAGCCTGACAAGGGGCTCGAACTCACAAGCAATTGAGATCATGACCTGTGTCGAAGTCAGCCGCTTAACTGACTGAACCACCCAGGCGCCCCCTCTGAACATTTTTTTTTTAACGTTTATTTACTGTTGAGAGAGACAGAGTGCGAATGGGGGAGGGGAAGACAGAGACAGAGACATAGAATCTGAAGCAGCCTCCATGCTCTGAGCTGTCAGCACAGAGCCCGACCCAGGGCCCCAACTCACGGACCGTGAGATCATGACCTGAGCCGAAGTCGGACGCTCAACTGACTGAACCACCCAGGTGCCCCAGGAAGTTTCATTTAAGCAAAGGCCAATGGATAAAGAAATTGTGGTTTATATACACTGTGGAATACTACATGGCAATGAGAAAGAATGAAATATGGCCTTTGTAGCAACATGGATGGAACTGGAGAGGGTTATGCTAAGTGAAATAAGTCATACAGAGAAAGACAGATACCATATGTTTTCACTCTTATGTGGATCCTGAGAAACTTAACAGAAGACCATGGGGGAGGGGAAGGGGAAAAAAAAAAGAGGTTGGAGAGGGAGGGAGCCAAAACATAAGAGACTCCTAAAAACTGAGAACAAACTGAGGGTTGATGGGGGGTGGGAGGGAGACGAGGGTGGTTGATGGGTATTGAGGAGGGCACCTGTTGGGATGAGCACTGGGTGTTGTATGGAAACCAATTTGACAATAAATTTCATATTAAAAAAAAATTAAAAATAGAAATAAAAATAAAACAATAAGCAAAGGCCTGAAAGAGGTGAAGGAGGGAGCCATGTAGATTTCTAGAGGAAAAGCATTCCAGGTGGAAGGAATAGCAAATGCAAAGGCCGCAGGCCTTGCATATTCCAGGAACAGCCAGGAGACCAGTGTGATCAGTGCAGCATGAATGAGGGGATAGCTTGGAGAGGGCACTGGGTGCAAACAGCATTTGTAAGTGCCTCCTGGCTCTTACTCTGAAATGGGCCTCATTGCGGGGGTTTTAGCAGAGAAGTGATATAATTGGACTCTTTAAAAAAATTTTTATTTTATTTATTTATTTTTTTTTAACAGACTCGCTGCTGTTGCCGTGTTGAAGACTGTAGCTGGAAAATCATGGAGAAAGGCTGGGAGCTGTTGCCATAACCCAGGTGAGACACGATGGTGATTTGGACCTGGGTGGTCATGGTGGATATGGTAAGAAGTGGCTGAATTCTGAATATATTTTGAAGGTCAAGCTGGAAAGTTTGCTCCCAGGTTGGATATGGGGTATGAGAGAAGATGAGTCTGTTCAGTTTTTCAAGTTCAGTTGCTCTGTCAGTTTTCTCAAGTAATCTGCCATTACGGGGCATTAGGAAGCTTCCAGCTTTTCACTCTTACAGAGAAAATGGTGGCGAACCTTCCTCTAGATAGATCTGTGCCCCATCTGGAATGATTTCCCTGGGGTAGAGGCAGTCTGTCTAATAACTCAGCATCGCAGGTATTTACCTGGAGGCAGTGTGGTCCAGTGGGTAGAGCCACAACTTTGGTGCCAGACGCCTGGGGGGCAAATCTTGGTTCTTCTTGTTAGTTAACTTTTCTGTGCCTCAGTTTCTCCCCCTATAAATTGGAAATCATAACCAATACCCAATAGCTGGGATGACTTGGGTTAATGTGTGTAAAGCCTGGCACACAGTAAGCACCATGTGAATGTCCGTTATTTTCCTTTACGTTAAAAAAATGTCCAAATACCAGTGTTTTAAAAGGAACGTTTATATTAATACCTTCAATGGAAAACCAGTGTCACCTGCTCAGACGAATAGGAAACCATACAATAAAATAAATTTACTATACTGGAAACAACAACAGTACCGTTAAATTCTGGTTAGGTATGGTGGCAGAACCAAGTAGAGCGGGCAGTGTTAGAGAGGCTCAAGCCCCATTAGTACCAAACAGAGCATCTTGCCTCAACTGAAACGGAAGGCTGGCAAGACAAAGGAAAAAAGAGGAATTTAAATGCCCTGTCCACGCTCACCTGACAGGTAACCCATCACACTCTGGAAAACACTTCTGGGACTTCCCAATATTAAGGCCTTAGATGACTGTGGACACAAAGGGCGCATACCGGCTGGGACAGCTTTCTTAGCTTTTCCTGCCCCAGGATATCTGGGGCGTGTGTGTCTGGAGGGGGCCTTGTCCTGAGAGACTCTCTGGTTCCCCGTTGTAGAAAGTTGGTTCACTGGGCCCTTGCGGGGATGAGCACTGGGTGTGACACATAAGTGATGAATCACTAAATTCTACTCCTGAAACCATTATTACACTGTATGTTAACTAACTTGGATTTAAATTAAAATATTTAAAAAAAGGAAAAAAAAGAAAGAAAGACGGCTCACTCAGTAGGAGACACTTGGCGGGGGTCCCGTTCCTGCCCGCCCACCTGCCCAGTCCCGGTAGAGCTCTGAGCTCTCAGAGGTGGGAGCCAGCGGGAGGGGGGGTGGGGGGGCGAGAGCCTGGACCGGAGGGGCGGGGCCCACCAGGCAGGGTGGGTGGGCAGGGCGCAGGGGCGGGGCGTCCGGACTGGAGGGGCGGGGCCCGCCGGGTAGGGTGGCTAGGGAGAGTGCGGGGGGTGGGGCACCCGGACCGGAGGGGCGGGGCGAGCGGAAAGGGTGTACGAGTCAGAGCTTGGAGTTTTGGGCCAGACCGCGGGGAGGACTTGGGGCGCAGGTGACTGCGCGGTGAGTGTTCCCCGATCCGGCACCTGAGCGCGGGGAGGGGCTGGGCGCCCAGAGTCCGGTCCCTCGGACTCGGACATCTGGCTTTCCAGCCGGGCTTGGGGAGGCCTTGCCCTGGTTTTCCGTTCGGGTGTCCCGGCCTCTAAATAGGAGGTAGAAGGAAAGGGGGCTTCTGGAGGTAGGGGAGCCCCCTGGCGGGCAGTGTCTACAGAGGATAGGGAGGTTTGGGGGGCGTGAGCAGAACTTCGGGGCCCCGGGCCCAGGAGCTTTTGCTGTCTGGAGAGAAGTTGTGTCTGGCCTTCCTGGTGGGTGTGGAGGGAGAACTTGCAGGATGAGAAGTCCTGAGGCGCAGGGCTGGCCTGGGAATTAGGAGGCCAGATTTCGGGTCTTAAAGGAGGCTACCCTCTCTCCGGGCCTCAGTTTCCCCCTCTTCAGCATGCCTGTGAGGGGGTGGGTGTAGGTGAGAGAGGGCCGGGGTGATCTCTAACACTGCTTGGGGACTTGAAACTCTTAGGGGAGACTTCTGCCTCCTCCCCTCCCTTGGTGGGTGTGGAGACCCCTGCTCATCCCCAGCCCTTCCCACCCAGGCCCACACCAGGGCCTGCCCAGCCTTGCATCCTGTGTGCCTTCCGCCTTCTCCTTTAGTCCTCATGTTGGGGAGCAGCCATCTGGTCCTACTTGCTTTTGAGCAAACTAAAAAGTCTCCCCAAATCTTCTCTGGGAGGCCCTCCCCCAGCTGGACCCCAGGCTGTGTGTCTGCTCTTGGCTTCTTCCCCTCTTTCTGAGCCCTTAGGCTTGTCCCTCTTGTGGCCTCCATCTCCCCATGGGCTGGTCTTGTCTGCCTGGTCCTGTCCCCTTGATAAACACCAGAGTGACATTTCCATTGCCTCTGCTCTCAGATTCTCTTTGCCAATTTGGGATCTGAGGCTGGGAGGGACCCCTATCTGGCCCAGCCACCTCCCACCGAGTGCAAGATCCCTCTGCTGGGTATGCTCAGTGACAGTGACTTACGAGGCGCCCGTTCAGTGTCCTACAGCTCTTGTTACAATTAGCTAAAATCTATGACTTGCAGATTTCCCCTGCTTGGTTCCACTTCTGCCTCCTGGAACCATGCAGAGTAGATGCATTCTTTTTTATTTTGAAAGAGAGAGAGAGAGAGAGAGAGAGAGAGAGAGAGAGAGAGAGACAGCGTGAGTTGGGGAGGGGCAGAGAGTGAGAGAAAGAGAGAATCCCAAGCAGACTCTGCCCTGTCAGCACAGAGCCCTGTGCGGGGCTTGAACCCATGAACCACGAGATCATGACCTGAGCTGAAATCAAGAGTTGGACGCTTAACCAACTAAGCCACCCAGGTGCCCCAGAGTAAATTCATTCTTTTATTCATTCAAATGATCTTTATTGATACACTGGGTAAGACAGTGGGGCTATAGTGGTAAAAAAAAAAAATCAGACAAAACTCCCTGCCCTCATGGAGTTGGTATTCTAGAAAGGAGGAGGGCAGCAATCAAATAAGAACATATGTGATATATCAGGCTGTGAGCGGTGCTGCGGAGAAAAACAAAGCAGGCACGGGGGATGAGGGCTGGGTTGGGTATTGCAATTTTATATAGCATAATCAGGGAGGGCCTCCCTGAGGTGGTGACAATTGAGCAAAGCCTTGAAGGAGGTGAAGGGTGAGCTATGTGAATATCTGACAGGAAGGACAGTTCACCTGTAGAGGGAAGAGCACAGAGCATGTGCAAAGGCCCTCAGGTAGAGGCATGCCTGGTGGGAGCAGGTCCAGCTTGTTCTGGGAACAAGGAAGAAGTCTGCGTGGCTAGAGCAGGGTGGGTGAGGTGCCCGTGGGGGATTAGTAGGACATGAGTACAGAGAGGTAAGGGGTGAGGAGGTGGGTGTCTGTTGCATGGGGCCTTGAAGGCCACTGTGAGGACTTTGGTTTTTACTCTGAGTGCATTGGGATCCACTGGAGGACTTTGAAGGCAGGAGTCACCTGCTCTGACTCAGGAGTTAGCAGACTAAGTCAGACTGTAGAGAGGTGAGGGCAGAAAGCGTGGAGTGGGGGGACAGCGAGGGGACCACTGTTGTCATTCTGGGAAGAGGCCCTGGGGGCTTGTACCCATGATATAGAGGCCGTGGGAAAATACCAGATTTTCCAATTTGAGGTATAGTTTGAAGGTAGAGTCAGGGAGATCGGGATGGGAGAGAAAGGTAGAGTCCAGGATGGGTCGGAGGTTTTTGGCTGGTGAGTCTGGAAATTTGGCCCTGCTGTCCCCCGAGATGGGGGCTGTCTAGGGGATCTGGAGTGTTACGCTTTTTAAGTGTGAGATGCCCATTAGGCAGTCAGATAAGTTTAGTGGGGAGGTTGGAGCCAGGAAGAAAGTTTGGGGCTGGCATTTCAAGTCAGAAGAGCAGGTGAGCTCACAGGGAGGGAGACACAACTCTGGGGCTCCCAGCATCAGGAACTAGCCAAGGAGACAGAAGGAGCAGCCGGTAGGATGGGAGGAGAAATCAGAGTTGGGGGAGTGTTTCAAGGAGAGAGAGAGAGAGAGAGAGAGAGAGAGAGAGAGAGAGAGAATTCTGATAGATGCCTTTGCAGAGCTAGCCAGTCCAGAGCTGAGAGCCCAGCAATGTGCACGACACTGGTGGCCATCTGGGGGGCCCAGGAGGACGTGCCCGGAGGGCATGGGAGGGGAGGACTGGAGGAGAGCAGTACGGGCAAGAGACAAGGGCTCCTGCTTTGAAGGGAGTCACAGAATTGGGGTGGGAGCCGGCAGAGGAAGAGAGGGCTCTTATTCTCCTGACGGAGAGACTGCAGTCTGTGTGCAGGAGGGAAATGGTCTCCCAGAGAGAAGCTCGGGGAAGGGGGCAGAATACAAGAGGGTTGCAGGAGGGGCAGGGCTGGGTCCAAGGCCCCAGGGAAGGCCTGGGCCCCGCTGAGATAGAGGAGCCAAGGTTCCCTGGGCCTCCCTCCTCTGGCCTGCACGGGCCCAGGGGGCTGAAATGTCAACCCTTAAGCAAATCAGCGGGCTCAGAGCTCTGGAGAAAGCCGGCTGGCTGCGGTCTCAGGAAGGAAGGAGGTGTCAGGTCCTGGGCCTGGGCCCCGGGCCGGAGGGTCAGGGGAGGCCCACGTGGGTTGCCCCTTTTACTTGACTCTGTTTCATGCCTCTTTCTTTTCATGGGCCTCAGCTTCCTCAAGGGAAGACTGTGAAGGACTCCAAACTTGCAGTAACTCGAGTAGAGAAGAAAAGACAGTAGAGAGAGATTTAGTTCGTCTGAAGCGGAAGTCTGAACAGGTGATAAGGAGGCAAGAAGCAGGATTTTCGGGACGGTTTTTACGAAATAAGGGTTGACTGGCCATCTGTTTTCTCTTGCTCCCAATTTAAGCTAAAGCAGGAGAAACTTAAGTTGGACATGATGAAAAAATTCCTGAGCTGGAAGCAAGGCCAGGTTTTCCCCCCGGATGTTTACAAGGATGTTAGGAGAACAATGCCTGCTCAGAGGCAGGGGTCTGACCAAATTGGTCCTTGGGGATTCCACCTGCTCTGAGGTTTCTGGAAGGAGGCCAGGGAAGAGTTGGGACTTTCCAGCTGCTGGTGGGGGACCAGAGCCCCAACCCTTAGGGCTGGGGCCTGTCTCTCCCTGCAGGTGTCCACAAATCCTTGATATCACCAGTTGGGTATGTGTGGCTCAAGCATTCTCGGTATGTTTGGGAAGGGCCCCTGCTTGTCCCCTTGTGGGTGAGCACAGTTGTGGGTGTGTCTCAGGTCTGGTGGGGGGGGGGGTCTGTCAGTGCAGGTCATGGTGGACGCACAGGGCTTTCCACCAGAGCGGATGAAAATTACCTACTTCTGCACAGTGGCTTGGCCAGCTCTGGCCTCCAGACCATCCTTTCAGGATTTCCCCGGGAGCTGGGGTCTGTGGAGAAATCTAGACCCGCCGGTCCTGTGTCACTCAGCCTTTGCCTTCGTGCCCAAGGCCTGCCCCCAGGGGACTTGGCCATGCCCACCAAGCCTAATGATCTCTGCAGGGGGAGAGGGTGGCCTAGGCTCTCCCGATGCAGAAGAGTGGGCTGCTTTTCATTCCCACGCATCCTCTGGGTAAGAGGATGTCAGCAAGGAATGTCAGGTCTCCTGTTTTTGATTCCTGGCCTCACACGTACCCGCCAGGCATTGGGTCAGAGGGAGAGCGCACACCCCATTTCTGGGCTGTTCCCAGAGGGAGGTGGTTCTTTGCCCCAGGTCCTGGACAGGTGTGGCGGCGGGTCTGGCGTTTCCACAGCTGAGAGCCATGCCAGGGCCAAGCCCAGACCTCTTCCTACCTGTCCTGTTCTCTCCTTTCCCCAAGTCCCATCTCTACCCTCCTGACTCCTCTGCTTGGCAGTGGACACAGGGCGGAGGCCTGCTTGTCCAGAGAGATCTATTTCAGTTCCTGACTTACAGCAGCCGCTGCACTGGGGATGCCCTCGCAAGCTGCCAGACCTGCAGGTAACCTTGCTGCCTCAGTTTCCTCATGTGGCCAGCCCAAGGATTTCCATCCTAAGTGTTGGCAGCAGTCTGGGTTGGAGACGTCTCCTGTCCCTTCCTTTGGCTGGCATATGTGGACCGGCGTAGAATGTTCCAGCCCCTCCCCTTCCTCGGTGGAGTTTTGATTCATAAGCATTCCCCCCACCGTCCCCCACGCCTCCCCGGGGCTCAGCCCTGTGCCAAGCTTATGGATGCCAGGATGAGTAAGACCCAGGCTTCTGCTTGGGCCAAGAAGGACGGGAGACACATAAACAGTAACGAGGAAAGTTGCAAAATCTCTAGGCACCTTGGCATCTGCTCCCTTGAGTATCTCAGAATGTCTCTGTTTTGTAAAAACAAGGAGGTGTTGCCCTTCCTTTTCCCTTTCCCTTTCCCTTTCACTTTCTCTGGGCACTGTACCAGTCCGCGTCCCTGGTCCCTGTGACAGTCGCACAATGGAGCCCGCTGAGAGATTTTCTCTGCTGCTTGGGGACCCTCCCAGGGCTTGGAGCTCAGAGAAATCTCTTCCCCTCAGATTCCCAGAACCCAGAGTCTGAAGGCGGAGCCCAGAGCAAGCCACTGACAGAGGCATGACAGCATGTAATGTGTGGTGCGGTGGCGGGAGTGAAAGGGAAGGGAGGGCCTGGGGGCAGTTGGGAAGGAGGCGGTGGTAAGTGGGGTCCGTGCTCTCCTAGGCTTTGAAATGACTTAGTTTGCGCTATGATTTTTGCTTCACCTGGGGCTAAGACTTTTTTTTGTAATGTTTATTTATTTTTTAGAGAGAAAGAGAGACAGAGTGCTAGTGGGGGAGGGGCAGAGAGAGAGAGGGGGACACAGAATCTGAAGCAGGCTCCAGGCTCCGAGCTGTCAGCACAGAGCCCGACGCGGGGCTTGACCTTATCATAAATGGTGTGAGATAATGACTTAAGCTGAAGTCGGACACTTAAGCAACTGAGCCACCCAGGTGCCCCTGAGATTTTTTTTTAAGCTTATTTATTTTGAAAGAGACAGACAGACAGACAGAGTAAGCATGTATGCGTGAGCAGGGGAGGGGCAGAGAGAGAGGGAGTCCCGAGCAGGCTCCGCTCTGTCAGCACAGAGCTCGATGCCAGGCTTGAACTCACGAACCCATGAGATCATGACCTGAGCCGAAATCGAGAAGGACATTTAACCGACTGAGCCACCCAGGTGTCCCTGGGTTGGGATCTTGATAGCAGTATTCTATTCTGTCCCTTGGAATCGCAGTGGGTTACCTACCAGGCATGGGCTCGGGCCCCTGTGTGGAACCCAAATATGGAGGGGATTGAAGGCATGCTTTCTGGAATTGCACTGCTTACATTCAAACCCCAGCCCCACCTCATCTGTCTGTGAATTCTTGTCTAAGTCACTTGGCCTTCCCGTGCCTCAATTTCTTCGTCTGTAAAATGGGGCCGACATAGCATCTACTTCAGCGTGCTGACGAATTCACATGTGAAAGCATTTAGTATGGTGCCAGCATTTTGCCTGTGCTTAGTAGCTATTAGCTGTCATTGGAGAGAGTGCTGCTGTCCGTCTGAATCCAGCCGGCAGGGCATAGCCCTCTCCTAAGATCTCAAAGAGTGTTCATTTCCAGGTCCCTTGGGAACATTGCTCATAATATCAGCACAAGCCTTACTAAACTTCTTAAGGCAGGGAGGAAGTGCAGATGTGGAAACCAGGGGTCTTGATTTAACTCCTGGCTGCTTCGAACTCCCTGTGGGACCTTGGACCAATTTCTTGCCTTCTCTGGGCCCCAGTCTGTACATCTGTATAATGGAGAGTGTGGACTGGGTGATATCGGAGTAGATCTGTGGCCTCTCCGGACTTGGGGTGGGACCGACTTGCCCCCTCCACTGCCCCCTGCCTGCCTCCAGAGGAGTCCTGTGCTGATCTCATTCTCCTTCCCAGGTTATGAGATGTGCACACAGGAGGCTCTCCAGGCGCAGAGGAGCCAGCTGGTGGGGCTGCTGGTCTCGGGGTCCCTGGAGGGCTTCGAGAGCATCCTGGACTGGCTGCTTTCCTGGGAAGTCCTCTCCTGGGAAGACTACGAGGGCCTCAGCCTCCTGGGCCAGCCCCTCTCCCAGTTGGCCAGGCGCCTCCTGGACACTGTCTGGAAGAAGGGTGCTTGGGGCTGTGAACAGCTCATCGCAGCTGTCCGGGAGGCCCAGACCGGCTGTCAGGCTCCGGAGCTTTCCTGCCGCTGGGATCCCCACTCACCCCACCCAGCGCATGACCTGCAGAGTCACCGGCCCGCCATCGTCAGGAGACTCTACAGCCACGTGGAGGGCGTGCTGGACCTGGCACAGGAGCGGGGTTTCATCAGCCGGTATGAATGTGATGAAATCAGGCTGCCTGTTTTCACGTCATCCCAGCGGGTAAGGCACTTCCGTTTTGGGCGATCAGAATTCATAGGAAAAGAGTGTTTAGTCACCGAGACTAAGTTGCCTTTGCGGAGTCAGCCCTCTGGGGAGAAAGGTGATGGGATGCTCCCTAACAAGGCAGCCAGGCAGGTAAAAGTTGTTCAGGGCCTGCTTTGTGCGACTGTGGGCTTCTCTCTGGGGACTCTCCATCCTTAATCTCCCCTGTCTCCTTTCCTCATCTGTAAAGCATCAGTAAAGCTCTCGGGAGAAGTCACTGAGTTCATCCGCATGATGCTTAGAATGGTTTCTAGCAGATTCACTGCTCATTTCCATTGGCCGCTCTCAGCTCTGTTCTCAATGCTATTCTGTACTCGTACGCTTTTTGGCTCTCTTGAGTTAACAGCTCAACAGATCATGAAAATTCGTTGGCTTGTATCTGTATTTAATAATTTTTACGTTGCACTTAGTACATCATTTAACTTCACAGTTAATTGTTAATTATTAGTAAGAGCCTGCTATGGACTAATGTAGCCTAAATGTCCACGTTGGATTTCTGATACGGACTTGCATTGGCTCGTGGACCTTCAGAGCTGGGGTGCAACTCCCTCCGAGGATGCCATTCCACGAGACCAGAAAAGTGTCTTGGAAACTCTTTAACACTTTTCCCCAGACAGTGACCCTCAGGGCTCTTGTGGTACAGATAGAACAGTAGCTGACATCCCATTTTATATATTGGAAAATTGATGCCCAGAAAAGGGGTTTGGTGGCATGAGAGTGCCATGTTGGACCGAGTACCTTGACTCGTTTGTTCATTGTTAATTTATTCATTCATTTATTTGGCCAGAATATAGGTAGATGCCTACTATGTGCCAGATTCTTGAATCTTATTGGGCTCGATAAGCAGGCACTCAATAAATACTTGTTGATGAAGCACATGGGTTATTGAATGAATTACAGCTAAATTGCAGCATTAGGATGGGCTGAATTGGGGGACTTTCTAGTTTTTATTTGACTATTAAAAAAAGTGTATTTGGCATTTAGGTAAGTGGTTGAGACTGATAGGATAAGCCAGTCTGTCCTCAAGACTGTTTTAAAGCTAGCTCAAGGTGGCTGAGTATTTACAGAGCAGATGTGATGTGGTCCCCTCTCGTTATTCTTTAGTTCACATGAAACCTACAATTGTCCCCTGAGTACTAGCTCCTTGATCCTGGCCCTGTGGGGATTACAGAAGACATGTTAGTTGTTGCACCTACCTTGGTGTCTTTTGTGATCTATTGAGGGGATCAAATCAGCCCACACGGGAAGTTAAAGAATTGTGTCTTGTCATTTTTGATGGCGTGTTCAACAATGTGGTCTGGTCTGGATGCTCTGAGGGGTTTAGAGAAGGTAGCCTCGGGTCTAGAGAAAACAGGGCACTAAGAGAGGAGGTGATTGGATTGATGAAAAAAGAAAATAGGAGAACTCAAGGGCCAAAGAAGAAATCGTAATGGGAATCAGAAAATATTCGGAACCAAACAATAATGAGAACCTGGTTTATAAAAATTTATGGGGGACAGTGAAAGCAGAACATAGAAGGAAATTTGTAACCTTAAATACTGATATTAGGAAAGAAGAAAGGCTGCATTTTAACAAGCTAAGAATCCATCTGAAGAAAGGGCTCTGTGGGCAGCAGAAGCAGGGAGGGCTGGGACTGAGCTGAGTAGCTGACAAGAGATCTGCAGGTGGTAGGAGTTTACAAAGGGACTGGGCTGCCTGAGGTTGAAGTTTTTAGAATCCAGTTCTCTCTCAGCCTGTTTTGAGCTCTGGAATGCTATTGTTCTTGAACTTGGTGGCTTTCCTTCAGTGGCTGCATTTCTGACAAGTGTGGGTGGCTCTTGTGGTGTGTCCCACTAACCTTATCTCCCCAATCCAGGACTGCCTTGTATACTCTCATAGACTGACCTTATAATTTCCTGTAAAGAGGTGGTTGTCATAGATTGCAGGTTGGGGGCTGAAAAATGCTATGGAACGAATCCAAATGTAAGGTAAAGAACCATATCCTTAAATACCCAATGGTACTATTCACTGAGTGCCTACCATGTGCCGGGCACTGTCCTTAGCCTCTATATTTATCGTCTCTAAGCCACACTGCTACCTTCCAAGGGTGTAGTGTTGGCTATACTGTTTCTTAACAGTGAACACTACTACCCAAACTACCCATTTGAGAAGTGGCCCAGCTAGAGTTCAAATCCAGGCCTGACTGTCTCCAGAGCTTATGATCTTTACTCTCTGACATGAAATATGGGGCTTCGTGGGGTGAACTCGCACAGGTGAGCATAACAGTTGTTAGCAAACCTGAGGCTGTAATACCAGCTGTCCATCTGACTCGTGCACCTGCTAAGGTGGCTAGGGCCAGGGTGTCAGACTGAATCGCTTGACTCTTTTACAATATTAACTACAAGACCTTTGACTTGGGAAATGTAGCATGCCAGCAGAGAAACGTATAATGCCCTATATGGTGGTATAAACATGTTCCCATTCACCCATGCGAAGGCATAGAATGTTACTAGTACTTTCCTCGATCGCAGCCGCTAGCCTGACTTCTGTGTTAAATCAATTCTTTGCTTTTCTTTATAGTTTTAACACCTTATGCAATGATTCTCCATGCAATGTGTTTCGTTTTGAAAAACATGTAGCAAGCACAAGCATAGCGGTGTCTGGAAAGGGTAGTGCTGCCTCGCTTTCTTGGATGCAGGCTCCCAGGAGCAGGGATGCCGAACAGGATCTCAGGGACATGGTCTGGCTTCACCTTCTCAAGTTTGTATGGGCTCCTGCTGAGAAGTCAGTGGGCAAGGTCATGAGTGAGTCCTGAGAAATACAGATTCACTACAGCTGGAGGATCTGGTAGGGCGGATATGAGTCAGGGGCCGGATGTCCAGCTGGAATATGGTCAGAGGAAGTGGGCTCTCTGTGTGTTCAGTTGTAAGCTTGTCAAAGGCTCTTCTAGCTCCCAGGAATAGGGCCAGGCCAAACACTTCTGTGGGGTGAAATGGGTGTCCTCAGCTGACCCAGGCAACAGGGGGCGAGAGAAAGAATGATATTAGCCTGTGACGCAGACACGCCAAATATAGATAAGGATTAGAGCCAGGACTGCCTGGACATTTAGGATATAATTACCCTCAACACGTCTGAGTTTTAAGTCACACTGCTCCAATCTTCCTCGACTAGTGGTCTTCTGCTTACAGTGCAGAGCCGTCATCCCAAGATCTCCCTTTATGGTCCTCTTGTGTGGGTTTTCCTAAATCCTGATTACTATGTCTTCCTTTTCATGGTTTGTTCTATTCTGGGAGATCAGGTCTCACCTCTGCTTTAAAATGAGTATATAGGAGTTAAATTTTAAGCTCTTCTATATCGCAGACTTTCCTCATATTTGGTCAGTAATTTGGCTGGGTATAGAATTCTGGGTTGGTCATCATTTTTCTTCAGAATTTGGAGATGATCACTCCCTTATCTGCTGTCTTCCAGAGAAGAATTGCTAGAATTCCAAAACTATTTTATAACTCGTTGTGGAAGCACGTAAAATTTTCTTTTGGCCCTTAACATTCTGAAATTTCACAGTGATGTGCCTTAGTGTTTTTCCATTGTGCTGGACACTCAAGGGGCACTTTGAACCAAAAACTCATGTCTTTATTGTCTGGAAAATTTTCTTGGTTACTTCATTGGTGATTTCTTTCTGTTTTCTCTCTTCTGTCTTTATGGAACTACTATTTGAATTTTAGGACTCCTGGACTGATCCCCTAATTTTCTTCTCCTTCTTTTCTGTTTTCCATCTCTGTGTCCTTTTGTACTACTTCCCCTATGATATCTTCAACTTATCTTTAAAACCTTGCATTTTTCATTTTTGCTATCACTTTTAATTTCCAAGAGCTATTTAAAAATGTTTCTTATTATAGCATCCTGTTTTTGTTTTATGGATGCAATTTCTTGTCTTACTTAAGGATCATAATGATACGGTGTGGTTTTTTTGGCGTTGTTGTTATTGTCATTGTTTGTTTTGTGGGGGGGGGGGGCAGATTTTATTTTTTCACCCTGCATAACCTTTTTATCCTACAAGTTGCTTTTCCCTTCTCCACTTATTTGGGCTCAGTCTCCCATATTAGATGCTTTCTTTGGGCATATGATGATCCTTAGTTGTCTTCTCATGACTGAAATAGACTCTCTAAAACTTGCTGGAAACTCAGAGACTGCAGGTGATACTTGTCTACCTTGAGTTTCACTGGAGACATTTTGGGAAGTGGTTCTATTTGTATCTTGAGACCTTTCCCCCTAGGTTGGTCAAGTTACCAGTGTAGACGTCACAGACCTCCTGCCTGGAAGTTAAGGTCTGACCACCAGAGTTGTGGGAACCCAGTGAGTAAGAGGGCTGAGGGCTGGGTGGTTATAGTGTTGGGGAGAGGTATCGGCATTCAATACTCATTTTGCACGTGGTCATTTAAACCTTCTTTTAGGGTATGACACCCACTTCCATTATTGTACCTGGTGCCTCCCAGTCCAGGGACCCTGTTTGAGCCTTTCCAGAATGCAAATCTCCGCACTTTGCCATGGCAGGGCAGGGACGGTTGCTGTTGACTTGGAGTGGGTAAAGGAAATTGGAGATCTGTTTTATAAACCACTTTGACTTAGCCCTCCTTAATTTGACCATTTCCTTTGGTTCTCAAGGTACCTGATGCTTTTTTTTTTTTACATGAAAAGATTTTTTAAAGTCCGTCATTTATTTCTTTTTATTTCTTTTTTTTGACAGAGAGATAGCAAGCAGGGAAGGGGCAGAGAGAGAGGGAGAAAAAATCCCAAGCAGGCCCCACCCTGCCAGTGCAGAGCCCTATGCGGGGCTGGAACTCACGAACTGCGAGATCACGACCTGATCCAAAATCAAAAGTCAGATGCTTAACTGACTGAGCCACCCAGGTGTCCCTGTACCTGATGCTTTTAATTCCAGAGACCTTTATAGATTCTGAGATGTACATCGTGTGCTTTTCAACCTGCCCGTTGTTGGATGAGGATTTGGCCTTCGGGGCTCTTCTAAGTCTATTACTATTTATTCATTTGGCAAGTCCTTAAGTGCGTGCTCTGTGCCAGGCACTGTTCTAGGTGTTGAGGATATATCGGTGAACAAAACAGACAAAAATCCTTGTCCTGGAAATACTCACATTCCAGTGCAGGGAGATGGGCAATAAGCAAAGGGAGGAAATGGCAGAACATCCTGGAAGGTGATATGGGCTGTGGAAGAGAAGTAGAATGTGTCCGAGGGTTCAGAGTTACAGAGTTGCACCTGTAGGTGTGGGGGTGGGTATAGATTAGGGGTTTTGTTTTGGGTATGTTAAGCCGGAGGTGTTTACGGAACATGTAAGTGGAAACAGCAGGGAGGTAGTTTGAGATGTGCCCAGCGAAGGTTCAGGGGAGCAGTTCAGGTTGGCGATGAAAATGTGGGAGGTCGTACTCAGAGATGGGATTTCAAGCCTCAGGGCTCCATGAAATCGCCTCTCTTCCAAATGATTTGCAGCTTCCAGAACTGTTTTTCCTATCCTTGCAGGTTTATAGATTTATGTCTTTTTTTTTTTTTCTTTCCTTTTTTTATGTTATTCACTCTTATTCGGGGTCAGATTGGCTGTGTGTTCGCTCTGCCACGTAATACCGTGTCTCGCTATTGTGGCTGTTTTACTGGCCTTTTATTGTGGTGGGGGGAGAGACGTCTATGAAATTGGAGTAAACCGCGGAAACCTTCACACGCCCGTCCGTTGGCTTTCTGGAAAGACACCGACTTTTGCTTTCCCCACAGGCAAGAAGGCTGCTGGATCTTGCGACCGTGAAGGCGAATGGGTTGGCCGCCTTCCTTCTACGACATGTTCAGGAATTGCCAGTCCCGGTGGCCCTGCCTTTCGGTGGTATGTATATGTTCTTCTCAGTTCATCAGAAAGGGAAAGAAAGGCTGTACGGATTGAAGGTTAAGAGCGAAACTCCAGAGCGAGACATCCGTTAGATTTCTACTCACTGGCTGTGCAGGCCTCCCTCAGGCTCAGTTTCCTGATTTCAAGGATAACACCACCACCGACTCACCGGGCTAGTGGGAAGATCGAAAGGGTTCCCATGTGTAATACTAGGGTTAGCTTTTATTCGTGAGCTGCACCGTGAAAACTGGAGCTACCACGCGTTGAAGCTAAAAACAGGGGTCCCATACTGGCCAAACTCTTATTATCTGCACTGAAAAGGAGACACTTTTGAGATAGGGCTGTTATCTCTTGATTTCTGCAGTCGCTATCAGAAACCCCAGGACTGAGTGGATTTAGATAATGTGGTATCTCTCATTGCACACGGTTCACCGACCCATCTCTGGAACGGGAGGGGCTCGGATAACTCAGCTGCAACAGCTCAGGCGTCCTCCCGGGTGCTTTGTTTGCGACAGTCTTAAGAAATGGCTGTTATTTTTTCCACTTTACAGAGGTGAAAGCTGGGGCAGGGAGGGCGAGTGACGGGCTGGGGAGCACAGTGCCCCGACTGGCCCTTGGTTAATGTGTGCCATTGACATCATCAAGCACAGCTGGCTTTCATGCGTTTTACCACTATGACATGGTGCAAGATCCCCCAGGGTGACAATTCCGAAGTTGATGATGGACATGTATTTGGGTTTAAAATGAGAGATACTTTTTTTTTTTTTTTTCCTTTCTCCCCCTGGAGAATTTTATATTGTTGGTGGCTGAAAAACCTGCCTTAGAAATCAGGGTATTAGAGGGTGGCTCAGTCGGTTGAGCATCCGACTTCGGCTCAGGTCACGATCTCACAGTTCTTGGGTTCGAGCCCCGCGTTGGGCTCTGTGCTGACATCTCAGAGCCTGGAGCCTGCTTTAGGTTCTGGGTCTCCCTCTTCCTCTGACCCTCCCCTGTTTGCGCTCTGTCTCTCTCTCTTTCAAAAATAAACATTAAAAAAAAAAAGAAATCAGGATATTAGAGCAAAAGGTGTATATCTTCTGGTATCCGTTCGGGGCTCCTGGTATATCCAGAGGGCATTAAGAGCGGTGATAATCATCAGCTCTGGGAGCAGAAGAGGAGACACAAACACAGGGCATCTCCTTCGGATGCATAAATACAGCTTTGGTATTCCAAGGGTGCTCTATGAGAATTTCTTGTTCCCTTCTGAGTTGAGAACAAATGGGCCAGTATTTGGTTGGGAGCAGTGAGGCCGTGATGCTCTAAGGTCCCCCCACCCTGGGGCCTCTGGACCAGCACTTCCTCATTCCCTAAAAGGGAACTACCCCCTGACACAGGAAGTGGTTTGTTCGCATTGGCTACTGGGATAATAAAGGAAAAGCAGCAGTCCTGTGGGCACACCCTGTGTTGCAGAGGGCCCGCGAAGAAGATGGGGAAGTGAGTCTTGATGAAAGAATCTCGTCCGCGTGCTTGACCCGGGCACCCTAGTGACGCCGAGACCATTCAGTGCCAGGTCCACTTGGATCATCCAGGATAATCTCCCCATCTCGGTGTCTTTAGTTCAGTCACATTTATCGAGTCCTTCTTAAATTTAATTTGATTTGTTTCAATTTATATTTTTATTTGAGAGAGAGAGAGAGAGTGGGGGAGAGAGAGAATATCTCAGGCAGGCTCCATGCCTAGCAGGGCCCCATCCCATGACTCTGGGATCATGAGCCGAGCTGAAATCAAGAGTTGGACGCTCAACCAACTGAGCCACCCAGGCGCCCCCGGCTAGTCCCTTTTTTTTATTATTAAAAAAAAAATTAGGGGCGCCTGGGTGGCTCAGTCGGTTAAGCGTCCGACTTCAGCTCAGGTCGTGATCTCGCGGTCCGTGGGTTCGAGCCCCGCGTCGGGCTCTGTGCTGACAGCTCAGAGCCTGGAGCCTGTTTCGGATTCTGTGTCTCCCTCTTTCTCTGACCCTCCCACCCTCCCCTGTTCATACTCTCTCTCTGTCTCAAAAATAAATAAATGTTAAAAAAAAATTTAAAAAAATTAATGTTTATTTATTTTTGAGAGAGAGCGAGAGATACAGAGCATGATGGGGGGGGGGGCGAGCAGAGAAAGAGGGAGACCCAGAATCTCTTTAGTAATAATGATAAGAAGTACCATCTATTGAGAATTTGTCATACGTCAGACATTCTTCCAAACTATTTTATCTCATTTCCTCCTGTAACAATCCTTCAAGGTGTGGATTGTCCCTAATTCGGGGGATAAGTATACTGAGGCCAGGAAGGTTGAGTGGCTTGTGCAAGCTAATGGCGGACCCAGCTTTCAAAGTCAGGTGTATCTGACTTTAGAAACCGCGCTCCTAGGCTCTTACACCGTTTGTCTTTAGAAAGACACAACCGAGGTTGAGTGGTGAAGGCTATCTGACCAGTATGGCGGGACAGGCATTGGAATGCCGGTCTTCTGATCCCAGCCCAATGCTCCTTCTAATCTACAGATCTTCCCGATGTCAGTAATAATAATACCACTCGCTAATATCCTTTGAGCATTTTGTGTTGGACACTGAATGGAAGCACTTGACTTGAATTATCTTAATTGGTCCGTGTAAACCCTATAAGGTAGGGACCACCATTTTCCTCCTTCACGGGGAGGGGGGAGACCCAGGTTAAGGAAGGTTACGTGACTATCATCAAAGCCCGTAGCTTGCAAGGGGACAGCCAGGACTGGCCCGCGCCGGCTAGTGTCTCCACGCAGAACATCACATTCCGCCATGCACCTGCTCTGTCAGATGGCGTCTTCCCCACCATCCTGCCTCATTTGCCTCTTCTTCCAGATGCCGCGTGTGAGAGGTACATGTCCAAGCTGAGGACCACGCTATCTGCTCAGTCTCATTTCCTGAGCACCTATGATGGGGCAGACAATCTTTGCCTGGAGGAAGTGTACACAGAGAATGTTCTGGAAATCCGGACAGAGCTGGGCGTGGCCGGCCCCCCACCGAAAAGCCCCGCCACCCTGGGCCTGGAGGAACTCTTCAGCACCTGTGGCCACCTCAACGAGGACGCTGACACCGTGCTGGTGGTGGGCGAGGCGGGCAGCGGCAAGAGCACTTTGCTGCAGCGGGTGCACTTGCTGTGGGCCACGGGGCGCCACTTCCGGGAATTCCTCTTCGTCTTCCCATTCAGCTGCCGGCAGCTGCAGCGCGTGGCAAAGCCGCTGTCCGTGCAGACGCTGCTCTTTGAACACTGCTGTTGGCCCGACGTCGGCCGCCAGGACGTCTTCCAGTTCCTCCTTGACCACCCCAACCGCGTCCTCTTAACCTTCGACGGCTTCGACGAGTTCAGGTTCAGGTTCACGGATCGCGGTGAGCGCCACTGCTCTCCGACCGACCCCACGTCGGTCCAGAATCTGCTGTTCAACCTACTGCAGGGCAACCTGCTGAAGAACGCCCGCAAGGTGTTGACCAGCCGTCCGGACGCGGTGTCGGCTCTCCTCAGGAAGTACCTGCGCGTGGAACTCAACCTGAAGGGCTTCTCGGAAGAGGGCATCGAACTGTACCTGAGGAAGCGCCACCGCGAGCCGGGGGTGGCCGACCGCCTCATCCGCATGCTCAGAGCGACCTCAGCCCTGCACGGCTTGTGCCACCTTCCCGTCATCACGTGGATGGTGTCCAAATGCCACCAGGAACTGTTGCTGCCGGGCGGGGGGTCCCCAAGGACCACCACGGATATGTACCTGCTGATCGTGCAGCATTTTCTGCTGCGCGCCTCCCCGCCCGACGCGGCCCCCCGCAGCCCGGGGCCCGGGCTGCTTCGAGGCAGGCTCCCCGCCCTTCTGCACCTCGGCTGGCTGGCTCTCTGGGGCCTGGGCACGTGCTGCTACGTGTTCTCCTCCAGGCAGCTCCAGGCGGCACACGTCGACGGCGACGACGTCTCTCTCGGCTTCCTGGTGCGTGCCAAGAGCGTCGCGCCCGGGAGCCTCGCCCCCCTGGAATTCCTGCACATCACCTTCCAGTGCTTCTTCGCCGCCTTCTACCTCGTGCTCAGCGCCGACGTGCCGCCGTCCTCGCTCAGACGCCTCTTCCGCTGTCACACGCCGGGCGGCTCGCTCCTGGCCAGGCTGCTGCCCGCGGCGTGCGTGCGGCGCCCGGGGCGCGAGGAGGGCGGCGTGGCGGCGTTGCTCCAGGAGGCCGAGCCGCACAACCTCCAGATCACGGCGGCCTTCCTGGCGGGGCTGCTGTCCCGGGAGCACAGGGGCCTGCTGGCCGAGGGCCAGGCGTCTGAGAAGGCCCTGCTCCGGCGCCGGGTCTGCGCCCGGTGGTGTCTGTCGCGCAGCCTCCACAAGCACTTTCACGCCATCCCCCCGGCCGTGCCCGGGGAGGCCAAAAGCATGCACGCCATGCCCGGGTTCGTCTGGCTCAGCCGCAGCCTGTACGAGATGCAGGAGGAGCGACTGGCGCGGGAGGCCGTGCGAGGCCTGAAGGTCGGGCACCTCAAGCTGACTTTTTGCGGCGTGGGCCCCGCGGAATGTGCCGCCCTGGCGTTTGTGCTGCGACACCTGCGGCGGCCCGTGGCCCTGCAGCTGGACCACAACTCTGTAGGTGACGTTGGTGTGGAGCAGCTGCTGCCTTGTCTCGACGTGTGCAAGGCTCTTTAGTGAGTGTTGCTGGGCGCTGCCCGCTGTGCACGGGTTGGCGCGGGGTGGGGGGGGGTAGGGGGGGAAGGGATGCCACCCCGGAGATGCTGGTGTGGGAGCACCGGGCTGGGACCCAGGAGTCGGGGCCCAGTGCCAGCCCCGCCACCCCTTCTGTGCAACCCCCAGCCCAGCCCCTTCCCCCGTCCGAGCCTTCGTTACAACGTAGGAGAACGACAGCCCTGCTTATTGAATGTCCTGGGTGTCAGGCACTGTGTTACCCGCTTCCTGGAATTAATTCCTTTAATCTCCGTGACCACCCTGGGCTGTAGGCAGGGATGTTATTATCCCCCTTATCCTCAAAATTTTTTAATGTTTACTAATTTTTGAGAGAGAGAGCGAGAGAGCGTGAGTGGGGGACTGATAGAGGATCTGAAGCAGGCTGTGTGATCCAAGACGCAAGCTCACGAACTGTGAGATCGTGACCTAAGCTGAAGTTGGACGCTCAACCCCCTGAGCCACCCAGATGCTCCCCATTATCCTCAAATCGAGGCTCAGAGAAGCAAAGTGACTGGTCTCGAGTGACCCAGGAAATGGTAGAGCTGGGGTTCACAGATCACACCTTTCCGGGGACAGGTCTGTGCTCCCCACAAGCAGCCTATTTATGGACAGCGTTCAGGGGCTCCATGAGAACCTTGAAGTGATGTGCAAAGTTTTGTGTGCTAAGTGTCTGTATTAGGAACGAGCCGAAATTTAGAGGTGACTTGTGCCCCACGAGAGATTTTAAAATCCCAATGAGATGAGGATTTCAGGATCCGAGAGCTGGAAAGTGGCCACGGACTGCCACCTGCCCTCGTAGCCCGCATGCTGTACAGGGTCCAGATGAGATTTTCGCCACCACCCGTACTGCTCCCAGCACCCTCCCCCCGCCCCCTCTGAGGGCGTGAGCTTTCCCCCTTGGGACTGTCTGTTCCAGCACCCGTGGGCCAGGTGAGAGCAGAGGGCATGCCCGGGTCTCGTGGCCAGCGTTCTGCAGACTCCCCAACTTCCCTTCCGTCCTTGAAAGGGGATGTCCTGCGCCCTGTTTAAAACCACTGAAAAAGCAGAAGGTAGCTTCAAGTTAAAATCGACTCACAGCCTTCCAGGGCTTTTGGTCTATCCCAGGTGACTTTATTTGCCCCGAAGCAAGGGACAAGCCTCTCCTTGAATATATTATGATGGCCTACTTCCTCTGGGCTACAGCATTAAGACTTTTTTTTTCTCTTTGGAGCAAACATATGGATATCTCTTAGAAATTGTAGGGTGGCCTGTGTTATCCTTTCCATAGGGACCATGGTCATAAGTTTGTTCGCATAATGTAATAATAATATAACGTTAGCATATTTTATGCAGCTCACGTGTGCATTATAGGTAATGTATGTTGTGAATATATCAGGAGGAAACAGATGACACATTGAAATTGGGTGGTTTGCGGACTGTTTAGAAGGGACTGGGCAGCAGTTAGGAAGAGCGAGAAGGGAAAGTGTAGGCTCCCGGGGCCAGTGACTGTGGTGGGGGTGGGGACGGGGCTGTCACCATCCTCAAGCCTGGAGGGGCAGGGCTGGGGGAGAGGTGTGGCGAAGGCCGCCTGATAGAAACTGAGGCTACAGAAAGCTGGAAGGGTGGGGCCTGGGGGAATAAACCCTGGCTCTTCCTCCCCTTCTTGTTCTTGCCTTGACCCCCAGACGGGAAGCCAACACAGGGTGCCTGCTGCTGTAGTCCATGGGCATCAGCCCCTCAGGACCGAGAGCCAGGTAGAAAGAGGAAAGCGGATCTGGCCAGGGAAATGGAAAGATGGCCAGCACAATACTCGATCTCCCCAGGAAGGAGGAACCGCCATATTTTCACTCAAGAAGTCCGAGACCTATCTGTGGGAGTCATTTACCTGATAGAATTACGAGTCCATTCTTGTGGATAATGAGCCCATAGTTCTCAAAGGGGTCCTCGAGCCCCGGGAGGTCAGGAACCACTGGCTGGGATGATCCTTCTAGACCAGTCCATCCCTAGAATGAATGGATCCTCTCTCCTCAGGAAAGCCATGCCACTCCCAGGATGTGTCCAAGGGCTGAGGGGGGGGCTAGAGGTCTCTCTCCATTTTCAGAGGAAAATGAGGATGGTCTGGTAACCATGCTCAGCCTAGAGGTGCAGAGAAGCATGTAGAAATGCAGATTCAGAAGCCTACCCCCAGCGATTCTCGCTCCCTCCGTCTGGGGGGGGGGGGGGCGGCCAGGGATCTATGTTTTCTAATTGACATCCCTGGTGATACTGCTCCAAGGAGTCCAGAGCCACCCTGTGAAAACAGCTGGTCTGTGGGAACCAGCTTGATTTTCCATGAGCAATAAAAGACCTTGACTAAGTTCTACTGCTCTTTACTCTCCACACAGAAATTGCCAGAATTATGTGGGAGGGGAAATGATCTAGAGGTCAGGTATTTCCTGTGTGTGTGTGTGTGTGTGTGTGTGTGTGTGTGTGTGTGTGTGACAGAGAGACAGAGAGACAGAGAGACAGACAGAGACAGAGAGAGACAGAGGCTGGCGAGGAGGTGCTCCTCTCCCCCAGAGCCATACTGTATCTCTCCCACTTGAAATGTTTCCATGCCAACAGAAACAAACCCTCAGCCTCCAGGAAGCCTGTCTACAAAGTGCCCCCATATAGCTTTCTTTAGGCTCTGGATCTGACTCTAGGGTTCTGGCTTTCAAAATTTTTTGGCTGTGACCTACAGTGAGAGAGAAGGTGCAAATACACCTTTAGATGCACAGGCGTCCAAACCTGAAACAAAAACTTCACAGAATGACTTTCCCATGCGAACTCTGATGCACGCTGCAGTCTTTCATTCTTTTCCTCTTTTCAAAACGCCGCTCAGGACCTTTGAAGTTGGTTTCGTGCCCACCAACGGGTCACAACCTGAAGCCTGGAAATCACGGCTCTAGGAGCCCACAGGGGGCCTTGGGACAGAGGCGTACAAGGTCATGCTTAACGGTGGGCTTTAGAGCCAGACCGCCTGGGGCCCAGATCCTTTAGGTGCTGTGCAACCTTGGCAAAGTCACTTCACTTGTCTGTGCCTCAACTGCCTTCCCTCTAACGGACATCATAATGGTACCTATGTCGTGGGCTTTTGTGAGGATTAAACACCTTTACTATTGGGAAGCGCTTGGGTCGGTGCTGGCACATCAGATGCCCCATGCGTGCGAGCAGCCGTGATTACAGCTACCTTCTGCCTGCGCCAGGCACTCACAGGGCTTTGTGTGTGCTGTCTCTTTAAATCCTCTCTCAGCCAGGTGAGGCTGGGAATACCATCTCCCCCCCCCCCCTTTGTTTTTTACAGCAAATAGCTAGTAAGTGGCTGCTGAGGATGAGAGTTTCCATGGAGGGAAGATTCCAGATCCCCAAGCTGTTAGCCTTTAAGTCAGGGTCTCCCAGATCTGCCCGAGGATGAAGAATCCTAGGCATGGTTGTTAATATACACAGATCCCTGGGCCCCAACCCCCCACCCCACCCCCACTCCCAGAATTGCCAGCTCCAGGGGAGGGGCCCCAGAGTCTGTATTTTAGGGATGCTTTCTGAAGATCTTGTGATCAGGGGAGTTTGGGGGCGCCACCCCGAGAGGAGTGTCAGAGGGGGCTTTCTGGGCAGGGTCTGACGACAGGAGTGATGTCACTGGGGTGAAGTGCTGGACGGCAGGGCCTCCCTAACCACGGCTCACTTGCTGGTTTTCCAGAGTCTTGGCCACTCTTGTCTGACTGGTCTGCCGTCTGGTACCCACCGTCACCCCCAGGGTGGCCTGGCTAGTTCCCACCACACCCTCCCACCTAGGAACCTTGTGTGAGGCTGCTATGGTGATCATTTCTGTTTTACAAGCATAGAAACAGTGCCTCAGCCTAGGACTCCAGTGACCCGCCGGGACTCCAGCGTTCTTTAGCAGGAGCTCTGGGGCCCCACCTCCTGAGCGGTCCCCCACATGGTGCATGACGTCAGCACCCTGACCAGGGATGGGGGCGTCTCCTCTTTCTTGGGGTGCTCAGCCCTTGCGGTGTTTCCCAGAAACACAGATGCTGGCACTTTGGGCACGAGCAGAAGTCTCTTTTGGGGTCTTGTTTATTTCTCTTTTATCAGTTCCATTTTCCAAATCTATTTGTCTTTTTTTCTTAGCTTGCGAGATAACAATATCTCAGACCGAGGCATCTGCAAGCTCGTCGAACATGCTCTTCACTGTGAGCAGCTGCAGAAGTTGGCGTAAGTCGGGCTCGAGTGGTGGACATCGTGTCCCCGGCCACGCTCCGGGTCGTGCCGTTTGGGCAGCAGCCGTGAGCTGCGGCGAGGGTGTTGGCATATTTGGAGGGTGCAGGTGACCCCTGGGTCGCGGGAACGGGCTACCCTGGGCTTGGGGTGGTCCCTGACTGCTGTGCTAGGTCTCCATGTCTCCTCTCCTTTGGAACGTTCCAGTCTCTTCAACAACAAACTGACCGATGGCTGTGCACACTCCGTGGCGAGGCTCCTTGCGTGCAGGCAGAACTTCTTGGCTTTGAGGTGAGCCCAGGGCTTTCCTATTCTGTGGAAATTGCTTTTCTTCTTCAGAGCTGAGTCAGTTCGGTCTGGTCCTGGCCCTGGTTCGGCCCCTACTGGGCTCGTGATCTGCTGACTGAATCAGGGGCAGTGTCTCCTTTGAGCAGGGTTTCGCTAATGCTGTGACCTCCCCAGCAAACCCAGGATTGGCTCTGCTGAGGGCTGCCTGCCCTTTGACCTTTGGCCCCCCAGGGCTGAAGACGGTTTCTGGGACCCTTTCCTTCCCTGTGTCTAAGAGTGTCACAAGCTGTCTGGGGTTACCGGGTTCCCTGGTGTTCATTGAGCACGTGTTGCCGGGGGAGGCACGTGGGGTCACCCGCCACCACAGCTGTAACAGCCAGTTGCTGAAAAGCTCTCAGAAGGTCCTTGCCCAGCTCGCTGGGTGCCAGCTTTGCACTTCAGTCTTTGATGTCTGCCTTTCTGCTGCTCCTGATCTCCCTGGCTCAGTGGGGGTCTCTCTCCCATCTGACACCATTCAGTCACCTCTCCTGCTGGTCCCCGGGTCAGCCTGGCTTCTCTTTCTCCCTGGGGTCTTCTTGCTTCCTGGATTTATGTGGCAGTAAAAGAAGACAAAGTAAACCATCGCTTTTGTCCATTCTTCGTACCTGCTGGGCTGGGTTTGGGGTTCGAAGCCGCCATGTTGAAATTACTAACCGTGTGGCCCAGTCTCAGGCAGGGCTGCTGAAGCCAGCCCCAGTGGCGCTGTTCTGTACAAAGGACTCTCTTCTTCTTTTTGTTTTAACTTTTTAAAATTCAGTTCCTTTTGAGAGAAAGAGAGCGAGCAGGGGAGGGGCAGAGAGAGAGGGAGACAGAATCCCAAGCAGGTTCCGCGCTGTCAGCACAGAGCCTGATACGGGGCTTGGACTCACGAACTGCGAGATCATGGCCTGAGCCCAAGTCAAGATTTGGTCACCCGGGCTCCCCACAAAGGACTCTCTTCTGCTGCTACCACCTGCTCCCCCAGACTCAGGATGCTGAGAGCGGCTGTGGCCAGAGCGGGACGCCAGGGAAGGCTGTGGGGTAGTGGGAAGGTACTATGCTCAGAATTTGAAGCCTGGGTTTTGGGCTGGTATAGCAGAATAGTTGAGAGAGCATGGGGTTCTGGGGCCAGACCAACTGAGGTTTGGATCTAGGATCCCTGAGATTTGAATCCTCATTTGCTATGTGACCTTGGGTCAGCCCAATGTCTCTGTGACTCTGTTTCCCCTTCTGTAAAATGTAGATAATAATTACAGCTTCCTCCTAGGTTGTTGTAACGGTTAAATGAGTTAGGATACATAGAAAGCTGGCGCGATATGGTCAGTGCTTTATGGAGGGAGCTTAGTGGCTAAAAGGTGGTGGGTAATCATGTAAATTCTCAGCGTGTTTATCCTACGGTAGTTCAGCCCTCCCAGAAGGGATTAGATGCAGAACTATTTGTTGGGAAAAATGCCTCCGAGGGGAAACGGGGAAGGGGGCTGGGGGAGGCTGGGAGAGTCAGCTCACTACAGCGCAAGTCTGACCCTGAGAGACGGGGAGAGGGAAGGAAGGAAGGCTGGGAGGAAGCCTCTAGACCTTGGGGCAGTTCTGAGAGCACAGAAGGCTGTGGGGGAGTCCTCCAGCCAGATTTGCCCAGCAGAGTCTTGTGTTTCCCAGTCACTGGCTGGAAGCAGCCTGTGGGAAGCGACCTTGAATTTCCCGGCACAGCAGCCTGTGGTCAGAGGTGTGGGAGGGCACCCTGCCCCTTCTCAAAGAGGATAATAGCGCCTGCTCTGCAGGGTAGTTGTCAGCCAGAGTGGCTTCAAGGGCGTGAAAGTTCTCTAAAAAGAGGAAAAGTGTGTTATTAATTCCAGGAAGCCTGGGGTCGTGAGTAAGAGTTCTGGGGACCTCTCCAAAGTTCTCTGAGGTATCTGGATACGGCTGAACCCTCCCTCCTCCAACCCCCCAACCCCCCAGCAGAATCCCTTGCCCTTTCCCAGCAGCTTGGGCGGAACAGGTGACAGCCACCTGCAGCAACAAGGGACCCAGGAAAGCTGCAGGGGGCATGGAGTCTGGCACCAGCTGGTGGCTGAGACAGGAGGAAAAGGTGTGACAGTGAGTCACCCTCCCTCCCTTGGGGAAACCACCTCCCAGGACAGCTGACAATAGTGCCTCCTGCCCATACCTGTCACACTCCTTTGCAAAACAGGTTTCCCCCCACTTTTTTCTCTTTGCAGCTGGAGAATGAACTAGCGGGAGTCACGGTTGAGTAAGGTTGGCCAAGCAGGAATAGACTAGCACCCGGGCAGTCTGCTCGACAGGCAGGAAGAAGTCGGGCTGCCGTGTCCAGTAGAGAGGTCCTCAAAGCTTTTCTCCACGTTTCTGTGTCTGGGACACACTTCCTCCACCAGCCCCGGGTGCTTCTGGGCACTAACACCCCCACGTCCGTCCCGCACTCCTTCAGCCTCCCTGCCTTCTTTTCCAGGCTGGGCAATAACCACATCACTGCCTCGGGAGCCCAGGTGCTGGCTGAGGGGCTCAGAGCCAACGCCTCCTTGCAGTTCTTGGGGTAGGTTGGATTCTGGGGCAGAGGGGCCCCCGTGGGGGCAGGTTGGGGGACTTAGCAGGTGCAATTTTTAGCTGGAAGGCCCCAGAGGCAGCGGGAGAGAGCGGGTGGCCCCTGGCTGCCTCAGTACTTGCCTTTCACTCAATAAACAGGAAGTTCAGGATGTGGGGGGTGGGCAGTGCCCATGAGTGGGTGGCAGGAAGCCCTCTGGTCCTCACTGGTGCTAGGGCTGTGCCTCTCACCTTTGGGAGCTTCTGAAGAGTGCCATTGCCTGGGCCCCACCCAAGGGGTGAGAATCAAGGGAAGAGAAGTAAGTGGACCAGGCTGGAGACGGGACCCAGGACAGGAGGGGGCTTCGCCGGGTCCTTCTGAGCATTTGCGGCTGCAGGGTCGTGCGGAGCCTTCCAGTGAGGGGAGAGGAGTCAGGCACAGGCTGGGAGGGCAGTCCCACAGACCAAAGGTCCCTAGAGTATGTGTGTGTGGGGGAGGGGCTTCCTCTGGCGGCTGAGTGACTAACCACCCCCCCCCCCCCGGCCCCAGGGTTGCAACTGGGCAGTCCCCTGTAGCCCCGCTGCTGTCCTGCCTTACCTGGTGTGAGCTGGCATCCATTTGACGAGAAGTGGGAGTCTGAGAACCCAAGACTGTAGGAAGAGACACTAACCTTAGGGCCCAACCCATTTCCTCGGCAGGCAAGCTGCCCACAAGCTCAGCCGGAGCTAAGGGCGGAACCGGGTTGCTTGAGAGATCAGCACCTTTTCCACGCTGCATCACCAGGAGCACAGAGTCCAGTACAAGGGTGGCCCCAGCCCCACCAAGCTCTCTCCTGCTCGAGGTCACAACCAGCGTATGCCGGCTGTTCTCTTTCAACACCTCTTTGTTAAGGCACCTGTCTGCACCCACCAAGCACTGTGCTAACCCCCCACCCTCCTCCCACCAGATACTATCATATGACACAAACCGTTCTGAATATTGGTTTTTGGTTTTTTTTGTGGTTTTTTTTTTTTTTGCCTGCTTAACAATATATCTTTTGTACCACAACGACTTCATTTTTAAAACACTAGCTGGTTGGTATTCCACTGGCTGGATGTCTGTAATCTATGTAACTGGCCCCATGTCGGTGCGCCCTCACGTTATTCCAGGTTTTTCGCTATGACGTAGTTTTTTGCTCTCTCCCCAGGGGCACAGAGCAGTGCTGGCACAGAGCCAGAGCTCAATAAATATTAACCGGATGAATGAAAGCGTGGTGAACATCCTAGCTCGGCTAGCTTTGCTCACATGTGCACAGACAGGTCTGGGCTAGCTTCCCATATGTAAAACAGCCAGGTCATAAGGAACGAGTTGGGCTCCACCTTTGAAAAGGGAAGTTTCTCAATTTCTGTGGGTCTGAGGGGGATGACCCACGAGGTGAAGGAGTATGACACCATGAGGAAATGGGGGACATTAGGGAAGAACAAGAGAGAGAGCTGGCTTGCGGGAGAAGAGTGAGACTTGTTTTGGGTGCTCCCAGAGGGTAGTTGAGGACCTGTGGGTAGCAGGCACCAGGAAGCAGATCTGACCTAAATATCAGGGAAAATGTCACCACGCTGTGAATTGACTTTGAGAGTGAGTGACTGAGTTCCTTGTCCCTGAGGACATGTGCTCGGTGGGCCTCTACCATTCTGTAAGTCTGACTGAAAAATGAATTCAGTTTCACCATCCCTCCCAAAAGGTGGAGGCAGATCCACTTTGCTGGGGCCTAGGAGCCCCCCTGAGATCTTTCTGGAAGGTCCCAGAGGGGCAGAACCATGGAGAGGAAGGACACCGTTCACGCATGTCTAGAACACATAGCAGTTACTCCCTGACCAAATGACACAATCTGTTGGCCTTTTTAGGTTCTGGGGCAACAAGGTGGGTGACGAAGGGGCCCGGGCCTTGGCTGAAGCCTTGGGTGATCACCAGAGCTTGAAGTGGCTCAGGTAAGCTTTGGGGTCTGCATGGTCACAGGGAGCCAGGATGAGGAAGGGAGGGGCCTGGGCCAGTTTTGAGGGTCCTTCATTTGATTGAACTTTGTTCTTAGCCCCCTGTGTTAGGCAGTGGGATGCGAAGAAGAGACCCTTGGGTTTGGAGTCAGGACACTTGAGTCTTTCTGGGTGACTTTGGAGGTGTTCCTTCTCCCCTTAAGGGTCTTGATTCCCTATCTGTTAATTGAAGGTTTGGGGCTGAATCAGATATATTTAAAAAAATTTTTTTAGGTTTATTTTGAGAGAGAGAGAGAGTGTGTGTGTGCATACACGCGCACATGAGCAGGGGAAGGGGAGAGAGGGAGGGAGGGAGAATTCCGAGCAGGCTGCATGCTTACACAGCGCAGAGCCCCCCATCACAGGGCTTGAACCCACGAACTGTGAGATCGTGACCTGAGCCGAAATCAAGTCCGATGTCCCAATGACTGTGCCACCCAGGCGCCCCTGGATCAGATATATTTTATCTCAAGGACCAACTGCAGTCCATGAATAATGGCTACCCAGGACATCACGTTGGAAAGAGTTCTGAGGCTGCTTCTTAGCTTAATGAAAATGAGCACTGTAGTCAGTTAGTAATGTCTGAACGAAGCAGACCAGGATGTGGGGCTATGTGCTTCGTGCATTTTGCCCTTCCCGGGTTACCTTATCTCTGGGGTCCCCCCCCTGCTCTGATGTGTTTTTGTTCCTTGATTCCGTCCAGCCTGGTGGGAAACAACATCGGCAGTGTGGGGGCTCAAGCCTTAGCCTTAATGTTGGAAAAGAACGTGACCCTGGAAGAACTCTGGTGAGTTGAGGGGTTCCCTGCTTTGAGGAGGCCTCATTCATTCCCCGGCCTCCTCCACGGAAGCAGGTAAAACAGAGGTAGATAACCGAGTGGTTGGGCTGTTGGGTTTGTCCTTCTATGTGCTGGGTGCATGAAGCTGATCGAGCCTGGCACGTAGGTGCTAATTCTTTTAACGGAATTATATTTCCTGGTTTGTCGGCTTGTATACTGCCTCCGTGTGGCCTAATGGTGGAGGCCCGAGACTCTGGAGTCAAGCAGGCTGAGCTTCAAGGCCTGCTGTGATCTCAGGCGAGTTAAATAAGCTCCGAATCCCAGGTTTCTTACCTGGAAAATGAGGGGCTGACTGCTTCCAACTGTGAAGCGTACATTGTTACGTGCACAAAGTCTTTTTTAAACACAGGCGTTCCTTTCCCAGGTTTTATTTTATTTTTCAAAAGTGTTTGTTTTTGAGAGAGAGAGCGAGCGTGCGCGGGAGAGGGGCAGAGGGAGGGAGACAGAGGCTCGAGAGCCCGACGTGGGGCGTGAACTCACAAACCTCGAGATCGTGCCTTGAGCCAAAGTCAGAAGCTTAACCGAATGAGCCACCGAGGCACCCCACGTTTTGTGGATTCTAAGGGAGGCTGAGTGCCTAAGAACGCGGGAGAAGTAGAGTGAAGGTCACCCCGGAAGGTGGAGCGGGCTTTGGAGCAAGTTAAAAGGCGAGCCATAAACTGTGCTCACACTGTTGACCTGAAGCTGATTCTAAGCCTCCCGTCCTTTAGATGCCACTAGCTTGGACTTCTTATGACATGTTCTGGGCAGGTCCCAATTCTATCAGGGAGATAAATATGCTGATTTCTCCAGGAAGCGGAAGGCCTTTGAAACCCATGATCACCGTCACAAAGTGGATATTGTGGTGGGATAGCTCTGCCGGTGTCCCATTGATTATATCCTGATTGGACTTTGCCACTTGGAAATTCTTGTTAGAGGCATGCCTCGCCGTTGAGTGTATCAGTTGTGACTACACTAGGCTGCAAGTGAGGGAAGAACTCTAGGTACAGTGGCTCAAACCAGTAAAGGATTTCTTTATTTCGTGTCCAACCCGTCTGGAGGTAGGTGGTGTAGGGCTGGTGTAATGGCTCCATGAGGCCAGCAGGGGTCCCCAGTCGGTGGCTTCGCCTGAAGCCATGGTTGGTTGCCTCATGGTCAGCAGATGGCTGCTATACCTGCGACACTGCTTCCGTGTCCCCAGATTCAGTCTGTGTATCCAGGAAGGGCAGGAGGCCCAGGCCAGCTCTCCCTTTTATTTTATTTTTACTTTTGTTGTTGTTTTTATTTTTAAAGTTTATTTTGAGAGAGAGAGAACACAAGCAGGGGAGGGGCGGGGAGAGCGGGAGAGAGAGAATCCCAAGCAGGCTTCGCACTGTCAGCACACAGCCCGACGCAGGGCTCAAACCCAAGAACCCTGAGATCATGACCCGAGCTGAAACCAAGAGTCGGATGCTTCACCGACTGAGTCATCCAGGTGCCCCAAGCTCTCCATTTTAAAGAGAATTTCCTGGAGCCCCATCTGTCAACCTCCCCTTATGTGTTCATGGCCGTGTGGATGTCACTGGCTGTAGTGGAGAGTCAAAAGGTAGTTTTTCCACCAAGCGCATGCACATAGTTGCCCAAACTGAAGGAGGCTTCCATTAATAAGAAAGGGAAAAGGATATTAGATCACTGGGACGTGAGGGTACCTTTTATAGAGGAGCCCTGGGGTGAATTCTCTCCCAGAGACGTCCCTGGAGTTGAAAACCCTCATACTCTTACTATATCTCTTCTTACTTCATCTGCTAAATATACATTTTCAGATGTTGGATTTTCTAACTGGGGGGCAAGCAGGCTAATCCTTATCGACATCGTCTTCCGCAACAAATGTTACCATATGAACGGGATTTTCTCTCTTTTTCTTGCCAGCCTGGAGGAGAACCATCTCCGGGATGAAGGTGTGTGTTCTCTTGCCAAAGGACTTCAGAGGAATTCAAGTTTGAAAGTCCTAAAGTAAGGAACCTGTAAGGAGCCGGGATGATAATGACAGGCCTCATAGGGGGCAGCGGTGGGGGAGAGGGGGGACAAGGGGTGGATGTGGGCAGCTTCCCGCCTCTCTAACTCATGCTAAGGTGGCCTGGCAGAAAACGGCTGGTAGAGTCAGGGTTCCCCCAAACACAGACAGGGATCCCAGGGCAAGTTGTTTGCTTGGAGGTGGTTCCAGCAAACCCTGGTGAGGGGTCAGGGAAATGAAGCAGGGGAGGGAAGGGAACCCACGGCAAGTGGTCACCAAGCCTGTTTTGGCCCTGGTTATCCCCGAGGGTAACCGCCTCAGACTTGCTGTGGGGCTCCAGGAGCCCCTACCCAACAGAGAAGCGAGGCAGCAGGGGTATTTATCTGCCAACTGCCTATCCTTCATTTGCATGCTTGTGGGGATATTAATTTTCCGGCACTTCCGGCTTGCCCTGCGCGAGGACGCTCCTGGGGTCAGGAGAAAGGCCTCAGGCAGAGAGGGGAGGTCTTCCCAGCAGGCAGCCCTCAGAGTTAGAGGTGAAAGCTGAGGGCGTTTGGGTGGGTTGCCGACAGCATCCCTCTCGCGGGGCCATCTTTGGCTCAGGCGGGAGACCTGTTCTAACGGTCATCGCTAGTGGTTTCTCTTGGGTTATGCAGGCAGGCGTGCTTGCATTTATTCATGTGTGCATTCATTCATTTCGTTGTTGTGCATGCATGCATACATTCACCCACTTATGTATCGATGCAAGAAATATTTCTGGAGCACCTGCTGTGCCAAGTGCTGTTGGAGGCTAGAGGATGGAGCGGTGGAAAGAACAGAGCAGGCCTCAGCCCCCTTAGCTCTGGGATTCTAATGGGAGAGGCATATAATGAACAAGCAGGCCAATACACAAGATTATATATAATAAAGGCTCTAAAGAGTATTCAAGAGGAGATGTGCCAGGGAGTGGCTGGAGAGGGCAGGGTCGCAGCTGCCTGGGGAGAGCCTCTCTGAGAAGGTGACATTGGAGCTGAAACCTGGATAATGAGGAAGGTTATTGTTCTTGCAGTGCTGAGGTCTCAGGAATGCGCATTCCAAGAAGACCGAACAGCAAGTGCAAAGGCCCTGTGGCAGAAACAAGCTTGGTTGTTTTGAGAACAGAGGGCAGGGCCAGCATGGTTGGACTGTAGGGGAAGATACAGGGGGGAAGAGGCAGGGTGAGGGGGCCACGTAGGTCTCAGAGCCATGGGGAGGATTTAGGGCTTTATTCTAGGGGCAATGAGAAACCTTTGGAGGAGTTTAATTAGGACAGTAACATCTGATTTACATCATAACGAGATCGTGCCGGCTGCTCTGTGCGGAACAGATGGAAGACGGGTCAGGGGGAATTAAGGTCCTGCTGTCTTCCAGGTGGGAGATGGAGGGGGCCTGGATCAGGCCGATGGCAGTGGAGAAGGCGGGTGAAAGCGAGCAGGCAGTGGTGGAGGTCCTGCGGAGCATCCAGGACCTGGAGGGCCAGACAGCAGCAGTGGTGGGTGGCTGGAGGCGGTGGGGACCACTGGTGGCGGGCTCAGCGGGCAGGCTCCCACTCAGCGTGGACAGGGAGAGTGGATGCGAGCAGGAGCCCAGCTCGCGATCATCACGACCTTGTGCCGGCGCTCTCCGAGGCTGGTGCCGCGCTGCCGGGGGGGGGGGGGGGGGCCAGAGGTCTCACTGGAGAGGGACGTCCAGGCATCATCAGATGGCTCCTTGTGCTACAGGACGGGGTGGCATCCGCCCTGGCAAATGTGGCCCGTGGAAAACGCTCGCCTTCAGAGGCAGGCAGACAGCTGCCTCCGGGAGAGTGTGTGCTTCGCTGCCAGCCCGCCATCCACTCTGGCAACACTTGTTTGTGTTGCTTTGCAGGGGCGAGCAAGTTGCCAAATGTTTGGGGGAAACACTTCCACTCGTCACTTGGGTGAAACCGGGCTGGGAGGCCCCGGTGGTGCCTGGGTGGTCTAAGCTGGGACGCCAGGCTTTGCGCGGTACCTGGTTTCGCATTAACCAGGTGTGGCTGTGGCACATTTGTCCCCCCTCGTTGTTATGCATTTACCCCAGCCAACCCCAGGGGCTGCAGGGGCTTGTCCCACGCTGCCTCGGCGAGTCTTATAGTTAAGTGCCACCGATCTACATCATCCCTCACTGTTTCCCCATAAAAAGCGAGCTTCTTATGTATCTTTTTAAAAAAAGCTAGCATCCTTCTTTTTCTGGGCATAGTGACTGCCAAATGCTTGTTCAGTGTGTGGGCTCAGGCACCTGACAGCCTAGGTTTGGACCCCAGTTCCACCGTTACCCGCCGTTTCTCCTTGGCTTTGGGCTCCTGTAGCGTTGGGTGTAAACGGGGTACTAGGCGGACCCCCTCTCAGGGTCATGAGCATTACTGGAGTGATGGAGGTGTTGAGCTGGCTCATGGTAAGAGCCCAGCAGATACTGGCCGTTGTTATCACTGGCACTGCCTTAGGGTCAGCTTCCCGGATGTTCCTTACTCTGTGGAGGTGGCAGACAGGTGGTGATGTCTCGAAGGCCAAGCTGTGAGCAAAAGAGCAGCATGGGGCGGTGGCTCTTTCCCTGCTGTCCCTGACGGTGTGAGTTCTCCCCTCTCAATTCCCAACCTTGTATTTTCTCGATTCCACGCCCCTCCCCTGCCCACCGCCACACGAAAATATTACTGTTCGTTGATTATTTCCTATCAGTTGGGTATGGTGCCAACTGCACCACAGAATATGCCATTCTTTTCATTCTTATGTTTCATGAGGCAGGTGCTCTTTTAGGTCTGCCTTACAGATGAGGAAATTGGGACTGATTTGCTCGAGATTAAAAGGAAGTGGTGTAAGCTGGATGGGAACCCAGGAAGTAAAATGTACATACTTAAAAAAAATTTTTTTAATGCTTATTTATTCTTGAGAGAGAAGGGGGGGGTGGGCAGAGAGAGAGGGAGGCACAGAATCCAAAGCAGGCTCCAGGCTCTGAGCTGTCAGCACAGAGCCCGATGCGAGCCTTGAACTCCCGAACCGTGAGATCGTGACCTGAGTTGAAGCCGAACGCCTAACCAACTGAGCCACCCAGGTGCCCCTAAAATCCACATACTTAACCACCATGCGATATCGCCTTTGGAAGGGAGTAGCTGCTTCATTAGATAAACACATCTGGTGAACAGAGGAGAGAGGGGTGCCTTTCTCTTTAGGCACTGAGTCTTTGTGGAGGGGCTCATTGGGAATCGCAGACAAGAGAGGGACATGTCGAGGGGGCCAACTCCCAAAGCCTCTTTTCATTGGACAGGCCCGAGAGGTGAACCAACATTCTTGAAGCTCACCTTTCTGTCTTCCTCTCCAGGCTGTCCAACAACCACATCACCTACCTTGGAGCTGAAGTCCTTCTGCAGGCCCTGGAAAGGAATGATACCATCCTGGAAGTCTGGTAAGGCCCCCTCGGTGGGCCTCGTTATGTCTCTGAGCCTCACTTGTCCAATCTGTAAAATGGGGCCCAGAGGGAGGGGAACTGGGTAATTTTTCCTCCTGGCTCTGACGTTCAGTGGCATTCTGTCTACAGTGGATCTGATTTCTCTCTGGGAAAGATGTTTTCACGTCTCCAAGCATGGACCAAGTCATTCATTTTTAAATCCCGGGTATTCAGAAAGGTCTTAGTTACAGGTGATAGTGTAGGAGGATGAAGAATGAAATAGACACAAGAACTTAGGGGACTTACACCTGCCTTCCCAGGTCGAGGATGTTATATCAGAGCCTCTGGGTGGAGGCTACATTGGTGGGGGGGGGGGTGGGTACTGTTGCCTAGTGTTTCCAGACCTTTATAATTTTATAATTAAAAGCCACATTCCTTCATGTTTTGTAAAAAGCATTGAGTCACAACTACAGAGATTTATCCTCCTTCTTTCCAGGGACATATTTATAACTCATATAATAAGTACAAAAGCTTCCCCTGACTTTACACGTCATGAGTGAATGTCACTATATGTGTTTCAGGCACTGGTCTAGAAGCCAATCTTTATCTATCTATCTATCTATCTATCTATCTATCTATCTATCACACAAGCAGGGGAGGGGCAGAGTAAGAGGGAGAGAAAGAATCCCAAGCAGGCTCTGCTCTGTCAGTGCACAGTCCCATGCAGGGCTCGATCTCATGAGCCATGAGATCATAACTTGAGCTGAAATCAAGAGTTGGATGCTTAACTGACTGAGCCATCCAGGTGCCCTGAAGCCAATCTTTTAAAACTAGCGGATCCCCCCATGAAAATCTATATTTCCAAGTTTTCTACCAAAAGCTTCCCTCTCTGGGCCCCCACACAAAATGCCAGGAAGTAAGCAGAGTAGAGAAGGGCTGATCGCACTCTCTGTCAGCTGGGCAGATGGGCTCAGGCTGACTGCACCCCCCCCCCCCCGCCGCCCCAAGCCTGCTGTTTTGGACCAGGCCCCCTGTCTCACCCCTGCAAACTTGTGGCCCCTGCTTTACATACGCAGACTGACTGGTTACGCCCTCAAAAATCATACCAAGGCAGCAGCACCAATACATATCCAATGATGAGGTTTAAAATACAGATGTCTAGGAATCTGTCCTGTGATAAAGCGCTTTTCCTTTCTGTATGGTTGTGTAATCCCTACAGGCAGTGAGATCCTCAGGCCCCTGGCAGAGTGTGAGTTTTTGTTTTAAACCCTTACACGGTCAGAGGAAATGTCACATTCTGTGTCCGGGAGGAGGAGGCCAGCATCAGGTTGATATTTTAAGGGTTCTGATGTTATTTGCCGCCCGTTGGCAGAACTTGGGAGGGTATCAGGGCTTGCTCATTGCATTCTTGACAGATTCTGCTGTTGCCTTAAAAAGAATCGCCTGCCTTGGGGAGTCAGGGCTGGCTGGGTCCGGTGTGGATTCTCTCTGCAGAGTCACGGAGGCTTGCTTTGTCGCACACAGTGACTCATGAGCTGCCCTGGTGGACAGAGGCTAACACCAGCACAGGAGGGCTGCAGCGGGGCCTTGGGGCCAGCCGTTCAGACGCAGGTTTGGAAAGGAGCAGCCTCCAGTTAAAAGCACCGCTCTGGCTCAGCGTTCGCCCAGACCTCTCTTTGCTTTATCCCCTTTAGGCTCCGAGGCAACACTTTCTCTCCAGAGGAGACTGAGAGGCTCAGCCAGAGGGACACCAGACTCTTGCTCTGAAGCCCGGAGGCCAACGTTCATCTCAGTTTGTTTGTGAACAGGCCGTGGGTTTGGATCCCAGAAGCTGGATTCCGTCTGGCAGCAGTCCATTCACCCAGAGCCGAGTCCTGCCCGGGACAAGCACAATAGGTCACCTTTGTTCTGGCAGAAGAAGGAGCAACCGTGCCCTTTAGAGTAACTCTTCTGCAGCCTGTTTTGCGTCCCGTTCTTCCCAAGAGTCGATCTGTGGAACGTAGAAGAGGAGCAGCTCCCCGCCGCCTCTGGCTGGTCCAACGTGGGTCAGTGGGGCCCATGGAGGTTACTGCGTGCCTGGTGCTGTAGAGACCTGGACCCACAGGAACGGCCCCCCTTCCCACCTGCCTCACAGTGAGGAGGGGGATTCAGGGAGCAGCTTTCTGCCATGTTTTAACTCACAGGTTGTCGCCCATCCAGAAGTTCCCCACATCTGGTCCCTCCCCCCATCCTGGATCCCTGCACGTGGCACTTCCTCTGAGGGTAAAGTTTCAGAATATAGGTGTTCTCAGCTTTGGTATTTCTAGCCTCCCCCCCCACCCCCCCTCCAAGCCCAGGGTGGGAAGGGCTGCAATTCACCTGCTCTCCTTCCTGATACTTAACACATGATCGAAAGGGGACACATGACAGCCGTTCGTTCCCTAAGATGGGCTAGATTTTCCAAAAAATAAGACGACACTACCGCAAATATCACACACACAATTTTTTTTTTTTTTTTTTTTTTTTTTTTCAGCGAAGTCAATTACTCTTCAGTTAAGCCTTTGGAAACAACGCCCCACCCAAATGCAGCTTTTTAGAATCAGAATTTTGAATAGTCCCACCAGGTCTCTGGTTGATACCTGTGAGTTGTGACAGCAGACCCCTGAAATGGTTCAGTGTTACGTGATACAGAGTTATGGATCAAAAGTTTACAGGGGTGAAATCAAAGACTTTTCCTTATAAGGCAGATGTTTTTCTGGATTTTTCAAAATGATGCATTGTTGAAGCCTCCGTAAACCGTCAGGTGTGGTCAGAGTGTTATTACTTAAACGTTACTTTTTGTGCAAACTGGTTACTATTTATAAACCACATGGTTTGATTCTCTCAAGTTTGTTTTTGTAAAAAACACGACCATGAATTTTATGCTGTAAATAGTCACAGGGAAGGAGAAATGTTGAGTCCTCAAAGCTGTGGGGGTCTCAATAGATGGTGACCAAAATGTTTAAAAGATATTCGTGAATGTTGTCAAATATTAAAGCACAATTTTCTACTTGGAGGGGCAAAAATGGTGTTTTGACTAGATAATTTATTGTTTAGGGCAAAAGCAATTCATAGAAATGGGCTTGCAACCAAAGCCCTTTGGGCCTGGTTTACAAGGGTCTAACCCAGTGTGAAGTTTTTTTTTTTAATTTATTTTTATTTTTTTTACATTTATTCATTTTTGAGAAACAGAGAGAGAGAGACAGAGCATAAGCTGGGGAGGGGCAGAGGGAGACCCAGAGTCCGAAGCAGGCCCCAGGCTCTGAGCTGTCAGCACAGAGCCTAACGTGGGGCTCAAACTCACAAACTGCGAGATCATGACCTGAGCCGAAGTCAGACGCTTAACCGACTGAGCCACCCAGGCTCCCCACCCAGTGTGAAGTTTTAAGCTGTGTTGGCGCCTCCTGGTGCCCCTCTTGGCTGAAAGGCAAATGTGAGGAGGCCCCTGGGCCTCCCTTGATTCTCTCCCAGTGGCTCCAGGAGTCTTTACCAGGAAAAGGATGGAGAAGGTTCGGGAACAGCTCTCCTCAGCAAGCAGCCTCCTTGTTGAAATCCTCCTCAGCGGCATTTAATGAACAAGGGCTCAGGTGCTTCCTCACCAAAGTGACATCCACCTCCTTGAAATGTTTTGTGTGGGCCTGGCTCGCTAAATGCTGCGGCCTCTCCGTGGGCTCCTGTCTGTGAGCGTGCTCGTGGGCTCTCCGTTGGTGGCGTTAGGTTCTGTCCAGACCACTGTTCTGATACAGAAGATCAGGAGGGGAGTGGACACCGATGGGCCTGCTTTCTCTGAGGCGTAAACATGGCATTGCATTTGTGTGGCGGCGTCTTGGATTGGAAAAATCGGAAAATTTCATTTTCCTTAAGCCCATTCGGCGATTATTTACCAGCCAGATACGTTAGGACAATCGGTGGATGAACAAAACACACACGATCCTTGTCGTCAGGGCAGTTGGGTTGAGGGGGCAGGAGAGGTGGGCAGAAAACTAGTGAACTGGAAGTTATATAAAAATAGAGCCCACTGTAGTAAGCGCTAGGAAGAAGTAAAGGCTCAGGATGGGGGGGGGGGACCTTCAGATTGGTCAGAGATGGAGAGGCTGGGACCCCAAGAATGAGAGGGGGCTTATTCACAGAGAACAAGTTGTCTGAAGACGCTGTCATGGGAAAGGGCTTGGTACGCGTAGTGGGCTGAATAATGGCCCCAAATACTTAGCTCCTAATTCCTTGAGCCTGTGAATATTGCCTTATGTGGCAAAAGGGACTGAATTTAAGTGATTATGATGAGGATCTTGGGTTGGGGAGATTGTCCTAGATTAGCTAGCTAGGCCCTAATCGCAACCATGAGTGTCTTTGTAGGAGCGAGGCTGAGGGAGGCTTGACACAGGAGTAGGTGTGACCACTGAAGAAAGATGCTAGATTCCTGGCTTTGGAGGTGGAAGAAAGGGCCCCATGGGTCCAGGCGTGCGGCTCTGGAAGCTGGAAAAAGCCAGGGCACAGATTTTCCCCGAGAACCTCTGGAAGGAGCACAGGTCTGCTCCCGCTTTGGTTGCAGCCCATTTTGGAATCTGGCCTCCTGGCCTCCAGGACCGTAGGAGAATTAATTGGTGTCGTTTTAAGCTACGAAGACTGTGGTGATTTGTCACAGCAGCGACAGAAAACAAATATGGTATGTTGAGGGCAAGCTAAGAGGAGAGCATCACCACGTGGGTTTATGGAGGTAGGTAGGGTCAGGTCACGAAGGACCTAGTGGACTGTGGTCAAAGGTTTGGGTTTGATCTTGGAATAATAGCAAGCCAGAGGAGAGTTTTCCAGAAACATTCTAAGAGTTGATTCCCGAAGGTTTAAAATGGAATGGATGAGAGAAGAGGGGAAAGGAAGACTCAAGGCTGGCTCCTCGAATTTTGGCTGGGACACACCATCCTGGAGCTCAGGTGGGAAGACAGGTGGGAAACAAGTTTGGAAGCAGGAGGGACCTTGTTTTGGATTGTCACATTTGGGACACCTAAGTGAAGTCAAGGGGAGACGTCAAGTTATGCCGTGAGTCTAAATTTCCAAAGTCTAGCAGATCCACCAAAAGCATTCTAAGCCGGGGCAGGTAACTTGCGAACAAGTCCGCAGACTTCCAGAAATCACTTTGCAGATTTCAGAACTCGCTTCTAGAATAGGAGCAGACAAGATCCCAGATTTGTGGCCAAGAATACCTAATTCTTATATGCAGAAAGAAAAAAAAAGGGGGGTACCAGAGCAAGAGAATTTTTTTTAAAGAGCTGTAGTCTTTAATTATATTCAGCATCATCCTAGAAGGGAAAAAAAAATGTCAATCTGAGTGTTCCCCCCACCCCCACCCCCCGCCGCCGCCACCGCCCCCCCTCCCACCCCCGGCCGCCACCCCACGATTGCGCCCAAACCAGATACTGGAATGAATACACCTCGCAGAAGTGTGGGAGGTGGAATCACATTCTAAGCAGGCTGAGTTGAGACTACATACAGCATCATTTCATTATTGTGCCAACACACCTTCACGCTTTCATCCCACCCAGGAGACCGGTGCAGCCCAGGGGTGACGCACACAGCAGTGGGGGGTGCACACTCTGGCAAGGCCCACATGCCAGGGAACATAGGCTCAGGCCCTGGGGGGCAGGTTTCAGGTGAAGAGCAAGGTCACGAACGACATTGGGACCATCCTGAGCCATTCCCCTTGGAGAATGACATCGGGAGAGACTGCAGCTGTACAGGCTGACAATCCAAGATTTTTAGAGTCCCCAAGATTCCTTTTTCTTGCTCTAAATTTTTTAAATATATTTTTAAGCTTATTTAATTTGAGAGAGAGAGAGAGAGAGAGAGAGAGAGAGAGAGAATCCCAAGCAGGTTCCATGCTGTCAGTGCAGAGCTTGATGGCAGGCTCGAACTCACAAACCATGAGATCAAGAGTCAGACGTTTAACTGACTGAGCCACCCAGGCGCCCCTTTTTGCTCTAAATTTAATCTCATGTATCATTGCTTCTGGAATAGTCCACAAGCCCGATCTCCTAAGTATCACCCTTCCCTTATCAATCACCCTGAAAATCCCTGGTCTCCCTTTTTCACTTGGAACAATTTCTTTCTTGACATCTTCCGTTCCACATCCTCCTCCCCCTCCCCCGCTCTCCCCTGTGCCTTCTGGGAAACAAGGGCCTCCTTAGGGGCCCACCCTTGCCCTGATTACCTCACCAGGGGGATAGCCGGCCCCCCTGCTTCTGCCCTTGACTCATGGTGTGAGCCTGTCAAAAGGGAAGTCAGGTGAGCTGTGCTCTGATCGAGATTCCCCAGAACTTCTCAATCTAACGCAGAGTGAAAGTCAAGGTCTCCTCCCGGCCCGGCCCACCCCTGTGTTTTCACTGGCCTCCCCTTTGCCACTCATACTCCCATTCGCTGCCCGCCAGCCACACCGCTTCTTGGCCGTTCCTTGACAATGCTAACTGCTTCCAGGAGGGAATGCCTATTTCCTCCTCCAGGAACACTCTTCCCTAGGCAGTGGCATGGCTGGCTTCCTCATTTGTTGCAGGTCTTTGTTCAGGTGTCAGCTCATCAAGGGCATCCTTCCTGAACAATCCACCCAAAATAGCAGTCCCCAACCACTCTCTTCTCCGCTGCCGTGCTTAATATTGGCTTCTCAGCACATACCGCCTGATGTACGTGCGTTTCTTCCTTTCCCTAGAATGCCAGCTCCATGAGAACAAGAGCCGTGCTCGCTGCAGAGTCCACGGAGTCTAGAATGGTACCTAGCGCATAGCAGATGTTCAAATACTTGTTAAATGAATGGAGAATCTACCTGCCTAAAGGAGGCAGAATACAGAAGTTGCGGAAGATCATCAAAGCGAATCACCTTTTTCCTCTCACCATTAGTGTCTCCTCCCTAAGGGAGGAAGGTTTCCTGCATCATGGGATCATTTCTTGAAAAAAAAAAACAATTTTTTTAAGGTTTATTCATTTTTCAGAGACAGAAAGACAGAGCGTGAGCGGGGGAGGGGCAGAGAGCGAGGGAGACACAGAATCCAAAACAGGCTCCAGGTTCCGAGCTGTCAGCCCAGAGCCCGATGAGGGACCTGAACTCATGGACGGTGAGATCATGACCTGAGCTGAAGCCGGACGCTTCACCGACGGAACCTACCCAGGTGCCCCATCATGAGATCATTTCTAATGTATTTACTGCCCCAAATAGGATTCCAGATGTAGCGCAAAGGCCCCAATGAAGAGCATGAGACCCCCTCTCTCTGTGGGTGTGTTTTTCAAATCACACAGAAATCATTTGTCATTGATAACAGCAAATAGCTCAAACAGGAGAGCATGGGCTCATAGTTCAGCAGGATTAGGGTAAAGATGATTAATGTAATCCCTTTTATTTTATCAAAAAGAGCTTTTGGGTGACCAGGGTAAAAGCCCTCAGACAGAATGTTCCAGTGGCATCTGGAATGTCCCCTCGCTAAGAGATAAGCACATCCCCGGTGTGGTCGTCTCTCCACTCATCCATTGATTGGAACACCATGCTGGGCTATCATGGAGAAAGTGCCCACACAATACCCTTGCCCGTAGGGGCGTTTAGAGCTTATTCTGAACGCCCCCGACTCACAGGAGTGGTGGGGGAATGGCTGGACGCTTGGGAGGCTGGGTGAACCACCGCAAGTTGCCATTTCCTGAGATGGGGGCACGGGAGGACTGCGGTAGGAGTGGAGGAGGGTCAGGAGCTCACCTTTGGCTGTGTGGGGTGGAGACGCTGAGTAGGCAGGAGGCTATAAAATACCGAATTTGGTGAGGCGGGAAGTAGGAGGGGGTCTGTGATAGCCATTTGGGGAGCACGGGGCAGGGGCTGAGAAACGACCACGACTAGTAGGTGTCCCTCTAAGGCACAGGCCCCTACCAGGTGACCAGGTTTCCAGCCCCTGGGGGAGAGAGATCCATTTAATCCACCGGCCTTTTGCTGGTTTTCTGCTGTGTACAATGAGAGAGCTAAGCGGGACAGTTTAGAATCATCGTTAACTACTCTGTTAAAACCTTTCAGCGGGATCCCACTGCTCTTAAGCTAAAGACCAGAACTTGGCCCTGGCTCACAAGGTCCTGCCTGAACGGCTCTGTCGTGCCCACATTTACTGTGCTCTGTCTCTTTCGGTTCCTTCCACATGTCACGCACAGTCCTGTTCCCGTTGCCTGAAGGGCTCCCTTCACCCTCATCCACTAGCCATATTTACTGCCTTATCTTACAGGTGACTTCCTCAAACGGGCCTTCCCTGAGTGCCCGGCCACCTTGTATGTGTGCTCAGAACGGTTCTCCTTCCGGGGCTTACTCCAACCTCAGTAAGTAAGTAAGTGATCTCGTACCTAGTTTAAGTCTGCCCTTCCCTGCCGGATGGCGAGGGCGACATCTCTCTCGGACGCTGACATGTTGCTTGCTACCTGCTCAGTACCGCAACCAGCAAGTCGTGTGTATCCAGGCCAGGCTGAGTGGAACAGGCGGAGGTGGTGAATAGAGGAGGTCAAGCAGGGCCCGGAGCCGTCTGCAAAGACCCTTGGAAGAGGGAGGACTTTGGCTGGGCCTTAAACAAAGGGAGGATTGGACAGCAGAGAGAACAGGCCGTTTCAGTCGGGGAATCTGTCTAAACAGACCTGGGAAGAGCCCTGACCTGAAATCAGGAGAATCAGGGTCTCAGCTCAACTCCTGGGTGACCTGGGAAGGGTTATTTGCCCCCTCTGGACCCTAATCTCCTGTCTGTAAAATGAGAGGCTGGCTTATCAGGGACTGCAGATAATAGCATCATGACACTATTCCCCCATCTCATCCGCTGGCAGACATCTCTTTGCCCCGAGAGCCTGAATACAGCTTTAGAATTGTTTTCGACACAGTGTTCTAGGCAGTCATTACCAATTGATAGGAGATGGTAATTGAGATCAGCCCTGCGTATCGGGCCTGGCTTGGAAGACAATCTCTTGGATGAAGTCAGGCTATGACATTGTCTGATTCAGGGAATGGGTCACGGGAGGACTGAGCAAGGGTTCTGACAGCTGCGGGTAGGGCAGAAAGCCCTACCGAGGGAAAGGGCTCAGCAGCACCATCTGATGATGCCATCATCAGAAAGGACTTGAAGATGTTCTGGCACCGTGGTGGCAAGCTGACCTTCAGGGGCCAGTAGATAACGTTAAAGGAGAGAAATGTGCCAGGAGAGTAAAATGGGGAATGGTAAGGAGTGTGGTAAAATGGGGAAAGGGAGACCACGTGCCCTGTCTCAAAGGATTCCTTCTCTCTCACTCTATTTCCTCTTCTCATGCTTCCTCCTCACTGCACAGATCAAACAAGAACAATCTTCGGGATGAATTTCTTGCCCGGACAGCCAGAATGTGACCTCTGAGTCCTCACGACTTTATTGGAGAATCTAGATCTGGGAGGTAACAGTGTCATCTAAGGCCACACTATGGGCCAGACCTGTTGATTTCCATTTTAGTGCTTTTTACTGCAGTGTGGTCATGAGGCTTGGGACACAGGCTAAGGATGCACTAAGGAGAGACAGGAATGGACTAAGGATTTCAACAGATGTCCATTTCGTCCTGGGTGCTTATGGCAAGGGAGATGGGTGGCTTGTTTACCAGTACTGTTAGTAACCACTCATGTGACTTCTTTTATGTAGTTACTGGTTTAAACTCCCCAGATCTTCAGAAGTGTCACTTTCCACTGGGGAAATTTTCCCTCTCATGATTAAACACAACCCCCCCCCTCCTTTCCTTAGTATTAATCACCTTCTCCTATAATTGGTACTTAAAATGTCAAAGGAGAAGGAATTAATTAACAGGAGTATCCAGTGCAGCAAGGCATGGTATGCTGCAAGGCTCTGGGACTGATTATAAAAAGCACTTCCTTAAATATTTTGAGCACTTTGGGGAATCAGAAACCTCCCTTCTAATTGAAAGATCCTTAACTACACCCCAAGTCCTGGCTGGTGGCCAGGGGTGCAGAGCTGAGTGAGGCGGCGTGTGGAAATCCCTTTTTCACCACTCTAAGGAGACGTCCCTCCAAACTGGGATAGGTGGCAACAGAGGTTCAGAAACGGCAGAAGTCCCGGGCCCAATCTGAGGGAGAAGAAATTTAACATGACTGAGCTCCTGCTATGTGTCAGGAACTTCATCTACGGTGCTTCTGTAGGACAGGTCATAACGATGATCTCCATTTTACAGATTAGGATATTGAGGCTTAGGAGTCGCGCGGCTACTAATTGAAAGAGCAAAGGATTCAAACTTAGGTCTGATTCTAAAGCTTTGCTTTTTCATGGGATCCTGAAATTCTAGTACCACCTCGCGTCTGGACTGCTCTCCACCCTGGCCCCAAACTCCCTGCAGGAGTTTTGACAGCTAAGCCCCGAGCCAAGACCCCGGCCTGGGAGGTGGAGCAGGGAGCAGCACAAGAGCCCCGCCCCGGCTCGGGTGTTAGCCAATGGTAACGCGGCACCCAGTCTTTTGCCCAATCAGCCAGAGCTCTCCGTCCCCCACCTTCCCCGGCTCCTCTGCCCCTCCCCTCCGCTTTCCCTTTGGCTCGACCGAGCTTGACGGAGCGGAAAGTCCCTTCAGCCGACTCCGGGCCGGCAGCCATTGGAGGAAGGTCTGTCACTGGGCCGCCCAATCAGCGCGTGCACAGAAACGCATCTCGGGCTGTGATTGGTTAGCGCGGCGGTTGCCCCCTCGCCCCCGCTCGCTCTCACCCCCCTGGGCGGCTCGGAGGCGGGGCAGGTGGGGGCGGGCCCAGGTAGCAGGTTCGGCTGCGCCGGGGCCGCGCGTCGGAGGTAAATATTAAGGCGGTGGGTGTGGGGCGCCGGGGCCGAACCGGGACGCGGGCTAGCCGAGCTGGGGAAGGGGCGACGCCCCGCCGCCCGAGGTGAGTGAGAGAACGGGCGGTTGAGCCGGCGAGCGGCTGGCGCCTGGGTCCCCTCGGGCGTCCCTGCCCGGCCTCCGGACGCCTCCAGCCGCCGCCGCCGCGGTCGTCGGGCCCTAGGCGCCGGCCCGTTAGTTGCCCTGGCCCGGAGCCGGCCAGGCCCGCGGGGTGTTGAGCCCGCTGACGTCAGCCCGGGCTTCCTCACCCCCGGGGCTTCCCCCACCCTTCCCCCCGGCTTCCTGAGAGGGCTCCCGAGCCGTGGGAGCCTGGTCGCCGCCGCCGGGACCTCCGGGGGAGCGAGGACTTGGGGTGAGAGCCGCGCAGGAAACCGTCTCCGCCTGCGGTCTCCTCCATTTACAGACGGGGAAACCGAGGCACGGGCCGCTGGTCGGCTCCCGACGGTCGCTGTTGGCTTCGGGAGCCCTGGGCTGTATTATCTCCTCTCGGAGTCGAGGGGGGCGTATCGTTCCGTCGGTTTGGGGGTGTTGGTGGCCCCTGTCCAGGAAGAGCAGCAGTCGGGGTTCTGGCCTCGTTAATGGCGTGTTCTGCTTTTTCTTTCAGTTTCCCCCTTTCCAGGGTGAGGATGGTTTTGTACAACAACCTGGAGTTCATTAGTTGAAAGGTGCGCTCTGTCGAGACAAGGTATTCTTTTCCTTCTTTTTGTTTTTCTTTACGATCGTATTAACGATCTGTGGGGGAAATCGGGAAGTCTTGACAGAAGATCGTGTTCCTGGATTTGGTTCTCAGCTGGGTCAGCTGCCCGGTTATTCATGTACTTGGCATCTTTTCTATTCCACCCTGTGGCATTTGCATGTTTTAGGGTGGTTGTCATCTTCCAGCCACCAAGCCTTGCAGTGTCTCTCAGCCCCCAACATCCCTGCCCCCATCCTCTCCCCAGTCTCCCTGTGTAGTTGTAGCCTCGGCTGGGCTGAGGATCATTGCTTACCTTGCTTTTGAACTGGAGCTAATAGAGATCTTAATAAGATTGTTCCTTTTGCAGCCATTGGCTCGCTGGAGAAAAATCCGGGCCTTGAGGGAGGTTGTTCATTCAAGTGCTGGTTTTCTGCACACCCCCTCACGCCCCAAGTAGACTGAATGGCCCTGAGGATTTAGCCTGCCAATTCCCCACTGGGTAGTGGGTGGATTTGAACTGGAACAGTATTAGGAGAAAATGATTTGCTGGGGGTTCTTGTGGAAGTTCATGTACTGCAAATGTTGATATCACCCAGAACATTCTCTAATGTTCTGCTGCAAAATGTTACAGTATTGCCCTTGAAGAAGCCTTCCTCTGGATGGTAACTTTTGCGAAGAGCCGGTAAGACCAAGGCACTGTTACACACAACGAGCCCGCAGCAGCAGTGATTTCTTGTGGTCTGGCATGCCTAAACTGTAATTTTGCCTGATTTATGGAAGTCTGTAACTCTAACACAAGAAGAGACAAAGGAGTCATTACCCTCTTCATCAAACGATTACTATTTTGTTCCTGATTTCCACACTCTGGTCCTAAATTTGTCAAGGTACTTTGATTGGTTACACAGCACTTACAGGCATCAGACATGGTGTGACGATCTAGGAAACCAATTTCAGATGAACCTCAGAACTTGTTTTTGCAATTGTGAAAGATTTGTTTGTTTCTTCTCTCGTGTAGCAATGTAGGGGGGTTAACACTGACCATGACTTCATTCATTCTGAGATGTAGTAAAGTATACTTTTTGTTTGTTTGCTTCCCTTTTAACCTGGAAGAGGCTTTTAATCACTTAAACAGTGAAGATGAGGAAATGGAATTTTGGCTTTCGCTTTTGCACCTGAGTTAACCAAATCGTCTGTTCATTTCACATCTACGGAATGCCCATGACATGCCAGGCACTGGCTCGGGAGCTAGACATCCGAAGATACAGGACTTGGGGAATTCACAGTTTGGAAGTGTCGTGGCCAGGTTTAACTCTAGTGCGACCGCAGGGTTCCTTGTTCATATAAATACAGATGCAGGAGACAGGCCATTTTTTAACTTTGTAAGTCCTGCCTGCTTTACAGACTGAATCCTTGTGTGCTTGGGTCACAAGTTAGTATGTGAAGAAAAATAAAACTGACTGTCTTTTCTGCTCATGGAATCTCTGTTTTCCAGCCGTTTAGTAGTATAACACTTACAAACTTGTTCTTTTAGTGAGAGATATCCTTTCTTAAAATGGTGATTATTCTAGCTATCTAGAAGCTTTTGGAAGAAGTCCTGTGTGTCTTCTTACTTTGGTATTCATGCTGACCTTCCTGTCCATTCATAATGAGGGGCAGTATTTTAGTATTGTGAAGTTTTATTCTGATTTGCACAGTCTCCTTTGGTTTTTGGAACAAGTCAGGACATTTGAGAAGATGTGAAACGTTCTTGAATTAGATCTGTCTCTGTTTTCTTCAGTGAGGTTCTTTGAACGGTATAACCTGATAGCTTGGGAATTAAAAAGACATTGTGTTTTCTAGACAACCGTTGTCAATTGTATGTAGCTGATTATGTTCATTTGTACCACATGTTGTCTTTTAGAACGTGGTAATTGTGACCTTTAATATTTTCCTATAAAATGTATTTCTTGACCAGCGTTTCATTGCATTGATAGGAAACTGGTAGTTATTTGTGTCTTTCAACCCTCATCTTGATTCAGTGACTTTATTTTAGTGCCATTAGACTCTCATTTATTCAGAATCCAGACCCTCAACCAGCTCAGGTAACCAGACACATTTTCAAATCTTTGTGACCCTGAACCATTCCCTCATCTGGAATGTTGTTAAAAGAAAGGCCTTCTTCTGTTCGATATGGTTTAGAGTTAAAGACATCATTGCATTCCGCCTCTTTGGTAATCTTCATTCAGCACTTAGAGTAATTATCAGGATATTCATAATCACTCCATTTCCCAGCCTGAAATAAGTACGATGGCATTTAGATGAATCATTTGTGATATATTTACACTCACAGTGAAGTATACGATTAGAGGCAATTTTAAACCAATTAGACCTGAAAGGTAGTAAGAGAACACAAAGTAGGGCAGTTATCATATCTTAAATCTGCCATATTTCCCAGTATCTAACACTGTGCTGAGTGCACAGAAATACTCAACACACCAGCAAACCTTGATTGATAACTCATCGACGGTGTCTTTTATGTCTTTCCCGTTGTAGTCTTTAGTTTTTACGGCTTGGATGCTTAAGACTTAATTTAACTATTGTGCATGTCCCAGGGAAAGAAGAATGTTGTCATAATATTCATTTCTAGGGTGGAGGAAAGTCTCTTTATTAACCTATATCTGCTGCAGTGCCAGTGTATGGAGATATTAACAATCATGAAATTTATTATCTTGTATCGTTGTAGAGTCATCAAGTTCCCCATTCACCTTTCTCTGTCAGTTGCAATGAAGAGAATCTGTGTTTAATGTAGTTGCAAACCTATTCTTTCTTAATGTGTACTTTCCGAAAGAGGAAAGGCCACCGCCTTTTTATTTTTGGGTAATGCTTTTTCAATATTTTATGAACTTTTGCTCTGTCCGTTCTAGTTGTCTAACGTGATCCCTGCTTTTATCGAGTTTAAGCTCACTGCCACTTGTGCTAACTCAGGTTAGAGAAAAGCTCTCCTTGTGTGCTCACTGTAAAATACAGTTCTTAATAACTGTTGTTAAATTGCCTTCCACTTTTTTATAAACCAAAGTAGTTATATTAAATTTTACTGTGGACTGTCTCTTAAATGACTTGCATAAAACACTTCTGTAATCAAATTCATTTAAAACATAGTGTCCTAATGCATTACGTATAGCAATTTAGTTTTGTCTTGGTAATATTTCATGACCCACTGGTGGGTTTTATTTTAAATCATGACATGACTTATTAATCTAGAGAGCCAACAGGGTAGGAATGGTGGGTATACAATATTAAGATTCAAGGACGTTCTTAATTTTAATATTTGAAGGTGTAATTTTTAGGAATTTTAAAAAGTCATTCCTTTTCTAAATAGAATTACCATACTTTCAAAAGCAATTTTGGCCAGAAATATTTAAATACATTTATAAGGAGAACAAAACAACACGCTTTTTTAGAAGTTGCTCTTTGACTCTCTCCTCCTTCCGGGAGTAACCCAAACGAGGTCAATGCAGTAAAGCCTCTGTGCTTTACTCCTAAAAGGCTGTTCAGAATTTCTGTATACCTCTTTTAGTTACTGTTGTTTGTTTTTTTTTAAACACACAAACGTATTTCATCCTCTGGCTTCTCAGAACCGATTAGAAGCAGTAAGTTGGAAAGCAACAAGGCCATAAAATGAGCCAAATACACATTGCAGGAAACCACAGAAAATGGCTGATTGCAAGGGAAAATCAAGGACTGTAAATCTATAGAAAGCAGACCCAAGAACTCACAAAGCCTTTCAACAAAGTAACAGACATCTTTGTATATTGAGAGTCAGGTGACAAGTTTATATTCATATTGATAACTCAGTGATTCAGAAAAGGCTATTTCCCTGTTGATCTTTGAGAAGAATTTTAGTCAGAAACAACAAATACTTCATTTTGGTACCTTAAAGGAATGCAGCCAAAGTAAGGATTTGGGTTGCTGTTTGAGTAGCCTTCATGAGGGGTTTTTGCTCATAATGGTGCCAAGATAGGGGTTTCCACAGGTGTCTTATGTAAGTGGCAAATATAAATTGATTCTGTTCCTGCCGAAGTAGACAGTGCCCTCAAGTGGAATTAAGACAAACACATTATAAAAAAAAGAAAAAAAAAAAAAAAAGACAGAGAGACAGAGAGAGAACCACTTTAAGCCAGCTCTACCCCTGCTTTTTACTAAATGTTGCACAGATACTTCAAGAGTATTGGTTTAAAGGGATGCCAAACTCTTTATCTGGTCTTGGGTAATTTACATGTCTCGTTCTGGGTTGTAGTGGGACAGACTTTTAAAAAACCTCACCATTAGAGAGCACTTCATTATCTAATGATACATTCTTTGTATAGATTTGACCGATTATTTAATCATTAAGTTAAATTATTAAACTGAAAATTTGGTTCTTTACTTTTAGGAGTATTTATTTTTAAATTCCAAGAGGAAACGAGAGAAATATGATAGTCCAATCAACTGTTGCTGTTACTCAGAATGGTGGATAAATCTACCTCAAAGAAGGAGGGAATAAGTAACTGTGTTTAGAAACCAAATAGCCACACTCGTGTCCCAGAGAATACATAAGGACTATTTTCTTTCAGTAAGATAATTAATTAAAATAATGAATTCTGAATTTGATTTAGTGAAATCGCATAGTGTTTAACCCCCAGTTAAGGTAGGGTTGCGAAGGCTGTTTTAATTGTGCAAGACTAGTATTGTCAAAATTTTCAGTGAAGATTTGAAACTGGAAATAGTCTTTTTATGTTTTTCTTTCTAGCATAACATAGTTAAAATTGTGGTGTTTGTTACTGTACTACAGTTACGTTCTTTGTTATGTAGTCCGAGTTTTAATGGCTACAAAATTGATTTTTAACATCTTTACTATCATCAGATTTACAATACCTGATATTTGAGATTATGAGAAATTAAATGATGGCTCCGATTAATATGATTAACATTTGCCTGTCTAAGGACAAAATGTACATGATGAAAGGAATGAAACTGAATCAGAGATCAAGTAAATGATCCATTATCAAAATAGGGAGCACAGATAAATGAATCATGGTTACAGTTTCAGAATATGATTTATGTTTTTTTGATAAAAGATGTTCAGCATAATAATTATGATGGGTAACTTTTCACTTAAACCACGTGTACAGAAATAATAGCCTCTTTGACTGATGTCTGTTTTGCTGAAATGCAGCAACTTACTCATTTAGGTTAGGCCTGATCTATTAAAAATGCTACTTTTTAAAGCTTAAAAATGCATATATATGTTTAAATCTGTATAGAATGTTATCTTTTACTAGAATTTGATTTTATACATTGCATTGCCATGGAAACAAACATTATTGTATTGTGTTTGAAGCTACTTTACAATTGGATCTCCTTAATTAAAGATGCAACGTTACAGTAGGTACAAGTGATGCATGTCTTTTAGCCTTTTTAGGTAATTTTGGAAGTATTTCATTTATGTGTGTGCTTTTACTAATCAAATGAGATCTTAAGTCTTTAACCTTGATTTTAGCTCATGTAGAATAAAGTGTAAAGTTTCTTTTTGCTTGTCCTCCAGGCATTTTGCTTTGCTGTCTTGTTACAGCATGGACACCAAATTGCTAAAAACGTGCTTTGGGACTGCCAGTGAATTTATCTTTTGTGGTTTTCCTACAAACTTAGTAGTTCCCTTTTTTTTGAGTTAATATTTCGGAGTTAATGTCACCATGAGTTCAGGCTTATGGAGCCAAGAAAAAGTTACTTCACCCTACTGGGAAGAGCGGATTTTTTATTTGCTTCTTCAAGAATGCAGTGTTACAGACAAACAAACGCAAAAGCTCCTTAAAGTACCAAAGGGGAGTATAGGACAGTATATCCAAGATCGTTCTGTGGGGCACTCGAGGATTCCGTCTGCAAAAGGCAAGAAAAATCAGATTGGATTAAAAATCCTAGAGCAACCACACGCAGTTCTCTTTGTTGATGAAAAGGATGTTGTAGAAATAAATGAAAAATTCACAGAGTTGCTTTTGGCAATTACCAATTGTGAAGAGAGGTTCAGCCTGTTTAAAAACAGAAACAGACTGAGTAAAGGCCTCCAGATAGATGTGGGCTGCCCTGTGAAAGTACAGCTGAGATCCGGGGAAGAAAAATTTCCTGGAGTTGTGCGCTTCAGAGGACCCTTATTAGCAGAGAGGACAGTATCGGGAATATTCTTTGGAGTAGAACTGCTGGTAAGTTTGATAAACCTTTTTAGTGAGCTTGTGCGTGTTTGTGTTTCTTTCTGTGTATATTTGTATGCACACATGTTTGTTTTTTTTTTTTTACCCCTTTAAATTAAATACAACAGAAGTTTTTCCAGAAGTCTCCCGTAGTTTTTAATATTCACAGTTCTTAGGATTTACTTTTTAATGATAAATTGAGATAACGTAAAGATGATGCATTGAAAACTTTTTAAAAACTACCTAATGTAGTAGGAAATACACATAGATCATGTAATTGTTGAAGCGTTTCCAATATTAGAAATTTTAACATTGTCTGTGCTAAAAGTGAACTCTGCCAATTATAATTGAATTAATCACCTCACAAAATTATGAATTATCTTGTGACCGTAGTAACTGTAGGTCTTTCAGTTTTTCTTAGGGTGTGCTCTTAAGTTCATGAAACTTAGATATAAGATTTTCAAAAAAGAAGGTGCGGCAATTTAAAATGGCTTATAGTTGTCCCTGATAATATATGTGAAAATGACCCAGGAACTTCTTTCTCCTGAGGGGAGAACCAACAACTCCGTGATTCATTTCCAAAGTTAATGTTCTCAAGAGCTTAAATGTCAGTTACATTTTTTACATTCTTGCATATAGAATTTCATGATCAAAAAGTTTCTAAAGCAGCCAGTTGTAAGAGATGTAAAGATCTCAAGTAAGAGATCTGAATCCCAGCTATACTATTTACCAGTTGGGCTGCCAGGTTACTTACCCAAGCTACTTCTCCTAAAGCTGCTTCCTCATCTGTAAAATAATGAAACCAGCACACAGCTTGAAGCGTTTTTTTGTGATACATTGATTCAAGAGTCGGTGTGGTGGCTGGCACATAGTAAGTACTCAGTAAATGGAGCTAACGTTATCGTGGTTTTAAAGTAAATTTTTCTTTTTATGACAAAGTTATTGTTCGTATTGAGATGTAGAATCTAGCCCGGCTCTCTCACAGTGGAATTATGAGTTTTAATTAATTAATTAATTAATTAATTATATTTCAGCATCAGATACAGCTTCTTTTTTCCTTTTTTTTAGACACTCGAAATTCACCAGCAACTGCTAATAATTATATTTCTTATCTCTGTCATTCGGAATTTTCCCAGTGATTTCTCTGAAATCCCCGGAGTGGATCTTTGTTTCTTATGGATCATCTTACTTCATTTCTTCTCTACCTTATCAGTCATTTTTTTTCCCCCTCTCACTTGAAAACTAGGAAGAAGGCCGTGGCCAAGGTTTTACTGACGGGATATATCAAGGGAAACAGCTTTTCCAGTGTGATGAAGACTGTGGAGTGTTTGTTGCGTTGGACAAGCTAGAAATCCTGGAAGATGATGACAATGGATTGGAAAGTGATTATGCAGGTCCAGGGGACACCGTGCAGATGGAACTTCCGCCCCTGGAGATAAACTCCAGAGTTTCTTTGAAGCTCGGAGAAACCACAGAGTCCGGCACAGTTATATTCTGCGACGTCTTGCCTGGGAAAGAAAGCTTAGGATATTTTGTCGGTGTGGACATGGTAAGAAACATTTGGAATAGATTATCTTTGTGGGTGTATCTATTAGTTTCACGACCAGTTTAGGTACAAATTGAGCACTTTGAGTATTTAAAAGGGTAACGTAAAAAACATCTTCTAATTTATCTTTGGTAGAGGAACATTGACGTGGGACAGGAGTCTAGATATGGAGTTACATTTACTCTTTTTCCAGTTTGAATAAACTGGAGTAATGTTTCAATCCTTAAATTTGCTCTATGATAGCTGACCAATAAACAGGAAAAAAAAAGCCCCATCCAGAGATGTTCCATGATATCTTGTTTTTCTTTATCTTGAAAAGATTCCCCCCGCCCCCCATTCTCTTTATAATATTTTGCTAATATGGATGGCAGTCTGAGGATCCTCTTGGCAGGCTGCCTAGAGTTTTGCCCCACTGGCTTTTCCCTACCTCTGTCTGTCCTTTAGTTGGCCTGTGCGCGTGTGCATTCCAAACCCCTCTAGTGCGCTCCTGGAAAGGAAAGTTCTGGCAAACACAGTATTCCTCATCTATTTCCAACGACAGCATGTTGTACACATTGGTGCTCAGGGCAGTTGTCTGACTGGCTTGTCTCTTAATCTGACTCCATGAACAGCACTATACTCCTTGGTGCTCTGTTGGAATATAAAATAATTAAATATAGAAGTCTATTTTGGAGGGAACTCTTACATATCCATAAGATGTCAAAAGAACAATAAACAATAGATCTTCTGTGTACAGAAATGCACACAGGGGTTCAAATAGAATATTTAAGTGCTCAGGGAGTGTAAAAGTAATTAGAACAAGGTAGGCTTAATTAGGGGCCGATTTCTGGGTGAAACAATGTATTATTAATGAATCTTCCTATGCAGATGGGTGTTATGTAGACTAGCATTTGTTGTCCAGTAAAGTAGGAGGAATCCTTTCAATTCCTTGCTTGTCTATGGGCTTAGTGTACCTTGATTATTCTTGGATCTCATTTTTACCAACACAAAACCAAAAAACAAATAAGCAAAAACACACCAAAAGCTTTATTACTGTGGCAGTTGTTTCTGATATGTTCTTTTTTTCTTTTAGGAAAAATAGTTAAAGTTTGCCAGCGTAAAATCTTGTGGAAGATCCTTTTCTGGAAAATACAGATTTTTGTATTCATGTTTTATTGAGACAGGTTTTAAAACTGTATTGCTTAATTTCTAGGATAATCCTATTGGCAACTGGGATGGAAGATTTGATGGGGTGCAACTTTGTAGTTTTGCAAGTGTTGAAAGTACAATTCTCTTGCATATCAATGATATCATCCCAGGTATGTTTTCTTTGTGTTTTTATGTATTACTAAGGCAGGGTTCCTAAGATGTGTTTTATTATGTAAATATAAGCTTCAAGATGCATTTTTGGAACTTGACGTCTTGTCCTATGGAATTGTTATCAAATAGAATATCCTATCTTATCTCCCAATGAGAATAATACTTACAGACTTTTTATTTCCAAAAGCATATGAGCGTGGGGTGGCATTTATACATTATCGTTAACTTTTCATTACCTGTTGATTCTAAGTGGGGGAAAAAGCCCTTTCTGATCATTGGAAGAGTTAGAAAATAAATCACCTGCTACCTGTTTGAGTAAGAGCCTGGTTTAAACTAGAAGCCTGTAAGCAGAAGTTGGTCACGTCATGTGACATAATATACTGTGGAGAGGATTCTTCCTGCGTGCCCTTTGAGATTTCTTCCAGTTTTGAGCTGCTGTAATTGATCAGGATTCATGACTCTCGAGTCAGATCACCCAACTTTACACCTTAAGAAAACAAAACAAAACAAAACAAAAAAACATTAAGCCGCCTTTTATTTCCTGTAAACAAGTAGCACCTAATGGCCACTGTCAACTAATTGATAAATTCCCATTGATGGCAAAAATCAACAGCATCTTCCCCCCCCTCCCCCCCACCTTAGCAGAGTTCCAGTTCCAGGCTAGTTGGCTGATAGTATGTTAATCATGAAACTGACAGAGGCATTCATAGGTGGTGCTTTTAGTTGATCATTATGCAGCCATGAATAAATGTCAGAAAGCCTACATTCAGTAGCCACCAATGTATGCATCCATGAATTAGATGACTTATACTTCTTCACATTCTTGACAAGTTTATAAGGTCTTTTTATTTTTTTAACTTAAAAAAATATTTATTTTTGAGAGAGAGAGAGAGAGACAGAGAGAGAGGGAGACACAGAGAGGGAGATACGGAGCTCGAACTCACGAACCGCGAGATCATGCCCTGAGCCGAAGTCGGAGGCTTCACCGACTGAGTCACCCAGACGTCCCCCCAATTTTAAGGTCTTAATTATTGCCTGTTTTGCCGATAAAAACTGGGGCTTAGCTAGTGCTGAGGTTGGCTAGGATCAAGTAGGTGGTAGAGCCAGAATTCAAATCCAGACCTGTCTGATTGAAAGGCTCTGCTCTTTTCAGTCCCTCCTCACCCTTTGTGTATACACTTTGGATGTGAAGACTTGCATAGAAAAGCATCCTTCTCAGCCTCAGATGGATACTTGGGAATATTGTTTCCATGGAAATGGGTTTTGTCTCTAATTCTATAAAAGCTGAATTTCACTAAAGCAGGGATCATAACCGAACAAGATGATTTTTCCGCTCCCGGTATTTTTTTTCCCTTCTTCCTCATTTTGATGCAGAACACTTTGGAGTGTCCCACAGGTCATTTCAGGTCCTCAGTAACTTTTTTTATTTTTTTGTAAAAATGAAGGGGCTATTACTAGATGATCCTTAGGATTCCTTCTAGCCTGCACTGTTTGCCCTTCTCCTGTTCCTTGTTGGCTTGGCAAGTAATAAATGCTTGTTTTGCTGAGTTACGAAATGCTTTCTACTTTGGCTTTTAGCTGTATAGCAAGAGTACATTAATTGGAGGTATGGGGTTCAAATAAGGGCTTGGTTTCGATTTTGCTTTGTAAAAGTCCGACAAACTCGGCTTTTCTTGAATTTTAGGGTAAATCCTATACCTACCACCTACCTAGACTCTACAAGGGACATTTTTACTGTGCTTGCTTTTCCAGGTATCCATTCCTGTATCTGTTCACTAACCCATGTTATTTCTGTATGCATTTCAGAGTACGTCGCAGACACCAGCACACATATAATTAACCAGAGAGAAGTTTAGGGTTTTTTTTTTTTCCTTTTGAGTTAAGACAGACACGTAACAAAATACATGTTGTGTCATTTGAGTTTTGACTAATGCATATACCCTTGAATTGGAAACCCTTACGAAGTTACTAAAATAACTTCTAATAAGAAAAATATTTACATATCTCAAATCAAAATAACAAAAAAAGCGCAGTAGAACATCTCATTTCCATTCTTATCTCCTCCACTTCCGGTACCTCCTCATTCCATCCCTTGCCTCCCACTGCTAACTATTTTTATTAGTTTCTTGTATATCTTTCCAGAACTTCTTTATACAGTATAAGCACATATTCTCCCTTCCCTTTTTAAATAAAAAGCATACAATTTATACTATTCTGCACCTTGTCTTATTCTCTTAAATCTATATCTTGGAGCTGTTGGTATACTTTTCCACTGCATTTATTTAACCAGATTCCTACCAACGTATATTTGGGTTGTTTCTAACTTTTTACTATCACAAAGTAATAGTATCCCACATGCGCTAGCAAATCTATAGGATAAATTCCGAGAAGTGGGGTCATTTGGTGAAAAGATCCATGAACTTGTATTGTTCTAGATATTACTACATTGCCTTAAGCAGTGTATATAACAGTTACCAGCAGAATATGAGGGTGACTTTTTTTTATGGACTTTGCATGAGAGTATGTTGTTGAATTTTCTCCCAGTCTGAGAGGTGAAAAATCTATTTCAGTATAGTTTTAATTTCCATTTTGAATGAGGTTTTGAATGAAGTTAAGCATCTTTTCCTATGATTAAGGGCAATTTGTGTATTTCTTTCTGTGACCTGTATATTCATACCTTGTTTATTTTTTTAAATTGGATTATTGGCCTTTTTTCTTACCAGTTTCTTTTTTATGTGTCAGGAAAGCCAACTGTTTTATGATATGGGGTGTAAATGTTTCCTACTTGCCAACTCTCATTTGTAACTCGTCCTTTTTTATCTGGTTGTCCTCATTTTTGAAAATTATGGTAAGATAAATGTAACAATATTTACCATTTTAACCATTTGTCAGTGTACAATTCAGTGACATTACATACATTTACTGTGATGTGAAACCATCACCTCTATTTCCAGACTTTTTTCATCATCTCAAACAGAAACTCTATATGCATTATGAAATAACTCCCCTTTCCTCCCTTCCCTCAGCCTCTGGTAACTTCTGTTCTCTACTTTCTGTCTTTATGAATTTGCCTATTCTAGATACTTCATACAAGTGGAATCTTCTAGTATTTGGTCCTTTGTAAATGGCTTGTCTCACTTAGTGTCATGTCTTTTGACTTTGCTTTAGGTGTTTTTAGCCGTGCAGAATTTTAAAATTTTTATGTAGTTGAATTATGAGTTACTCCAAGGTTATATAGGCATTTCCCCACGTTCTCTTACATTGCTCTTGTGGTTTTATTGTATATATATCTTTGATCCGTTTTTATTTTATGTGATATATAATGTGATATATGGATCTAGTTTAGGTCCCCCTCCCCAGATAGCTGCCCAGTTGTCCCGACATCTTTGATGAAAAGTTCACCTTTTTCCTGCTCCTTTGAGATGCCACTTTTACCATACTCAATTCCCATATATGCTTTGGCATATTTCTGGACTTTCTCTTCTGCCTGCTCATGCTTCAGTACCACACTGTTTTTAACGATTCTTTATAGTATGTTTTAATAGGAGCACTAGTCTTGCCTCATTGCTCTTCTGAATTTTCCTGCCGTTCCACATTGTCTTCAAAAAGGTTAATAGACACGTTTAAGTCTACAACCCATCTAGATTTAATTTTGTGTGGGAGATGAGGGACACGTACCCAATTTGATCTACCATGCTTGCTGCGTATAAATCAAGTTTCAACACGGGTATATATGGACCTCTTCCTGGGCTCTACTCTTTCCTTACACTGAGACCTCTAGGCCTTCATTATCATAGCTTTACAAGAAGCTTTATAGCTGGAGAGTACACTTCCCCGTTTGTTCTTGGCTATTGTTGGCCTTTGCCTCTTCGTTGTAAATTTAACAGTCGGCTTCTCCGACATTACAGGAGAGTTCTGTTGGGATTTGGTTGGAACTGTAGTCAACCTGTAGAGTAATTTGAGGAGACATTTTTATTTAGTGAAATTTCTAATACATGAACATTGCATTACCTTTCATTTATTTAATCTCTTTTTAGTAAAATTTTATACATTTCTCCATTTCTTGCATGCATTCTGATACGTTATAAAGTAAAACATGTTTTCTAACAATTTTCTGTGATGTATAGAAATACAGTCGACTCTTAGAGAACGGTTGTATTGAAACCTAATTCACATACCATATATCTCCCTCATTTAAGCTGTTCCATTCAGTGTATTTTAGTATATTTACAGATACGTGCAGTCATCGCTATAGCCAGTTGTAGAACATTTTCATCACCTCACAAAGAAACCCTGTACCTTTTAGCTATTACTGTCCTGTCTCTTCCTCCTCCTTAGTCCTAACCAACCACTAATCCACTCTCTGTCTCTGGATGTTTGTCCATTCTGCACGTTTCATATAAATAGAATCACTTAACATGTGGTCTTTTGTGACTGGTTCCTTCGTGTAGCAGAATGTTCTCAAGGTTCACCATGGTGTAGCACGTATCCTTATTTTATTCCTTTTTATGCCCAAATAATATGCCGTAGTATGGATGTACCCCATTTCGTTTATTCATTTGTTGAAGGACACTTGAGTTCCTTCCATCTTTTGCTGTACATAATGCTGCTATCGCATTTGTGTACAAGTTTTTGTGTGGACGTATGCTTTCCTTTTTTCTGGGTATATACCTAGGAGTGGAACTGCTGGGTCACTTGATAACTGGGTTTAAGCATTTGTGGAACTGTCAGACTGTTTTCCAAAGCGGCTGCACCATTTTGCATTCCCACCAGCATTGTATAAAGGTTCTGATTTCTTCACACCCTTGCCAACATTTATTATTATCTGAGTTTTTGATTCTAGCCAGCCTAGTTGGTGTTAAGTGTTATCTCAGTTGACTTTTGTGGGCTGAGTTTTGTTGCAGACAGTCTTTTTAAAATCTTTTTTTAAATTATTTTTTAAATATTTATTTATTTTTGAGAGAGAGAGAAAGTGAGCATGAGTAGGGGAGGGGCAGAGAGAGAGGAAGACACAGAATCTGAAGCAGGCTCCAGGCTCTGAGCTGTCAGCACAGAGCCTGACGCGGGACTCAAACCCTCTGACCGCGAGGTCACGATCTGAGCCAAAGTCAGATACTCAGCTAACCGAACCACCCAGGGGCCCTTAAAATCTTTTATTCTCAGTAGAATTACTGTAGCTACTACAGTATTACTGTAGATTACTAAAGTAGATTACTAAAGTAGATTACTTTTTTAGTAACTAGTCATTATCATCTGCAAATACTAATAGTTTAACTCTTCTTTCTAATCCTTGTATGTTTTATTTTTAAAATATGGTTTCTTATTGTCTTAGCTCTATGAACTTTTAAATGCACGTTGAATAGAAGTGGAGGTGGTATCAGCCATCTTGATCTTGCTCTTGATCTATTAAGTATGATCTTTGCCATAGGATATTATTGTGGCGGCCATCATTTATCAGGGTTGAAAAGTTATCTACTGCTCCCTGTTTGCTAAGAGTTTTATCATGAATGGATGTTGAAGTTTATCAGACTTTTCTGTCTATTTACATAACCCCGTATTTCTTGTCTTTTAATCCAATTTCCTAATAGTAAATAAGCCCTCACATTTTTTTTTAAATTTAATTTTTATTTTTTGACAGAGAGGGAGAGAGCAGGGGAGGGGCAGAGAGAGAGAGAGGAGGAGAGAGAATCCCAAGCAGGCTCCACACCGAGAGCACAGGGCCCGATGCGGGGCTTGAACTCCCGAACCGTGAGATCATGACCTGAGCTAAAATTCAAGAGTTGGCCACTTAACCGATTGAGCCACCCAGACGCCCCAGCCCTCACATTTCTGATACAAATCCAACTTCATCATGATTCATACGTTGCTAGGTCCAGTTTGCTAATCTGTGCATGTTTTAAAATAAAAAAAAAAAATTGCATGTTTAAAATATTTGAAACAAATTTTAAAAATTACATGTATTTAAATTAAAATTTTTTTTATAGTGGTAACATGCACATAACATTTACCATCATAACCATTTGTAACTATACAGTTCAGTGGCATTAACTAAATTCACATTTTTATGGAGCCATCACTACCATTCATCTTTGTAACAGTTTTCATGTTGTAAAATTGAAACTCTATACCCATTAAACAGTAACTCGCCAAACCCCACCCCCAGCCTCTGGCAACCACTCTTCTAATTTCTGCCTCTATGCTTTTAACTCCTCTGAGTACCTCATGTAAGTGGAATCATGCAGTGCTTGCCTTTTTATGACTGGCTTATTTCCCTTAGCGTAAAGTCCTCAAGGTTGATCCATGTTGTAACATGTGTCAGAATTCCCTGTATTTTTTTTTAAACTGATTTTTTTAAGTGTCTTTATTTTGAGAGAGAAGGGGAGAGGCAGAGAGAGAGGGAGAGAGAAAATCCCAAGCAGGCTCTGCACTGTCAGAGCAGAGCCCAACGTGGGGGGCTCAGTCTCATGAACCATGAGATCATGACCTGAGCTGAAAGGAAGAGTTAGATGTTTAACCAACTGAGCCACCCAGTGGCCTCAGAATTCCCTTCATTTTTAAGACTACATAATATTCCGTTATATGTGTATACCACATTTGTTTATATGTTTATCTATTGATGGACGCTTGAGTTGCTGCTGTGTTTTAGGTATTGAGTATTGAGAATATCGCTGCTATGAACCTGGGTGTAAAAATATCTCTTTGAGACCCTGCCTTCAGTTCTTTTGGGGATATATCCAGACGTGGAATTGCTAGGTTATATGGTAATTCTGCTCTTAATTTTTTGAGGAACCACCATAAGGTTTTCCACAGTGGCTGAATGATTTTGCATTCCCACCAACAATGCACAAGATTTCCAGTTTCTCCATATCTTTGCTAACATTTGTTTTCTGTTTTCCTGATAGAAGCCATTTTAATGGGTGTGAAATGGTATCTCATTGTAATTTAGATTTGCATTTTCCTAATGATTAGTAATGTTGAGTATCTTTCCATGTGTTTATTGGCCATTTGTATATCTTCTTTGCAGATATGTCTATTCAAGTCCTTTGCCTATTTTTTAATTAGGTTGTTTGGGGTTTTTTGCTGTTGTTTTAGGAGTTCTTTATATATTCTGTATATTAATGCATTGTCAGATATATGATTTTCAAGTATTTTCTCCTGTATTTTGGGTTTCCTTTTTGTTCATAGTACTCTCTTATAATCCTTTTTATTTTGGTAGAATTAGTAGTGATGTTCCTACTTTCATTTCTAATTTTAGTAATGTGAGTCACCTCTCTTTTTCTTAGTCCATCTAGCTAAAGTTTTCTCAATTTTGTTGATCATTTCAAAAATCCAACTTTTGATTTCATTGCTTTTCTCTGTTGTTTATTTTGTATTTTGTTAATCTCTGATCTAATCTTATTTTCTTCCTTCTGCTAGCTCTGGGTTTAGTTTGTTCTCCTTTTTCTAGTCCCTTAAATGGTAAAGATAGGTTGTTGCTTTGAGATCTCTTTTGTTTTTCAATGTAAGCATTTATAGCTATAAATTTCCCTCTTAATACTGCTTTCACTGCCTCCCCTAGATTCTAAAATGCTGTGTTTTTGTTTTCATTTGCTTCTAAGAATTTTCCAATTTTCTTGTGATTTCTTCTTTGATTCATTGGTGGTTTCAAGTGTATTATGTAATTCCCACACGTTGGTGAGTTTTCCAGTTTTACTTCTGTTTTTTGATAATTTCATCCTGTTACGGTCAGAGAAATTACATATGGTATCTGTTTTTTTAAATCTATTGAGAGTTTGTGGCATAACATATGCTCTATTCTGAAAATATTCCATGTAAACTTGAGTAGAACGTGTATACGGGTGCTGGGCAGAGTGTTTTGTGTTTGTTGTTGTATCTAGTTGTTTTATTGTGTTTAAGTCCTCCATCTGCTTACTTCTGTCTGGTTCTATCCATTATTGAGAGTGGGGGATTGAAGTCTCCAACTGGTGTTTGTGGAACTATTTTTTTCTCTTCAACTCTCTGTTTTTGCTTCATGTATTTTGCTGATGTGTTATTAGTATGTAAATGTTTAAAATTGTTACATCTTCGTGTTGCATTGAACCTTTCATTAACATATAAATGTTCTTTGTCTCTTGTAATCTTTTTTGATTTAAAGTCTCTTTTGTCTGATGTTAGCATAGCCATCACTGCTCTCCTTTGCTTATTATTTGCTTTGGATATCTATTTCTGACCTTTCACTTTAAATTTCTATGCCTTTGGAGCTAAAGTGAGTCTCTTATAGACAATATATAGTTGGATCATGTGTTTATCCATTCTTCAAATTTCTGTCTTTTGATTGGAGAGTTTAATCAATTTACACTTAAAGTAATTACTGATAAAGAAGAACTTATTTCCATCATTTTGCTATTTGTTTTTTATAGGTTTTTTTACCTTTATTTCCTGCATTAATATTGTCTTTTGTGTATAGTTGATTTTTGTAGTGAAATGTTCCTTTTTCATTTCTTTTTGCACATATTATAGCTATTTTCTTTGTGTTCACCACAAGAATTACATTTAACATCACAAATTTTAGTGATCTAGTTTGAATTTATAATAGCTTAACTTCAACAACATAAAAAAACCCTCTTCTTTATAGCTCTACCCCACCCCTTTCAGTTCTTGGTATTACAAAATTACATCTTTATACATTGTACACCCTAAAGCATAAACTAGTTAAGTGTTATAAATGCATTGGCTTCCTAAATTATGTAGAAAACAAAAATGTAGAGTTACCAACCAGAGTTACAGTAATACTAGCTTTTAGGCTAATTGTTTTTTTAAAAAACGTGTTAGTCTCTTAAAGCATGTAAAAAACAAAGTAGTATTACAAACTGTTGTTACGGTAATACTAGCTTTTATAATTGCCAATGTATTTACCTTTATCGAGATCTTTATTTCTTCCTGTGCTTGCAGGTTACTGTCTGGTGTCCTTTGATTTCACCCTGCAGGTGCTCCCTTGGGTGTTTCTTTTAGGACAGATCTAATGGAAACAAACTCCCTCGGTTTTTCTTTATCTGGGACTATCTTAATTTCTCCCTTACTTCTGAAAGACATTTTTTCAGATATAGGATTCTTGGTTTACATTAGTTTTCTTTTAGCACTTTGAATACATTGGCCCACTGTCTCCTGACCTCCAAAGTTTTTGATGAGAAATCTGCCTATGTCTTTATTGAGGATCCCTTGTATGTGACAAGTTGATTCTCTCTTGCTGCTTTCAAGGTTCTTTGTCTTTTGAAAGTTTGATTCTAATGTGTTGGTGTGGGGGTCTCTTTTACTTCACCTTACTTGGTGCTTGTTGAGCATCTTGGACATTTATGTTCATTGCTTTCATCAAATTTGGGAAGGTTTCACCCCGTAGTTCTTCAGACATTCTGTCTCTTTCTCTCTCTCTTCTTGAGACTCCCACAGTGTGCATGTTGATTTGCCGTGGTGTTCCATAGGTCCCTTGGGTGTGAGTTTGCATTTCTTTGATAATTATTGATGTTGAACACCTTTTCATATCACCTGTTGGCCATTTGTGTGTATTTTGAAAACTGTTCAGTTCTTCTGCCCATTTTTAAGTCATGTGTTAATTTCTTTGCTGTCGAGTTGTATGAAATCTTACGTATTTTGGATATTAACTCCTTGGTATTATTTGGTATATTTGGTATACCTTGGTATTATTTGGTATTATTTGCAAGTGTTTTCTCCCATTCTGTCGGTTGCCTTTTTATTGATTGATTCTTTTGGTGGGCAGGAGCATTTTAGTTTGGTGTAGTCTCATTTATTTGTTTTTGCTTTTGTAGCTTGTGCTTCTCTTGTCCTGTTCATAAAATCACTGCCAAGGCCAATGCCAAGGGACTTTTCCTGTGTTTTCTTCTGGGAGTTTTACAGTTTCGGGTCTCAAACTTAAGTCTGGTTTATTTCAAGTTCACTTATGTGAGGGGGTGTAAGATAGGGATGCGGTTTCATTCTTCTGCATGTGGTTTTCCAGTTTCCCCACCACCACTTATTGAAGAGACTACTCCCCTTTTGCCGTTGAGTATTCTTGGCTCTTGTCAAGTATTAGTTGACCATATATACATAGGTTTATTTCTGGGCTCCCATTTTTATTCTCTTGGTCTTTGTGTTGATTTTTATGCTAGTACCATATTGTTTTGATTACTATAGCCTTGTAGTATAGTTTGCAATCAGGAAGTGTAATGCTTCTGCCTTTACTCTTTCTCAGGATTGCTTTGGCTATTCGGAGTCTTTTATGAAAGTGTTATTTTGTAATGAATTTTTCCATTTAATCTTTTTTTCTAAAGTTTTTAGCATAACATTATTCTTAAGATCTTGTATTTTCTGTTAAATCTCAGCAGCATCTGCAGATGTGTCCTTGTTTTCATCCAAAAAAATTGTGTCTGTTTTCTTCTAACAGCTTTTTACTAGAGGTTTCTTTCTTTCATTTATTCAAAAAAACTTATCTTTTGGCTTTCTTAATCTTAGCTAGGTATTTGTTTTCTATTTTAGTAATTTCCGTTTTTTATTATTTTCTTTTTGGCTTTTTTTGGATTTATTGTTTTTCTTTCTAACTCTTTAAATGGTTAGTTTAATAATTTTTAGTTTTTCTAATGTGAAGCATCTAAGGGTATAAACTCTATGTACCTCTTTACCTACATTCCACAAAATTTGTTATGTAGCGTCTTGTTATCATTAAATTTGAAACATTTTGTAATTTCCTTCATGATTTTATTTTTTTTTAATCCATTTGCTTTATGGTCCAAGAATATGATACTAATCCTTTGACGTTTGTTGAGGCCAACCTTATGGCCTTGTATGTGATCAGTTTACAGAGATATTCTGCGTATACTTGAAAAGAATATGTTCGCCCCAATTGTAGCTGCGTGCATCGCATGTGTATTTTACATGTCCCTTAGATCAAGCTAATTTATTATGCTATGCAAATTTTATGTATCATTACTGAATTTTTAATTGCTGGATCTATCAGTTACTGAACAAGATATATTAAAAATTTCTAACACAATAATGGGTTTCTTAATTCTGTGTTTGCTTTAATTTTGAACTAATTACTTGCTGCATATAAGTTCAGAATTTTTGAGTACTTAGAGTTTGAAATTGTTGTATCTTCCAGGTGATTTGAACTATTTGTCATTATATAGTAGCTGTCTTCATTGCTAGTAACTCTTTTGTCTTAAATTCTGTTTTGTATGGTGTGGATAGATTGTGTTTGGTTAGTATTTTCCAGGTATTTCTCTTTTTCAGTCAGTTATGTTTGAGGCGTGCTTTTTTATAGCAGTATATGGTGGGAAATCTTTTTTTCTTCATCTAGTTTGGTGATTTGGGTACTTTAACTGAAGGGTTAATCTGTTAATAGTTATTACTAATAATTAGATTTATTTCTATTGCCTCATGTGTTTTCTATTTGTCCTTCTTTTCTGCTTTACCCCCACTGTGCTATTGGATTGAGATGTTTTCCCTCCCTTTACTCATTTCTTTTCCTACTCTCTCTCCTGCTTGTTTTCAGATGGCATATAATTTGAAGAATCTATTCTGATGATCTTTGTCTTTTCATTGTTGTGTAACCTGGTAGCATTTAATGTCATAATTGGTATTATTATTGAGTTTAGAACTATAATTTTATTATCTATTCTTTATTTGTCCCCTTATTTCCTTCCTCTTATACTTTTTTCTACTTTTTTGAAGATTATTTGAAAAATTTTAAGAAGTATATGTTACTCTATTGACTTTCTAGCTGCGTTCCATCATTATATTGCTTTTAGTGCTTTCTCCAGGGATGAAGTATATATCCTTAACATTTTAGTGTAGTTAGGGTTAATATTGTACTACTTTATGTAAAATGTAGTTGCCTTGCTACCATGTAAGTCTAGTTACCCCTTCCCCTCCTTGATACTATTAAGTATGTTACATCTACGTACATTAAAAACTCACAAGAATATGTCGTATTTCTTGCCAAAATAGTCATATATATTTTAGAAATGAAAAGATCCAAGTATCGGGGCGCCTGGGTGGCTCAGTCGGTTAAGTGTGCGACTTCGGCTCAAGTCATGATCTCGCCGTTTGTGGGTTCGAGCCCTGCATCGGGCTCTGTGCTGACAGCTCAGAGCCTGCAGCCTGCTTCAGATTCAGTGTCTCCCTCTCTCTCTGCCCCTCCCCCACTCTCACTCTGCCTCCATCTCAAAAATAAATATTTTAAAAAATTAAAAAAAAAAAAAAGATCCAAGTATCCACTTGTTAACATTTCCCTTCATCCTGAAAAACTTTTATTGTTGACTGAGGATGCAGTTCTTCTAGAAATGAATTTCTTTTAATTTTAATTAACTTTAATTAATTCATAATTTTCTTTTATCTGAAATGTATTTATTTTGCCTTCATATTTGAAGGCTATTTGGGGTGTGTATAGAATTCCCTGTTTGGTATTTGTTTTCTTTTTTGTTCTGCTTTCCAGGGGTTTTCCTCTATTTCCTGACCTCCATATTTTCTGGTGAACATCAGCAGTCATTTAAATCATTGCCCCTCTGTGTGTAACGTAATATGTGGTTTTTCTCTGGGAACTTTGATGATTTCTCCTTATGTCTGACTTACAACAGTTTAACTATGATGTCCCTCGCATTGTTTTCTTCATGTTTATCCTGCTTGGAGTTCACTGAGCTTCTTGGATTTGTAAATTTGTGTCTTTTAACAAAGTAGGAAACATTCTGACCATTATTTCTTCAAGTGCTTTCTTTGTCCCTTTCGGTCTTTCCTCTCTCTGTGATGTCAGATAGATACATGTCAAGAGTTTTTGGTATTGTGCCTGAAGTCCTTGAGACTCTGTTAATTTTTTTTCCTCATACTTTTATGTATCTGTTCTTTAGATAATTCCGACTGTTCTGTCTTGAATTTTACTGATTTCCCCCTCTCTCGTCCGCATCGTGTTTTTAGGGCTTAAATTCATTCATCCAACGAATTATTCTTTTCAGAAATTGCCTTTTTAAGGTTTTAGAAGTATTTTAAGACTTCCATCTTGTTCTTTTTTGTTTGTTTCTTTAAATAGTTTTTATTTCTCTGGTAAGATAATTGCTATCTTCTCCTTCACTGTGAGCATATTTTCTCTTACCTCATTAAGGATAGTTCTAAGTCCTCTTTTAAAATTCTTTTCTGACAATTCCAACATCAAAATAGTCTATGGCTTGGTGTGCATTGTGGGTTTTTCTTTTGAGAATGGGTCACAGTTTCCTTTTTTCCCCCCTCTTTTCTCTTTTAGTATGTGGAGCAGTTTTGGATTATAACCTTGTATTGTTCCTTTCCACTGAATTTTGAGTCTCCTTCCTAATCTGCCTGTTTTGTTTTTTTTTTCCTCCCTTCACTCTCCAGTGACTGCTGGCAAAAGTTGTTTTTTATATTTTTTAAGAGTTTAAATCTATTTTTTCAGGAAAAGCGGTCTGATATGAGCTTACTCCATCATAACAGCTGTATTTTTAATACGTATTTTGGAATGTGGAGAGCATTTATTCAAGAAAAAGGGGGATTTCTCTGGGCAGGCATGATGGATTTTATGATGAGATTTTATTTTATAGTTTTCACCCCCCCCCCCCTTATTTTCAAGTTTTTATTTAAAGTCCATATATACAGTGTAAATATGTAAATTCCATACAGAACATTCGGTGTAATATTAGTTTTAGGAGTAGAATTTAGTGATTCATCACTTAACATACAACACCCTGTGTTCATCACAAATGCCCCCCTAATCCCCATCACCATTTAAGTTTTTGATTGTTTGAAATACAGTATTGTTTTACTATTGAATTTCCAAGTTTAAAAAAGAAATTGTTTTTAAGCGTTAATACAAAACCGTTATAAGAAGGTCATTTCATTTCTAAGCCAGGTAGTTCCGAACCTTGGGTGATACTGAGCCCAGGGAACATTTTGTAATGTCTGGAGACATTTTTGATTATCACATCTGGGGTGGGAGTACTACTTGAATCTAGTGGGTAAAGACAGAGATACTGCTAAATAAACATCCTACAATGCAGAGAGCAGACCCCGCAACAGAAAATGATCTGGTCCAAAATGGCAGTATTGCTGAGGTTGAGATATCCTGTCCTAAGCAAATTACGTGACTTATGCTACTTTTATAATGTTAACTTGCTGGATGGCTAAGGGGAATACCTTGTAAAATAAAACTTCTTTCATTATTAAGGTATTCTTACAGGGGTAGCTAGTTCTGTGCTAATGTTGTTTTTCCAGAATCACATGGATAAATGTAATTTAACTTGTCTTACCAAATCAGATATGTTTGTGGGTTTCCATAAAACAGACCCTTAACTGAGAGATGCTGTGGGGCGGGGTTTGAATGGGTGTTGGGGATTAAGGAGGGTACTTGTGATAAACACTGTGTGTTCATTGCATGTAAGTGATGAATCACTCAATTATACTGTATGTTAACTAACTGGAATTGAAATAAAATGTTGAAACTGTGAAAAAAAAAATCCAGAGGGTGCTTTTGAAAGCCCCAAGCCTTTTTGGTATAACCATCCTTTTTACCTACCTTCACTGAATTTCGAGTTTTGCATTTTACCAGTAAATGTAATTCATTATGTCAAGTAAGTTGGGAGACTAGGGAAATCGTTAGTTTAGTGTTAAAATTTAAGGAAAGAAAAGATATCTGAAATATAAAGTTGGCTTGTGTATAATTGATTTTGTTTTTCTTAGTCTGCAGTAGGATAAAGATTTTGAAATGCCTCCCCCCGCCACCCCCCCAGACTCTAGCTAGAGCTGTATTTCCTTCTGTATATTTTTTCCATCTCTCAGTTAGGTTTGAAATGTAAATGATGTTGGGTTCTACAGTAGCACTTAAAAAGAAAATGAAAGGAAAAGCTACCATTTCTGTTTTTCCTGTGGTGGAATTATACATAACCTGACAAAGGCATTCTGTAATAGTATTTATCTTCAAAAACATTTACAATTTTATTTTATTCAAATAGTGATGTAGGATTAAAATAATAAAAATTAGTTACATGAATCTCTTGGGAATCACTTGTCAGGCACACTTTGATCTTCTAGATCAGTGGCTCTCACTGTCATTATTCCCGGCTCGCAGAGCAGTGACAAGAAAGGAAAATAATGCTTTTTCTTTTTCCTTTTAAAGCTTGATTTCATACACCGTGAACAGAAGATAATTAAGAACGATACCAGCTTTTTATAGTGTAACCCACAAATAGTACTTTTCGCCAACAAAATAAAGCTCACAAATAGATTTAAAAAGTAAAGTTGTCTAAATGAAAATTAGTTTCTTTGAATGGGTCTCCGTCTCTATTTCATGTCATCATTAACACCCTTTCCTGGAGAGAGAAAACGAGTCCTGGTGTCTCCTTTAGTTCCTGAGGTTTTTTCTGGCCCAGTTGCCTTCATTTGTAGGACAAAATTAATACTCCCGGCATTTAAAACTGTTTTGAAGCAGTTTAACAGCTGGTGAGGTTAGGAAATAATTCATCTCTGTCAATTGCTTGTTACGGTGGTCTTCTGAAGAACACCTTTGACGAAAAGAGTCCTCGGTCTGCTTTTCAATTCCCTCCCCTCCTTCATTTCTGCTTTTCAAATGTTAAAAGCTTTAACATAGCTAATTTGACACGTTCACGTTCTTAAAGCTGTTGTGTTGGAGCATATCATTGAGTGCCACCCCTAAATTACACACTTCTGCTTTTTCTGGTCCAGCTTGTGTCTTCTTTTTTTAGTGTTGGAGGTTGGGAATGTAATGCTAATTTTGCCTTGTAGATTACGCCTTGCATGCACATTGGCACAGAATTTATAAGGGTCTTTGAGATCTTTCCCTCCCAACAGTGACCTCTGACTACCTGCTCTCCTTTTGCATCTTTCTTTTTTTAAAGTTTTTATTTAAATTCCAATTAGTTAACGTACAGTGTAATATTAGTTTCAGGTGTGCAATGTAGTGATTCAACACTTACAACCACACCCAGTGCTCATCACAACAAATGCTCTCTTTAATCCCCATCCCCTGTTTTCCCGATGCCCCCACCAACCTCCCCTCTGGTAACCATCAGTTTGTTCTCTGAGGTGAAGAGTCTGTTTCCTGGTTTGCCTCTTTCTTTTTTTTCTTTTTCCTTTTTGCTCTTTTTTTTTTTTTTTTCTTAAATTCACCACAATCAAGATAGCATACCTATCACCTACAAAGGAGATGTCCTTTGTGATCACTTCCTCCCACTTCTGTCTGCCCTGTCCCCCCCAAAATCCAGGCAACCCCTGATTGATCATCTTTGTGTCAGTATACATTTGTTCATTTTTGGGAATTTTATATATGTGGAGTAACTCAAGACGTGCTCTTTTTTTGTCTGCCTTATTTCAGTCAATATAATTCGTTTTTGACTCATTCATGTTTTTTTTAAATTGCTGAGAACTCCATTCTGTGGTAGGCTATAATTATATATATTTTATAAGTATATTAACATTTAGTGTAAATAATTTTTGTATTACTTAATATGTATTAGTATATTACAACTATAAAACATAGTTTACATATATCATCGATTCTTGCTGATATTTAGTCTTTGACACAGAGCTTCTAAATCCCTTGGAATTTCCTAGGTGATGGGAGCGTCTTCTGTTCTAACGAGGTGACTCCTGGTGGGCTGCTGGATGGGGACTGGTCCCTGGCAAGACCAAGCTTGAACTTCCAGCTCCAAGCACCATCCTCTGGAAAGGGGGGAGGGGCTGGAAATGGAGTCAGTAATTCATCATGCCTACTTGATGGTCTCCATAGAAACCCCTAAAGTACAAGGTTTGGAGAGCTTGCAGGTTGCTGAACACATGGAGGTGCTGGGAGAGTTCTGTGCCTGGAGAGGGCGAGAAGGCTTTGTGCCTCTTCCTTATACCTTGCCCTGAGTATCTCTTCACCTGGTTGTTAATCTGTATACTTTATTATATCCTTTAAAATAAAATGGTAAATCTGAGCGTTGTCCCTTAGTTCTGTGAGCCATTCTAGCAAATTATGGAACCCCAGGAGGGGGTTCCGGGAACGCTGACAACCTGGAACTTGTGACAGGTGTCAGACATGAGGGCATTCTTGTGGGACTGAGCCCTTAACTTGTAGGATTTCCTTCTAACTCCAGACAGTGTCAGAATTGAATTGAATTGTAAGACACCCGGGTGGTGTGGGAAAACTCCCCACATATTGGGTGACCAGAAGCCAAGTGTTGTGTGAGAGTAAAGGAAAATACACCGTTTGTTTTCCCTGTAAACGTATGGATATTACCATTTTATTTAGCCATTCACTTGTTGATGGCCTCTGGGTTGTGTCTAGTTTTTGGCTGTTAGGAATAATGCTGTGATGAAAACTCGTGTGAGGTCTTTGTATGATCACAGGCCTTGGTTTCTCTTGGGTAGATCCCTAGATGTGGCATGGCTGGCGATTGTTTACCTTGAAGCAAAAATGAACATGCTAGACCTGCCAAACGATCTTTCCAAAGTGGTTGTAGTATTTACATTCTGTGTAGCAGTGCGTGCAAATTCCAGTTCTTCCCCTTCCTTGCCAACACTGCGTGTGGTCAGTCGTACAGACTTTAGCTCTTCTGTTGGTGGTAGCTAATTCTGGTTTAACTCACATTTCCCTGTGGCACCTTTTCATGTGCTCATCTGTCATCTTGTGTTTCCTCCTTGGTGGAGTATCTGTGCACATCTTTTGCTAGATTAAAAAAACTTTTTTATTATTGAATTTTGAGAATTCTTTATAAATTCTGATGATAAGCCCTGTAACAGATATATGATTTGAAAATATTGGAGATTATAAAGATTTGCATGCAGTTGTAAGAAAGAATACAGAGAGATCCTGCGTACCCTTTTCCCCAGTAGTAACATCTTGTAAAACTAGAGTACAGCGTCACGGCCAGGGTGTTGACAAGACGCAGGACATTCCCATTGCCACAAGGATCCTTCCTGTTGTCCTTTTTTCACCATGGTCCTTCCCTTATTAACCTCTGGCAGCCACTAATGTGTTTTCCATTTATGTAATTCTGTTATTTCAAGGATGTTATACAGATGGAATTGTACAGCGTGTAAGCTTTTGAAATTGGCTTTTTTTTTCTCATTCTCTGGAGACTCGTCAGTGTGTGCATATCCCTGGTTTGTTCTTTCCTAATGCTGAGTAATAGTCCATGTCATGGATGTACCACTGTTTGTTCTATCACTTACCCATCAAAGGACATCTGGTTTATTTCCAGTTGTGGGCTATTATAAATAATGCTCTCATAAACACTTGTGTACAGTGAACAAGTAAACGTAAGTCTTCATTTCTCTAGCATAAATGTCCAGGTTTGCAATTGCCAGTTGTATGGTATTTGTATGTTTAGTTTTTTAAACAACTGCCAAACAGTTTTCCAGAGCGGTTGTACCATTTTATCTTACCACCTGCAATATATGAGTGATCTGCTTTTTCCACATCTTCACCAGCGTTTGGTGTTGTCACTATTTTTTAATTTTAGTAGTAATATCTCATTGTGTTTTTTTATTTTAAGTTTTATTTATTTTTGAGAGCGAGAGCACGTGTGCTAGTGGAGGACGGGCAGAGCGAGGGACAGAGAGAATCCTAAGCAGGCTCCGTGTTCTTAGCACAGAACCCGACGTGGGGCTGGAGCCCACAAACCCTGAGGTCATGACCCGAGCTGAAATCAAGAGTCAGCCGCTTAACCAGCTGAGCCACCCAGGCACCCCTCAGTGTGGTTTTAATTTGATTTTCCCTGATGGCTCACGATGTTGAACATCTTTCATGTACCTGTGGCTATCTATCTTCTTTACTGAAATGTCTCTTCATCTCTTTTGCCCATATTTTATTTGGATTCTTGCTTTTTTATGGTTGAGTTTGGGGATTCTTTATATATTCTAGATACTAGTCCTTTGTTGGATGTGTGGTTTGTGAATATTTTATCTCAGTGTGTGGCTTGTCTTTTCCTCCTTTTAACAGGGTCTTTCACAAAACAAAGGATTTTGATTTTTATTAAGTCAAAGATACAATTTTTTTTTTTAATGGAACATGATTTTGGTATTAGGTCTAGCAATTTTTTTTTTGCCTAGCTTTAGATAGTGAAGATTTCCTCTTAAGTTTTTAAAAATCAAAATATAATTCACACGGCAGAATATTCACTCCTTTTAAAATGTACAATTCAGTAACATTAAGAACGTTCACAGTGTTGTGCAACCATCACTGCTGTCTAGTTCCAGAACTTTTTTATCACCCCAAACGGAAACTCTACGTTCATTAAGCAGTCACTCACTCCCCTCAGTCCCTAGCAAACACAGATCTGCTCTCTGTTTCTGTGATTGCCCTGTGGACATATGGACCATTCACTATATGGACATTTCATATAAATGAACTAAAAAAAAAAAACATGGCCTTTTTTTGTCTGGCTTCTTTCACTTAAGCATAATCTTTTTAAGGTTCACCCATGTTGTAGAATAAATCAGTACTTCAGTCCTTCTCATGGGAAACAATATTCTATTATATAGATATAGTACACAGTTGACCCTTGATCAATATTATGGGTTTGCACTGTGTGCATCAGTGGATTTTTTTATAGTACAGTAGTGTAAATGTATTTTCTCTTCCTTATGATTTTCTTTAAAAAAATTTTTTTTAACGTTTATTTATTTTTGAGACAGAGACAGAGCATGAACAGGGGAGAGGCAGAGAGAGAGGGAGACACAGAATCTGAAACAGGCTCCAGGCTCTGAGCTGTCAGCACAGAGCCCGACACGGGGCTCGAACTCACGGACCGTGAGATCATGACCTGAGCCGAAGTCGGACGCTTAACCGACCAAGCCACCCAGGCGCCCCCTTATGATTTTCTTAATAACTGTTTCCTTTCTCTAGCTTGCTTTATTGTAAGAATACAGTATGTAATACATATAATATACAAAATATGTGTTATGTTGTTAACATTGACTACCTTATGCGTAAGGCTTCTGGTCAACAGTAGGCTATTGATAGTTAAGTTTTTGGGGAGTCAAAAGTTATCTGCAGATTTTCAGCTGCATGGGAGTCAGTGCCTCAAACCCTCCTGGTGTTCAAAGGTCAACTGTATTTTCTTTACCAATTCATCATCAGTGGTGGCCGTTTGTATTTCCAGTTTTTGACATTTATGAAAAGGATGCTATGAACATTTGTGTATAAGTTTTTGTGTGGACCTACTTTCAATTATCTTGGGCATGTGCCTAGAAATGGAATTTCTGGGTCAAATGGTAACTGTATATTTAATCATTTCTAGAACTCCAGGTTGTTTTCTAAAGTGGCTACATATTTTACATACCTACCTACAGTGTATGAGAATTCTGATTTCTTCACATCCTTGTTCTTTCTTTTTAAAGTTTTACAGTTTTTCATTTACATTTGAGTCCTTGATTCGTTTTGAGTTAATTTTTTATGAGGTGTAAGACTTAGAGCTGGTTTTGGGTTTTGTTTTTTTTTTTTTTTCTGTTTTAATGTCAAATTGTCCCACCACCATTTGTTGAAAAGACCTCTTTCTTCCATTGAATTGCTTTTGTACCTTTGTCAAAGATCAGTTGGGTATATTTGTATGGGACTATGTTTTGATCATTTTTTTCTTTTGAGAACTTCTTTTAGATCTGCTGGTGACAAATGATTTTTGTTTCTCCTCATCTGGAATGTCTTGCCTTCCCCATCACTCCTGGAGGATATTTTCACTGGTTATAAGATTCTGGGTCAAGAATTCTTTTCTCTCAGCACCTGGAAAATATTGTGCTACTTCTTTTGGGCCTCCCTGGTTTCTGATGAGAAATCTGCTCTCATTTGAATTGCTTTTGTTTCCCCTATAGGTTTTGTTTTTCTCTGGCTGCTTTCAGGAATTTCTCTTTGACTTTAGCTTTCTAAACTTTAATTATGATGTGTCTTGGCATAGAATTTCTTTGGGTTCATCTGTTTGGTGTTTGCTCAGCTTCTTGAATTGGTAAATTTGTGGTCTCTTGCTGCATTTCGTCAGTTTCAGCCTTTCCTTCTTTGAGTACGTTTTCAGCCCTAGCCCCGTCTTTCTCCTCTCCTTTAAGATTCTGATGAAATAAGTGTTAGATCTTTTGTGAAGTCCCACAGGTCCCTGGGTCTCTGTTCTTTTTCTTTTGTTCTTTTGTGTTTTGTTTTTTTTTTTTTTTGATTCAATTTTCCCTGTGTTGTTCATACTGGATAATTTGTATTATTCTGTCTTTAAGTTCACCCATGACTTCCTGTGTTTCCTCCATTTTGCTATTGAGCCCATCCACTGAGCTTTTTATTTTCGTTGTTATTTCATTTTAACTCCTTTATATCTTCCGTTTCTTTGCTGAGACTTTCTGTTTCTTTGATGAGGTTTCTGTCCTGTCGTTTTGTTCCAAGTATGTTTATAATTGCTTATTGAAGCGTTTTTATCAGGGTTGCTTAAAATCTTTGTCAGATAATTCTAACCTCTCTGTCATCTCGGTGTGGGCATTTATTGACTGTCTTTAAACATTCTTAGGAACTTCCTGGTTCTTGGTATAATGAGTGATTTTTGTTTGAAACCTGGACAGTTGGGTATTAGGTTTTGAGACTCTAGATGTTACTAGATCTAGAACCAGCTTTTAGCCAGCTTTCTTCGACCCTGCTATGGCCGGGGAAGAGGAGGGGAGATGCCACCTAATTATTGCCAGGTGGAGATAGAAGTCTTCTTCCCTCGGCCTCCTCATTCCTGCTGGGGAGCAGTGGATGTTGTGGCTCTTCGCATGGTCTCCAGTGACACTGTGATGAATGTGGCCTTATTGCTGGTGGGTTACGGTGAAAGTCCTGACTCTCCACTAGACCTCTTCTGATACCAACCACCCCAGCAGGTAAGGCAGAGATGGAAGTCTGGGCTCTCCATGTGGTCTCCACTGACACCATGGAGGTGAGAGAACTTGTCATCAGGTGGTGGCTCCCGACTTGGCTTTCTCTGATATCACACAACTGGGGCGTTGGAGCACTTTGTAACGGCCTCACATGAGTGGAAGTCTGGGCTCCCCACTTGGTCTTTTTGGAGTGGGTGGGGCCAATGATTTTTTCCTGTGGTGTTCGGCTGGTGTTGAGTGATTACCGTCTTACATTTTTCGGTCTTACTAGGTTTCCTCTTTTCTCATCCTTTGACGAGAGAGTGCTGACTTGTTGGGGCTTTCTTTGGTCTGTGCCCATTAATGGCTCCAGATTGCTGGCTTCCTCAGCGCTAAGTCTGGGATACATAAGGCAAGAAGAAAACCCAGGGAATTCGCTGCTGTGTTGTTCTTTACGTCCAGAACTCCTTAGCTGGTCTGCCTTCTCCTCTCCACCTTGTTAGAATCTTCTCATTTTGTATGTTATGTCCTGAGTTTTTAGTTGTACTTATCATGAGGCATAGGAAAGGTATGTCTACTCATTTTCCCAGGAGTGGAAGTTGCCTCTGTTATTGTAAGTTAACAGCAGATCTGGGGCATCATTTCCTATTAGTACGTGTATTGCATACTTAATCTTTTGTTTAAATTATGCATTGTATTTCATTTTATGAATGTGCCATGATTTTTTTTTACCAGTCCCCTGCTGATGGACGTTTCGGTTCTTTTTAATCTTTTGCTCTTACAAGCAGTGCTTTAGTGAATAACTCCATGTATATGCATCGGTTTGCATGTGTTCCAGCGTAGCTAAAAGATAACTTCCTGTCTTATCATCTGGATCTTCTTAGACAAGATAGAAGAGTCAGTGTCTCCTAAAGTAAATCAGGAGAATTTCATTTTAGACAGATATCCTTGTGAAAAAGTCACTCCTTGTACGATGTGTGCTTAGAGCTACTTTCCCACAGTTGACACACTGATTCTAGTTCTGAGCTGGTGATGGACACAGGACAGAGGCAGCTCCTTTTCCTTACAGCAGCCCTCAGATATTCAATGCTGAGTGTCTCTGGGACCTTCACCTTCTGTGCTCCAGCCTAAAAACTTTGTGTCATTTTAGCCATTTGGCTGTGGTATGATACTCTGAGTGAGACGTGGTTTGTTGAAGATGGTTTTTTTTTTTTTTTTTTCTTAACACTTGAGCATCTAAAGGGAAATGGAATACTGTAATCCATTATGTGGGCTAATGGTTGCTATCGACAAACTGACAAAAAAAAAAAATTGGGGGAAAGCCCTGTTACCGTCTGAGTTGTATTCCCAGCGACCCCTGTAATGCCTTCCTTGCATTACAGATGGATGAGTGCATTTATAAATCAGTGAATTAACGAATACTGAGCTTACTCTTGAATGAAACCCCCAATTTTCTTTCATGCACCCTTCTACTTCTAATTCTATGCTTGTATGGTTGATTTGGAGGACAGCAGCAGGACCTTGCTTTTGTCCCTGTTACACTTGATGTCGTCAGTGCCCTTCAGTCTTCTAACATTTTCAGATCGTTCTGGATACTAAGTGTGTCTTTGCATGTATTGTTTCTCCCTCAACACCACGCCATCTGTACTCATCTGAGTATTTAAATGGGATATATGGTGCTCACATTCATATAAAATATTCATAAGATATTTTTTTGAAAAGGTAACTTCCTGGAGGTAGAGTTGCTGGGTCAAAGGGTAGGTGTATTTTATATTCTGATAGATAATGCTATATGGGCTTCCACAAAGATTGTCTGCGTGAATCACCTTAAGTGTCGTCTATGTAGACAGCACTCCTGCTCGTACGAGACAGAGCCCAAAAGAAGGTTAATTTGAAGCACTAGACCTGCGTATGCAACTCTGATGTCATCTGATGGGACCTTCCGGTTTTGTGTTCAAAAAATTTTCATGTAAAATGATCTAAAATAGGAGGAAAACACTTATTTGGATCAGTAATCCTGCCTCATAGAGGTCTTTGTGTAGTTGCTATGTATATAGTATTTTCAGTATCTGGTTTTATAATACCTCATTTTACCCAAGTAAACTTATATTTTCTCTAGTAGCTTTCTCCGTGGATATTAAACTCTCATTTGGGTCTGAATTATGCTCTTGTGGCTGATGATGTTAAGCAGCACATCAATTAAGGGATTTCTCTCAATTTAATGGGTCATTCAAATTCACAGGCATCTCTCCTGCTTTGATTGTCACTGTTAACTAGTTTATTGTTATGATTTTCAACCCACCATTCTCGAAGGGATTCTTTTTGTATTTCTGATTAAATTAACAAGAGTGATGGATGAACTGCTACTTTTATAATTTTTTACTGAATCATAATTGACAGAGAATACTACATTAGTTTCAGTTATACAAGATAGTGATTCAGTATTTTTATACAGGACAGAAGAATGCCATGATAGGTCTAGTCACCATCTGTCACCATACAAAGTTGTTGCAATATTACTGACTGTATTCCTTATGCTGTACCTTACATCTCTGTGATTTTTTTTTTTTTTTTACTACAAAGAAGTTTGTACCCCTTGATCTAACCCTTCATCCATTTGCCTTCCCACCTCCCCCTGCCCGCAGCAACTGCCAGTTGTATCTAGGATTCTGTTTCTGTTTGCTTTTATTTGTTTTCGTTTTTTTAGATTCTACACATAAGTGAAATCAGACAGCATTTGTCTTTGTCTGACTGATTTAACTTAGCGTAATACCCTCCAGGTCCATCGATGTTGTGTGCGTGGCAAGATCCCATTCTTTTCTATGGCCGAGTAATATTCACGTGTGTGTATCACATCTTCTTTATCCATTCGTCTGTTGGTGGACACTTAGGTTGCTTCCATATCTTGGCTACTGTAGGGATACACATGTACTTTTATCATTTTGGATGTCGTCCTGCTGTGTGCAGGTAATGGATACTCTTCGTCTGGTTTCTTTTACTCAACACAACGTCCGTGTTGTGTATATCAGTAGTTTATTCTTTTTTTCTTTTTTTCTTTTTTTTATTGCTGTGCAGTATTGTATAGTACGAACAGGTCACAACTTGTTGAGCTACTTTGCTGTAGAATGGATTGTCTCAGCTTTTGGTTATTCTGAATAAGGATGCTAGGCACATTTTTGTGCATGCCATTTGGTGAACATATCATGCTGTCTCTTTTAATAGCAAGCAGAATTGTTTTAATCTCACAAAACTGTCTGCCGAATTTATTCCTTATCTTGCTTACTTTCCCATACTTACCTTTCCCTGAGGTGGTAATCTCTTAAACTCCATTCGAGGCAGAAGGCTTTGGTTTGGGATCATGAGCATAGTAGTGGCAAGGAAACGATATTTGGTATGTCACTGCTGGAGGGCAGGTTAGATGTGGCATGCGACCCCTCATCTGCATAGAATTCGGTAGGAATATCTGTTCCTCAAAATCGGTATTTGACCTTCTCTCAGACAAAGTCTAAGTCTGTCTCCTAAGGTAAATCAGGAGATTTCATTTTAGGCAGATGTCACTGTGATATGGCGGAAGATAACTACTGTTTCCAACTCCAGTGCTTGTCGTATTCCCGGTCTTTGAAGCCCTCCCCTAATCACCAGCAGGAGGGTCCCAGTCCCCAGTGGCTCGTCCATGTGGCCTGTTACTGCCAGGCTGACTCACTTAAGACCATTTGCTGCCTTTGTTAGAATTACCACTAACTGTATCATGCATGTAGGGTACAGTATGCACGTGCATTTCTTTTGAACACAGACTTATGTGTAGTAATTACAGTTAATAGTGGGTATTCGTTTTCTTTAGTCAATTTATATGCTGTAATTTGGGAACTGTTGCTAGTGACTAAGAAATTTTACCTTCCATGGTAGCTTTCATCTGTGATATTTGGAGATATTTGAATGGCTAATCATCAAAGTATTAGTAAATAGCTTTTACTGTATCACCTGGTTGAAACCATGGTTATTTAGTATAATTTTTGAATTAAAATAATTTTTCATTTGATCATATTCTGAGACCCTTAAGATATAGATTAACACTGCAATCTCCCCCCCTCCACCGTGATTTATATATATTACCAAACATGATTTATATGTAATTCATTCAGTATTATTTCCTTTTTCTAACAAAATGGCCTTTTCCTTGTGTTTAAAATGTAAAAAATTATCCTATTTTTTTCTTTCTGTTCTCAAAAATCCACTGTGGGTGCTATCGCTTTTGCTGATACACAGCTTTATCAGGTATGACTCCTAAGTGTCATGTTGGACTCTACAGATATGTTGTTGAAATTTCCAGGGGAAAAACTGCAGATTGACTTTTCTACGTTCGTTTGATCAGTATTTGTGAATATCTCATGAAAATTACTGGCCTTTAAGGTTTAGAGTCGGCTACGTATCAGAAACAACTTTGCCAAATTTATCACACCTAATATTCCAAAAAGGAGTTTCAAGTGTTTTCTTCAAAAATATTATGGATATTTTTCTCTGGCTTTCTTCATCATTAATCTGTGTAGGCTTCTTTGCGTTTTTCTTGTTTATATGTTGTATATGTTTGTATACTTGTTAGTGTTATTCTTAACATATATGATTTTTACAACTGATACATATTTCTAACCAGATTTTTTTCCAAACTGTGTTCCATGAAATACATTAATCTGAGATGCTAAGTAGACTGGGACAAAAAATATTGTAAGATACGTTTATTCTATCCCTCTTTGAAAGATTCACAGTACACATCAGCATATTAAAGGTTCTGGTGTTAAGCGGTAAAGAAATGTGCTTCCCTTTGTTTATCTCAGCATCTTCTAGAAATACTTGAGTGTGGAGCACTTCCTAACACACTGGGTGTTCTGGGGACACCTGGGGACCTCCTGCAAAGAACTTAGTGGAGCCGTCTGTCCCTGTAGTGTTTTAACACTTCAGACAATAGTGACTAAATTGATTAAATTTCCAAGACATTAAAGCACTTAGCTGAATTGTATTTGGGTCATATTTTGTAGAAATTACGTTTTGAAGTACAGCATTGATCTTTTTCCCCCGTATCCTCTTTCAGTACTTTTGTCGACCTTTAAAAGTTTGTAAAACTGCTGTTGGAAATGCTGCCTTTTTGTAGGAAAGAGGTATTTTTTTGGCTGCTGTTGTCATTGCTTGCTTAATTGTTTCTCTACTGTAAGAATTTGCTTTTATCCTTAAAAAAACACGTTTACCATTTCAGATAGCGTGACACAGGAAAGGAGGCCTCCCAAACTTGCCTTTATGTCAAGAGGTGTTGCGGACAAAGGTTCATCCAGTCATAATAAACCAAAGGCTACAGGTATGGATCAGTAGGCTACGGTTCTTAGATATTTACACGCTATCTGATTTGCCATAGCATTGAAAAAAGGTTGAAAGGTTTTACTCCTCAGTGTACGTGTAGGCTCTCTTCTTCCCAACGTGTTTAGTATTTTACCAAAAATTGTTTATAGACGCTCTTGCTAAAGCCAAGAGTTCCCAGCCTTTTTTTAGGCGGTGAAAAGTTTTCCGGGAGGACCTTGTTGTCTTTTGTTGGTTTCTGTCAGCTGGTTTTTGGAAGCCCCTACCTGTGACATTTGAACCTCGAGTTTAGAGTCGCAACTGTACAGAAGAACCATATCTGGATAATGTTAGATGGGATAAAGCATATCGGGAGTAATTATGTGGATTTTGCTAACAAAATGTGGCACGAGTTAAATTCCAAACTGCTAAGCAAGAATTTTTGTCTCTCTTCCAGAAACTCCCTCACAATGCATGTGGAGTTCTTCGCGTTTTTCTTTGGCTTCCACATATTTTATAGTTTTAAAGGATGGTAGTTCTACAAGCGAAACAGCTCATTTAAAAAGCTGTGAGAATGTTTGTTAACTCAGATGTGGGTTAGGAGAAGAATATTGTTTTCTCAGTTATCTGGTGAACAAAACTTGTCTTGGCCCGTTTTAAAGGAAATTGTATTTTAGGAAGTATTTTATGTGACCCTGGACCTGGGGCGACTTAGGATTAAATAGGACACACACGTAATAGTTATCTTTTAAGTCAACCTGTAGATCTAGATAGGATAGCTCACACGTGTTATTCTCACTTAAATATAAATAGCCTACAGATTTTCTGAAGACATGTGTGTTACTTGTGTTGTAGCAGATCTTAGTTAAAAGCATAAAGTATAGAGCTATCTGCTTTAAATTGAAAAGTTAAAATCAGATTTTTTATGGTTTCTGGAGACCCCCCTGATCGCACTTACAGCATTTCTTCTTACTACTGAGGCAGGGTAATGCCTTGAAAGGTCTGTGATGTGGCCACACTCACTCTTTCTTACGTTAATAAATCTAATATAGAAAAAAATAATTCTGCTTCCTGTTTTCAAAGACGTGAAGCAGTGAAGCAAGGAATTTGATGACCGAGAATTCCCAACTGTTTAAACTTTATATTTTTTAAACTTAATTTGTGCATTGATTTAGGTCTACAACATTTAAAGATCACTTTCTTCTGAAAGGAACTGTTTTAAATTAACAGGTTAAATTTGGGAACTAACAGGTTCATCAGGGGAAATTGGGGAATGGTGCTGTTGACATTTGGAAATAAACCATAGTACATGAAGTAATTTTTAAAAGCAGTTGGTCTTAAAAAAAAAAAAAATAGCAGGCTTTTCTTTTAAACTTATTCTTGTTCCCCTCCTATATTGATTCTTGGGTGGAAGAGTTTTTTGACATTGCCAAAATGGTTACCAAATTTTTAAAAGCTGAAGACGCTAATAAAATACATTGCGTTTGTATACATCTATTGCTTTCTTAAGCAATTGTTAACATCATATGTATGTTAACTTCTCTTAGGGAAAAACTTTCACACCATATTGACTTTATTTTTAAAAGAAACTTTTCTTGATCCATAGGACCTACCTCAGACCCTGGAAATAGAAACAGATCTGAATTATTTTATACCTTAAATGGATCTTCTGTTGACTCACAACCACAATCCAAATCAAAAAACACATGGTACATTGATGAAGGTAATCTGTAGTTTTAGTGTTCTTTATTATATTGATCCTGTCCGTTTAGCTCGTCAGAAAAAAATGGCTTTTTCACCAGTGTATATAGTTTTGGAAACAGAATGAGTAGAACATTCTTTATTAATATGGCTGAACTAAAATATTGTACACAATTTGAACTGCACTGCTGTTAAGACTAATACAGCATTCAGAAAATGTATTAGTAGCTCGTTCTCTTCCCTTACCTGATCTTTAGGGTGGATTTCTAGAATCAGTGGAATCATTTAAAAACTTTTCTGTCTCGTCTTTCTGTGTCTCTTTTAAAAACACTCCCTTTTCGGGGCGCCTGGGTGGTGCAGTCGGTTAAGCGTCCGACTTCAGCCAGGTCACGATCTCGCGGTCCGTGAGTTCGAGCCCCGCGTCAGGCTCTGGGCTGATGGCTCAGAGCCTGGAGCCTGTTTCTGATTCTGTGTCTCCCTCTCTCTCTGCCCCTCCCCCGTTCATGCTCTGTCTCTCTCTGTCCCAAAAATAAATAAACGTTGAAAAAAAAAAATTTAAAAAAGCACTCCCTTTTTGCCTTCCCTTGGTTCAGGGACATCATTTTTTTTCGGGTTTATTATTTACTTAGTTCTTCCCTTCAACAAATATTTATTGAGTGCCTACTATGTGCCAGACATTCTTCTAGGCACAGAGGCTATAACGGTGAGGGAGGAATAGACATACGTGGTCCTTGCCCATTTGGAATTTATGATCAAGTTGTTGAAATAGGCGTTAATCAGACCATCACAGAAACAGAGCATTGCAATCATGATGAGTGCAGTGAAGGTACTTGATACTGTGAGAGTCTATTAAAGGTGGATTTTACTTATAGGGACTCAGAGATGTTTCTCTGAGGAAGCAGCATGAGCTTAAGTTTACCAGAGGAGTGGGAGATAACACAGCGAAAGGGGACAAAGAACCTTTTCGGCGGACAGGATGGCGTATGTAAAGGCGTCATGGAAAAATGGAGCCTGTGTTTGCTGAAGGCTAAAAAGAGCCAGAGTAGCTAGACCAAAGAGAGAGGCAGAACATTTTATGAGAAAGGCAAACAGGGCCAGGGCATGTGGAGCCTGGTGTGCTCTATTTAAAGGAAAAGAGGAAGCCACGGAAGGATTTTCAGCAAGGGGTGACATGACCAAGTTTGCCTTTTGAAAATCATTCTGGCTGCAGGGTAGACAGTGGCTCGAAGCGGGGACCATGTGGCTACAAGGGCACCGCTGAAGGTTGTTGCAGGGTCAGAAATAGATTCCAGCAGCTAGGGCGAGACTTGTTGGGGGAAGGGATGGCGGGGGGCGGGGGGAGGGGATGGTGTAGGAGATATTTAGGAAGTGACTTGAGGAGACTCACAGAGGCACTGAGAATGAGAGCTGGGGAATAAGAGGTGTCAGTGATACCCCTGGTTTCCCGGCTTGCAGGCTTTGCGAATTGTAGAGGAAGGTGATGAATTTGATTTTGAGTATGTTGAGCCCCAGGGGCCCCTTAAACTTCCCAGACATGATTTGTCAAATAGACAGTTGGATATATAGGTCTGTGCTGAGAAGAGTTACGAGCTCTCTGGAGACGTACATCTGCAGGTTGCCCTCACATATTTGGTGATTAAAGTTTGTGAATAGTGTCACCTGAGGGGAGGGTGTGGGGTAAGACTGAACCCTGAGGAATGTAGTGGCTGGGAGGAGGAGAAGTCTTCAAAGGAGACAGAAAAAGCCACCAGAGGGAGGTGAGGAAAATCAGGAAGTTGTCGGGTCAAGAAGTCATGGAGCTGGCAGCCTTGAATGCTCCTGAGAGGGCAAGTAAGGCGAAGATCACACAAATATCTGCTGCATTTAGCCAGCGGAAGCCATGGTGACCTCGGTTACGCTTCTGTGGAGTGAGGAAATGGAGACGTGAAGTTTGGGCTTCATCCTGGACTCCGCTCTCTCATGAGTCACGTCCAGCCGTCACGGAGTTTTCTGGATCTCCTCCTCTTCGGTATCAATAGACTCTTTCCCGTTTTCTTCATTTCTGCAGCCACTGCCTCCGTTCAAATCCTTTTTTGCTGTCTAGTTAATATAACGGCCTTCCACCTGGTTTGTCTACCTCAGCCTTGTTCCTTCTGAATCGATTCTGAACAATAATAACCATCCTCGCCACCGTCTTTGTGGTCACTACCACCATCACCACTGCGGCCGACGTTTCTTGACGACTTATTACGCCAGGCATTGTGTTACACCCTTTATATGCATTATTTTGTCCTCATAACAACGTTATGAGGTAGGTATTTTTACTTTCTCTTTTGTTACAGTGGCTAAATATCTTGCCCAAGGCCACACAGCTAGTGTTAGTGGCACGGGTCTTCCAACCCAAGTCTGTGTCACACCTGACGCTTTTGATCACTACACTATGTTTCTCTTCACATTGCTCTTCGACTGCTTTTTCTGAAGATATCTCTGCTCAAGTCTCTCCTTTGGTTCATGTCTGTTAATTTTTCCCTAGCCCTTGGGAGGTAAAAATGCGGATTCCTTAGTTTGGCCTGCCCGGACCCTTCATGGCATAACGTCTTAGTCGTCTCTCATTTGTCGTGCACTCCTGCTCCCGCCATGCTTGGAGTGGGGCCATTTTGGAATGTGCCATACTTTCTCTTTTCTTGGCGCCTGTTGTTCCTCTTGCCTGGAAATCCTTCTTCCTATTCCTCCCACTCCATGCTTTGGCTTACTTCTGTCCATCTGTTCAATCTCAGCTTGGGTATTATTTTCTCCTGGAAGCCTTTCCTGTCTCTCCTAGGTTAGGTGAGGTGCCATCGTAACTGTTTGTCGCCTGTCTCCTCTGCCAGACTGGAGTTCCAAGTGCCTCGCACAGGGCTTGGCACGCGGTACGTCTAGGAACTATGTGCAAATGAAATGAAAAAAAGAATTTAAGAGTACTGTAGAACTCTGTAGTGACTTTTTAGCTATCGTATGGATTATCCACAAATGTAACAGTCCAAGCCCACTGTCAACATCACTTGGGCTTAGATACTCACACGGGAAATGACTTGAGTGAGCTCTTAGATTTTGTCTTCTCCGTGCCTTCATTTCTACCTGAGTAGGGTGTTGTGAAGCTAGGCAGTCACAGGGCCTCATCAACCCCCAAGACTTCTTCCTAGCCACAGAGCAGGAATCTTCCTTAAATGATGCCTCCCCAGGAGATTGTCTCTTGACAGACTGCTTTTGTTAAGGTCTGGCCCTTTTGTTAACAGTTGTTAGCTCTCTCAAAAACCTTGGGAGTGTCCAAACAACAAGGGTCTTACTGGCAGCGTCTTAGGGTGAGTCACAGCCCTGCTGGCTTCTGCATGTGCATGGCCCATCCAGAGTGGTTAGGGCACAGCCCGGCTCTCTCACGCTGTTGTTCCTCGTAGCCTCGTGAATGCTTTTCCTACGAGCTTGTTTCTTTCTAGGGAACGGCAACTGGTACAAGCTGGGGTTTGTCATAATCTAGGTAACATTGATTCTTCAGGTTTATGCTATAATTGTATCCTTAGACAGTTTCTGTGGTGTGAGAGAATATTTTTAACTTCTTGATTCTAGTCTAACATTGTATAATAAGTTTATATAAGAATATTGATCCTAAGTGGGATATGTAAAGTGATGAAATCTACGTGGAGTAGGCCTTCATCCTTAAATTAGAAAATAGAAGTGATTTCAGTGTGAAAAGAATATTTCTTTTCTATCATTAATTTCATTTGTACATTTAAAAGGCTTTTTTTTCAGGGCATCTGGGTGGCTCAGTCAGTTAACTGTCTGACTTTGGCTCAGGTCACGATCTCGCGGTTTGTGGGTTCGAGCCCCGCATCAGGCTCTGTGCTGACAGCTCAGAGCCTGGCGCCCACTTCGGATTCGGTGTCTCCCTCTCTCTGCCCCTCCCCCACTTGTGCTCTGTCTGTCTGTCCTCTCAAAAAATAAACATTTAAAAAAATAAATCGAGGGGCGCCTGGGTGGCTCAGTCGGTTAAGCGGCCGACTTCGGCTCAGGTCATGATCTCGCGGTCCGTGGGTTCGAGCCCCGCGTCGGGCTCTGTGCTGACAGCTCAGAGCCTGGAACCTGGTTCAGATTCTGTGTCTCCCTCTCTCTGACCCTCCCCCATTCATGCTCTGTTTCTCTCTGTCTCAAAAATAAATAAATGTTAAAAAAAAAAATTTTTTTTAAATAAACAGAAAGCTTTTTTTCTACAACATTTGATTTATGCATTCAGTTTTTTCTTAAAACAAATATTGAGTCTTTTCTTGTGTTAGTGGCTATACCAAATGCTATGGATTCAACCACAAATCCACATGAAAAACCATAACAAAATTCCTGTTCTATGGAGCTGGTTGGTATTCTGGTTGGTATGACACATAGTGAACATTTAGAAAGACAAGGTAATCATCAATTGTGACATGTGCAGTGAAGGAAATGAACAAGGCATGACAGCAGCTGGTGGGGAGCCAGCCACCATGGAGTGTTTTGGAAAAGTCTCTTTGAGGAAAGGGTATTTGCGTTTGAGGTCTGGATGATGTGAATGAACCTGTCAGAGAGAGAGCTTGGGAAGAACATTCTAGGCAGAAGAGATAGTAAAGGCAAAGGCCTGAGGTGAGAAAGAGCATTCGAGGAACAAGAAGTAGGCCAGAGTGGCTGCAGCATGGGAAGCAAGGAGAATAGGTGTGTACAGTGAGTTCGGATAGGTGGGTGGGAGCTAGGTCATCCAGGACCTTGCAGGTCTCAGTGAGCAATTTAGTTACCTGTTATAAGAATGCTGGAAAGCCACTGAAAGTTTTTAAACAGGGGGATGATATAAGATCATGTAAGGTCTTTACATTTTAAAAAGATCTCTCTTAGAGTTGTGTGGTGAATAGTTTGGCCAAGAAGGGGGACAGACCAGGAAAGAGACTGGTTACAGGGCAAAAGATGATGCCCTGTGGCTTAGATTAGGGAGATGATAGGGGTGAAGGGAAGAGGATGAATTTGAAATATATTTTGGAAACAGACCCAAATACTTGATGGATTTGGCTTTTGGGCTGGAGGGGTTGAGGGTTTGAGAAAGAAAAGAATGACTTTTAAAAGTCCTATATTTAATATCATTACTAAAGAATCTTAAATGGATAAGGTATAAAGAACAATAAGAAAAGAAGTACATTGGGGCGCCTGGGTGGCGCAGTCGGTTAAGCGTCCGACTTCAGCCAGGTCACGATCTCGCGGTCCGTGAGTTCGAGCCCCGCGTCGGGCTCTGGGCTGATGGCTCAGAGCCTGGAGCCTGTTTCTGATTCTGTGTCTCCCTCTCTCTCTGCCCCTCCCCCGTTCATGCTCTGTCTCTCTCTGTCCCAAAAATAAATAAACATTGAAAAAAAAAATTAAAAAAAAAAAAAAAAAAAAAAAAAAGTACATTGAACACCCATGTAGTCACTACTCACTGTAAGAAAAACATGATCATTGCCCTTGAAATTCCTTGGTGCCTCTTCCTAGAGCCCTCTTTTCACGCTCTCCTCTGAGCTTCCATCATCTTTAATTTATTCTCCTGGTTTTCATGATAACTTTCTAAGTTTGTGTGTCTAGACGGTATAATGTCAGTTTAGCATGTTTCTGAGTTTTATACAAACGAATCAGCCTGTGTGTATGCTATGTAGTTTCCCCCTCAATATTATGTTCCAAGATGCACCACAGTGGTTTATGTGATTATAATTTTTTGTTTTCATTGCTGTATAGCATTCCACTCCATTTCATTCCATTGCTGCAAAATATATAAATATACCACAGTATTCGTCCCCATTCGACCATTGATGGACATTTGAATTGTGTTTATTTTCCTGCTATGATTAACAGCTTAGCCGTTAACCTTCTTACACATGTTGAGGCTATATAACCAGGAATGGAATTATTGGGTCATGTGATATGCACATCTTTCCTTTACTAAATCATGCCATGCTGTTCCCAGAGTAGTTATACCAGTTGACGCTTCTGTCAGCATTTTGGGAGGGTATTGTTTTTCCTCATTCTTACCAACAGTTAATATGCTAAAAACTTTTAACTTTTGAAATGGCATCTCACATTGCTTGTGACTTTCTTTTATCTACTTTATTGTGAGGGCAAGAATCTTTTCGTTGATTCGTTGGTGGTTTGGGTATCTTCTTCTGAATTGCCTTTTTAAGCCTTTTGTCCATTTCTTCTTAGTTGTGGTTTTTTTTTGGGGGGGGTATCTTTTTTATATTGGTTTATAGACCTTTATCAAATTTGAATCCTTTGTCAAATATATGTATTTTAAGTGTTTTTTCCTTGTTTGGCTGATATTTTCATTCTTGCTATGATGCCTTTTAATAAGTAGCTCAGTTTCATTGTGATCATATTTGTCAGTCTTTTTCTTTATGATTTGTATACTTATGTTCAAGAAATTTCTCTCTGCTGTAAAATCATGAAGAACATTCTTCTGTATTGTCTTCCAGAAGTTTATGGTCTTGCCTTTCACATTTGTCTTTAAGCTACCTGGAAATGATTTTCGTGTAGAATATATTCAGTACAAGTCCAATTTAATTTTTTTTTTAATGTACGGGTAATTGATGATCTCAGTATTATTTATTGAGAAGTTCATTCTTTCCCCACTGATCTGCAGTGCCTGGCTGGCAACTGTAATAGTTCTTTTAAGAAAATAACTTTTGGTTTTGTTTCTCTTTTTATGTGTTTATTTTCTCTTAAATTATTTTCTGCTTTTGTATTTATTCTGGCTTTGATCCTCTTTAGTGTACATTTGTTTCCTCTTCCATTAATTTCTGTTTTGTGTTTATTCTTTCCTCGTGACTGACTTTTGGGCAGTTAATCTGTTCTTTTAACTTCCTAAGTTGTATTCTGAGTTCATTACTATTCTTTTTTTTCCCTGAAATAAACTATTCAGTTTATAAATTTCGTTTGTAAATACTGTGTTAGCTGTATTCCACAAGTGTTTGTTGCTTCTTTCTTTTTCTCGTTTTTCTTTATTTTAAAAATTTACGTAGTCATTTCTTTTTTGACCTTTTAGCTATTTAAGAAGCATCTTTTGGGGTGCCTGGCTGGCTCAGTCTGTTAAGCATCAGACTATTGGTCTCCACTGAGGTCATGATCTCGTGGTTTGTGGGATCAGGTCCCGTGTTTGGCTCTGCGTTGGCAATGTGGAGCCTGCTTGGGATTCTCTCTCTCTCCCTCTCTTTCTGCCCCTGCCCTGCTCTTGTGTGCGCATGCTGTCTCTCGCTCTCTCTCTCTCAAAATAAATAAATAAACTTGAAAAAAAAAAGCATCTTTCTAAATTTTTGGTATTTTTTGGTACCGTTTTCTAAATTATATTATAGACAAAGAATAGAACCTATTTAATACTAACCAATAATGGATTTTTTTTTTTTTTTTTAGTTTGAGCCATTGGGTGCCATTTACCTAGGTAGAAAAATTTGGAGGTGGGAAGAGAATGTGGAACACTGTTTTGGAGAGATTAAGTGTGCAGTGCTTACAAGAATCCTACTAGAGTCAAATGGGCACTTAACACTAGTCGTGTATATTGATTTTCTTTAGAGATGTGGGCATTTTTAATACTCTCGAATATGATTCTCTAAATAAGAACACTTTTTTTTATAGTTGCTGAAGACCCCGCAAAGTCGCTTACAGAGATATCTCCAGACTTTGGACATGCTTCACCACCACTGCAACCTCCTTCCATGAACTCATTATCTACCGAGAACAGATTTCACTCTTTACCATTCAGTCTGACCAAGATGCCCAATGCCAATGGAAGCATTGGCCACAGCCCGCTTTCTCTGTCAGTTCAGTCCGTAATGGGAGAGCTAAACAATGCCCCTGTCCAGGAGAGTCCACCGTTGGCCATGGCTTCTGGGAACTCCCATGGTCTGGAAGTGGGCTCACTGGCTGAAGTTAAAGAGAATCCTCCTTTCTATGGGGTAATTCGTTGGATCGGTCAGCCGCCAGGACTCAACGAAGTGCTAGCTGGACTGGAACTGGTAATTGAATTTGACTTAAACATTGCAGCTCTTCTCTCTCTGGAGTTTTGTGCAGTTTTTTCCCACTTACGCTTTTTTTGTGTCCAAATGTTCTATTCGTCAAAAAAGCCGTCACTAGAGAAAAATTTTATTACTGTGTTGCCTGGCTTCTTTGGCACCCATGAAGCATCCGGTCCGTTTGTGCCTGATGTCAGTTGATCTGTGTTCAAGGAATGAAAATAGATTTTTAGGCTAATGTGTTTAGACTCATTATATTAAGCAACATAGAGTAAGGAAAGCAAATCTGTTATCAGCTTTCTTTTTCTTCCTCAGTCTCCCTCCCCGACTCAGTTCTAATATTTATATCATACATTGTAAGATTAATTGCCGTTTTTAGAGATTTTTTGAGATCTTAGTAGAGGGAAAGGTTTTCCGTTTGGAGATTAGGAAAGCATATTGTTTGGCATTTCACGATCTGGAGAGGATACTTTGAGTACCCCTAGCTTTTATTTATAAGATGTAAAATACTAAAAATTTAAATGTTTGCATGCTAGTGAATGCTACTTTGGGGGAGGTTGTTAAAATAAACAGCCTCCGCCCCTTAGTTCCAGTACATGTGGAGTTGATGTGGGGAAGTCACACCTTTTAACCAGGGAAGGTCTAAGCATACATTCTGGAAGGAAACGCAGTGAGGACTTCATGCTGGAGTCAGGAATTTCTTAAATGATCAGTTGTGGGCAGAAGCGCTGCTTAGCCCACCCCTTTTTCCTGATGGAGTTCTCGGGACAGGATTCCGTGATGACGGAATTCTGAGAAAGGTGAACCAGAAACCAATTGTAGAAACCATAATGCTGCGTATGCTGTGCTGCATGGTGCAGAATAACGTATATCGAAGCATTTCTTTTTCAGGAAGATGAATGTGCGGGCTGTACAGATGGAACCTTTAGGGGCACACGGTACTTCACTTGTGCCCTGAAGAAGGCGCTGTTTGTTAAGCTGAAGAGCTGCAGGCCCGACTCGAGATTTGCATCCCTGCAGCCAGTTTCCAATCAGATCGAACGCTGTAACTCGCTGGGTATTTGATGCCTTTCATTTCCTTACAAATCTGCAGTAACTCTGGTTCTGATCTCAGGCCATTTTGCAGTAGGCCACAGTGACAGCGTTTCAATATATTTCTGGCCAACGTTCATCAGGCTTGTAAATCAGTTAAAATTGCTGCTTGGTGTCTAAGAGAGTGACAATGGTCCCAAGAGGGGACTTTTGAAAAAAGTATTAGTCAGGAAAACAGTTTTCTCTTCCTGTTGGTTTCTGGCATTTAATTAAAAAAAATTTTTTTTTAATGTTTGTTTATTTTTGAGAGAAAGAGAGAGTACAAGCAGGGGAGGGGTCGAGAGAGAGGGAAACACAGAATCGAAGCAGGGTTCAGGCTCTGAGCCGTCAGCACAAAGCCGCATGCAGGGATCGAACTATGCTCTGCGATATCATGACCTGAGCCGAAGTCAGACACTTAACCGATAGAGCCACCCAGGCGCCCCTGCCGGCATTTAATTTTTAAAAACACAGAGGTAGAAATTGAATTGTGGCCTTCTTTTGGCCCTGACTACCTTCCTGATGTATCATAAAAGCATATCAATAACCATATCTGATTAAGAAGGTCAGCATTATTATATGAAGCAGTTTTAGATTGATTGATAAAGGACAGATCCCCTTCATCACTTGTAATGGGTGACAGTTTCTTGATGTTCTCCCTTTCCAGTTTTGGGTAATAGTCGTGAAGCATCTTGAGGGTTAAGTGACTATCAGTAGGAAAGCCATCTTTATGAAGAACATTTTTCCTTACAGTTGAAGTACATTTTTTTCCAAAACTTTGGAAATTTTTGTTTTCTGACTTGAAGACGAAGCATCTCAGACCAATAAAATATTTGGGGAACAAAATATTTTACTTGGCACATGTTTTTCATACACTACTGAGTACTCTAAGGTGTTTTTTAAATGGTGGAGGAAGTGGGGCGCCTGGGTGGCTCAGTCGGTTGTGTCCGGCTTCGGCTCAGGTCGTGATCTCGCGGTTTGTGGGTTCGAGCCCCGCCTCGGGCTCTGTGCTGACAGCTCGGAGCCTGGAGCCTGCTTCGGATTCTGTGTCTCCCTCTCTCTCTCCGCCCCTCCCTCACTCGCACTCTGTCTCTCTCTCTCTCTCTCTCTCTCTCTCTCAAAAATAAATAAACATTAAAAAAAACTAAAAAAATTTAAGCAGTGGAAGAAGTGAGATTGAAAATGAACGCCACCATTTTCACTGGCCACGCTGAAGAACCATGAAACCAAACCCACCTTTAACTTAGTTTTAAGTTGGGAAACAGATTTTGCCTCACGATACAAAAATGTATCTTAAAACGAAGAAGTCTATCAGAGTACGTGTTGTAGTAGTCGAAAAGGATGCTTTTCATTTTCATTTTTATGTTGGCAGCATTCGGAGGCTACTTGAGTGAAGTAGTGGAAGAAAATACCCCACCCAAAATGGAAAAAGAAGGTTTAGAGATAATGATTGGAAAGAAGAAGGGTATCCAGGGTCATTACAATTCTTGTTACTTAGACTCAACCTTATTCTGGTAAGTTTAAAATTAGCGCGGAGACATGTGTGCACGTGCGTGTGCGTGCGAGGAGCCGCTAACTGCCTCTGAGTAAAGAAACTGGGAGGCTGGGGGACAGGGAAAAAGGGAGGTTTACATTTCACTGTATACCCTTGGAAGCTACTGAACATCGTCTCAGGGTGCTTGTATTAACAAATTAATATAAAAGTAATGTGGTGAATGATCAGTAAGAACGATAGTGTTATAGGTGGGACATATTCTGAGGGTGTCTGGGAAACCGTGTAACTGAAGACAGTAAGTACAGTATCTTTGTCACGTATCAAACAACATGACTTGGTAAGTCATTGGCTGCTTATGTGTTTGCATAAGGAGGAAGTGTTTGCTTCCTTCGCTAGGTCAAGGCAATCGTAAGGCAGCTTTATGTTAAAGAATTACCTTCAGGAGAGGCACAGATGCCCTCGTATACGTAGTTGATTCCAAAGTCCGATGACTTAACGCAACAAGAATTTTTATGCTGAGATCGAACCACGTATGTTGCCAGTTTAGTTGAGCATAAGTGGCCAGGTCTATACAGCCACATTGTAAGAATTAGGAAGTTAATTGGGGTGTTAACATTTTAAAAGTGGGAAGAAGAATCAACATGGTGGGCTATTTGGGCAGGATACTGTCCGTCTCTTCGGTGTGTGGACAAAAACAAGCCTTACGGAATTGATGCGGTCCTTTTTAGATTTCGTGATACAAATTTTGTATCAGCCAAATTTCCGTTTTCTTTGGTCCCAGCAAGTCACTGCTGTTAGTCGCTCACAAGTGATTTTGGCATTCAAAGAAATTTATATCTCTGCAAAGGGCTGCAGGGAGAGAGTAGTGTGATATCTAGTGTAGGTTGTCATTGCACGTGTGCGTGCCTTGAGAAGTAGTTCCCGACTTCCTCCTCTGTTGGGTGTCGACTTTGACTCAGATTTGTAGGCCCCTTTTCAGCTTTTGCAAAGAAGTTCTGTTAATATTCTTGAGGCCTATTTTTATCCTTTAACACGGTCAATCTATATTGTGCTTTCTCAAGATTGGTATTTTTAACCTGGAAGGATCTCTAGCCCCTGTTGATTGAACCACAGGAACCTTAGCAGGTGTCTTTGGTACCTGTGTTAAAAAAAAAGCACGAATTTGTAATGTTCCTTGTTCTCCAGACTTGGTTGTTTTTTCTCTCGTTACATTCTTTTTAGTATCTGTGTCCCCAAAAGTAACGTGTACAGAATAAGGAAAACTATTCCTTTTATTTTACAGCTTGTTTGCTTTTAGTTCTGTCCTGGACACTGTGCTACTTAGACCTAAAGAAAAGAATGATGTAGAATATTATAGTGAAACGCAAGAGCTACTGAGGACGGAAATCGTGAATCCTCTGAGAATGTAAGCAGAAGACCCAGAATTGTTTTATCTTTCGATGGTGTCCAGTGCTCTGTTGTTTGGGACAATAAGTAATTCACACCTGCTTTCATTTCTTAAGGGATGGGTGGGAATTCGTTCTCTCGATAAAGCATTTACAGTTTTTTCACCTTTACTGTCTTATTTAATTTCTCCCATCTGGTCACGGTGTAGCACATAGTGTATGCCATTAAATGATGAAACCATTTTGGTACAGTATAGTACAATTTAGTAATTGCAGTAGGTTCGAAAAGCTGATAAGTACTTGTCTTCTGCTCGAGCTTATTCCAGCCGTGTGCCTAACAGTACATCCTCTGGTCTAATTTGCATGTCTGGCTTCTTAAACTTAATTTTATCTGGAAAAAAAAGGAGCAAAGGAAATTTTTATTTAATTTTTTATTTTAGAGAGAGAGAGAGAGAGAGAGAGAGAGGCAGGGCTTGAGCAGGGGAGAGGGGCAGAGAGGGAGAGAGAGAATCGGCGTGGAGCCTGACATGGGGCTTGGTTCCATGACCCTGATCATGACCTGAGCCAAAATCAGGAGTCAGACGCTCAAGTGACGGCCAGATACCCCATAGAAAATTTTAATTTGTAGAATAGCTAGTGTTGAATACTCTTGTGTTGGAAACAGATGAGGTGTATTTTATTAACACATTTCTTGGTTAAAGGTAGGCCTCCCTGCACATTGCTTAAAAAAATGATGTTTTTGGTCATTTCCTAGTTTATGAATTATAAATATGTCTTTGGTCACTGAAAGCAATTTGTAATGATACAAGCACAAGTAATAAGACATTAAGTAAAGACTTTTCATAAGTGGTGGTAGCAGGGATACATGATAACGCCACATTATAAAATTTAAACTATGAAGTTAGGGCCATACATTATAAAAGACATCTGTTCACTCAGGAATATAGAGAGCCACCTATGGAATTTAAAGTCCATATTAAGATGAATTTTTAAGTCTTGTGGCACATTTTTATTGTTTAACAATTAAAATTTAAAAGAGTTTGAGGGGTTCATGGGTGGCTCAGTCACTTAAGTGTCTGACCCTTGAGTTTGGCTCAGGTCATGATCTCACGGTTCGTGGGTTTGAGCCCCACATTGGTCTCTGAGCTGGCAGCATGGAGCCTGCCTATAATTCTCTTCCCTCTCCCTCTCTCATGCTCACTTGCTATCTCTCTCAAATAAATAAAACTTAAAAAATTGTTTGATACAAGATTTTGATGAAAAAATGCAAAATATTGAAGTATAAAGAGCATTCAGAATGGCCTACTATGTAACATGGTGAAGAAAGTAAATTATAAGGGAATAAATTTCCTACTTCTGTCTTTTGTTTTCTTTACATTCTGTAATGGTGAAAATAACTGTTTTTTTTTTTTGTTTTGTTTTGTTTTGTTTTTTACCCTTTAAGATAATTATGAGGCTTGATTTTTACATCAGTTATTTTATCTTATGCAAATTTTTAAATATACCCTCCGTTTCTTCCCCCAAGTAATTGATAATGGAACAAGACAGATCAAATCCAAAACTCTGAGTCATGTTACCACTTCCTTCCTTCCGTCCCAGACACCCTAAGTCCATCAATAGACATTACTTGGATACTGTTGTCCATCCAGTTGAGAATCATGATTAACCAGACTCTGTTGCCCTGTCCACAGCAAGGACCTTGTTGTGATCGAGATTCCCTGTGTCTGCAGTGTTCGTACCTCTATTATAGCTGACTGGTTTTATTTGGAACTGAAACCCCTGCTTTCTCTATTTCAAGCTTTTCAAAGGCAGAGATCCTTTTTTTCCACCTTACTCTTTTCGTATTCCCAGAGGCTGACAGGTTAGATTACTGTGTAAGTGGTGGGTGCCCAGTATATGTTGGTTGCAAAGGGTTAATGAGTGAGTGAAGAGTCAATATACAAAATGGATACAAGATTAGCTAGTTCCCATTTTTCTCCTTAAACATGTGGTGGCCTCTAAGGTTTCTTCTGAAGGCGTTTTTAGCATAGAACTTTGTCAGGGATTAACCTGAATGTATTAAATGTGTCCTGTATTCGGACAATGATGAGAGAAAACGTCATGCACTCATGCACATGATGACCGGCTTGATTGCACACCTTCAATAGTTTCTTATCAGTGCCCTCTGCCATTCCCTTTGGTGGCTTTTTTGTCCTTTGGTATTAAAAGGACTCTCTCTTTAAGTTGTTTTTTAAAGTAAATGCTTTGCTTTCTTAAGCAAATAGTATTAAAAGACCAGTCTTGGGCAGGGGGCAGCGACTGGATGGCTCAGTCTGACTTCAGCTCAGGTCATGATCTCACAGCTCCTGAGTTCGAGCCCTGCGTCGGGCTCTGTGCTGACAGCTCAGCGACTGGAGCCTGCTTCGGATTCTGTGTCACCCTCTCTCTCCACCCCTCCCCCACTCATGCTCGCTCACTCTCTCTCAAATAAATAAACATTAAAAAAATTAAAAAAAAATCAATAAAATACCAATCATTGTACTTTAAAAATGCTTTTTCTATATTAGTATATGACAGCTATTTTTAAGGCATAGTAGTTAGTGTCTGGGATAATTCTGATGCTAGATTTTTAACTTGCAAGCGTCAGGAAGTAGCCTGTAATTGTGATTTTCAAAATAATTGTCTAGCCTATTAATTTATGTATGACATGTTGGAATTATAGAAGAATGTGATTATCAAAAGTGCTATACTAATTTAATGTATATGCCAGTGCTAATTGTTTGTTATCAACGTAGATACGGATATGTGTGTGCAACAAAGATTATGAAACTGAGGAAAATACTTGAAAAAGTTGAGGCTGCATCAGGATTTACCTCGGAAGAAAAAGGTGACTCTTAATTTATAGGCTATGCATTCAAAATAACTTGAAAGCATATGCTAAATTATTGGTGGAAGTGTGTGTCTCTGTAGCTTTGGGGGTTTTATTTTTAAACTAGAAATTCCTTTCCATGTGATGTGCGTTTTTTAAAAAGTTTTTCCCTAAATTCCAGTTAGTTAGTATAATATTAGTTTCTATGTGCTGTGCAGTTTTGTCCCCTTTTTGTAAAATGCTTTACCTCTTCTAAAAGTGAGTGATACGTGGGAAGCCGTCTAGTTGCGGTACCTTAAGGGAATAAATAGGTTTTTTCTTTCCTTCCAGTGTGATATTTGCCATTGTTTCCCTTTCTGTGCTGAAGGGTTGCATTGGGTCTGTCCCCGGTTTTCCAGGTAGCTTTTCTTGTTATAAAGGGAGTCAAAAAATGGCTAACTGGAATGAAGCTTATGGTCAGAGACCATATTTTAAGCTATTCTGAGCTAATGGATTTGCTCAGAGATCCAGCTCCTGACTGTGAACATGTAAGCAGCACACTGTCACCACCTGTAATGTTAAGAGGCTTGATAATTCGTTAACTCACAGGAAAAAAACAAAGTTACATTTCCAGTTTTATTCTACTTACCCCCTCAGAAGAAATTAAGGTGATTTCATTATACATGAATTATTATACCTTTTCATATGCAGTAAAGTTATAACAAAATTAGACTGTCGTACTTTATCATAATTATTTAAATACCCTTTATATTTTTCATAGGCAGGAAAACTTGAGAACTGTGCTTTTAATTAAAACAAATTGATTATGAAAATGAAGTCAGAATAAGAATATAACTATTATAAAAGAATAATTTAAAAATTTTGTCTGTGACTTGAGTTTTTATTTTCTTCTAGATCCTGAAGAGTTCTTGAATATCCTGTTTCATCATATTTTAAGGGTAGAACCATTATTAAAAATAAGGTAACTTTTAAATTATTACGGAAGCATTGGAAAAAATAGTCTTCATTTTCTCTGCTGTCATTCCATAGAAATGATTTCTTTAGTGATTACATAATATTGTATTTGTTTAGGAATCTTAATATGCTAGGTTCCTACAATGCAAATTAATTTAACTATTTAATTAATTTGATCATTGTCCTCGCCATAGTATCATACTTAACTGGAAGAATGAATCCAGTGTAAATTTGTGCTTTTAATTTTAACCCTAGTAATAAATATCATTGCAAATCATTTTCTTATAAATCTGAACATATCTTATAATTTAATCAATGAAAGGTTCTAAGGGAAATTAAAGATTCTAAGAGAATCTTATTCTCCCATCCAAGTACTAACCAGCCCCGACCCTGCTTAGCTTCCGAGATAAGACGAGATCGGGCGCGTTCAGGGTGGTACGTCCGTAGACAAGAGAGAATCTTATTCTAACCCAATGAGATACCACGAGAATATGGTTTTGACTATCCGTCACTCAGAGAATTAATTTAGCCTCATAGTAGCTCTCTTGTTCCCTGTTTTGTAACTTACCTTTTTTTCTCCTCTGTCTTGAATGACAGTCTTGAATCTGATGCACCCAGGTTCTTAGTGAGATGTTCTAAATGGTTGAACTTTGTGGATGGTTTAATGTTCACAGTCTACATGCTGGACCCTTTTACAGTATAGCTTGGGTTTCTCTGTTGAAAATCTTGCTCATTGGGGCACCTGGGTGGCTCAGTCAGTTGAGTATCCGACTTCAGCTCAGGTCATGATCTCACTGTTAGTGAGTTTGAGACCCATGTTGGGCTCACCGAATCCTAGAGCCTGTTTGATCCTCTGTCCTGCCCCTCTCTCTGCCCTTCCTCTGCTCATGCTCTCCCTCTCAAAAATGAATAAACATTTCAAAAAAAAAAAAGGTCTTGCTGATTTACTATTTACTTACTTCCCTAAGAGCTAATCACAGACAAATACTCTTACTTATCTTTGGGTCCTAAGTGATGTTGTTTGATGCTAGTGTTGAATTGATGGATAAGAAGGAAGGGAAGGAGGACAATACCACAGTTACAGTTTGATATTATTTTGGAAGTTCTAACTAATGAAATAATACATGATACATAAACGTCAAGAATACATATTTATTATCTATTCAAAGATGGTAATAGCTATATGAACACCTAGAAAATCCTAGAGAATTGTTCAGAAACTGCTAGAATTGACAAAAGACCTTGTAATTTGACCATGTAGAGAGTAATCATGGAGAAATCAATAGCACTTCTATATGTCTTCTAGCAAATATGAAAAAGGGACACTTTCATACTTCATAAAAGTACAAAATGCCGAGAAATCAATTTTATTGAGATGGGTTTTTTAAAACCCATCACAGAGCTAAAAGGTGATTTGATTAATTAGGGAAAAAAGATTGTGTTCCAGGTAAAAATATTAAATTACTTAAAGATGTTAATTTTTGTAGAATCACTTGCACATAAGCAAGATCTTAACTTTTTTTTTGAACTCAGTGAAGTGATTTTAGAGTTCTTTACAGGATGAAATGGGTGAAAACATTGAAGTTTGAAGGTTTTTTAAAAAAGAGTTCTATTAAAAGCTCTAAGGCAAAGCAATAGACATTAAACAGTGTGATACTATATAAAAGTAGAAATGTGGATCAACAGACCTGAATAGAAAGCTCAAAAATAGAATTTCAGTATAAGTCAGCTTTCAAACACAAATGAGGAAAGAAAGCTGTGTTTGATACATGATATAGGAAATCTAACAGGCAATTTGGGAGAAAAAAGTCACTTTTTCTTCTTGAAAAAATAAATTTCAGATGATCAAAACAGTTATCTTTTTTTTTTTTTTTTTTTTTTTTTTGGTAGCCTAACACACCCTAGGTATGTAATAGACTCTGGTAATAACCTAGGATGAAGACAGCTATGATTCTCAGGGGGTAAGGAGGGCCAGACACATGTAGGAGTGCATCTCAGTGCTTGAAGGTCTTGTGCAGTTTGAAGAGGGCTCTGGAAAGTTCTGACACCCCTTGAAGGGGTCACTGTTCCCTTTCCCCTTCAGCAGCCTCTTCATGTGGAGAATCACTGGTTTAAAGATCATAAGAAGATATAAAAAGATGCTTTAAATGTTAGCCCTTCTTTCCCAAGTGTCATTCTTCACCTGTGTACCCCTTTCTGGTGGGGAGTCAGCTGATGTAACAAATAGGGGGAGGAGTACTGTAAAATCTGAAATAGTGGAACAGTCTGAGAGGCTGCATAGTAGTCTTAGAGGACTGAAGTGGCAAAGGACTTAGCTACCCAGGGGGATAAATGCGGATGTGATAACCAACATAATCAAATAAACAAAAATAGAATTCCCAGAAATAGAGCTTTAAAAATGTCTATCTCCACATATATACTTTATGGCCGGGAGGGGGGTACGTCACTGAACGCAGTATGTACAGCTGAAGAAAGAATTGCTCGTTTGGAAGATCAATCTGAAGAAAGTACCTGGAATGTAGCCCAAAGGGAAAAGAAGTTGGCAAATGAGAGAGGATAAAAGACATGGAAGACAGATTCTTAGTGCAGTTCTAGAAGGAGACATTAGAGAGAACGGGGAAGAAGAAATAGTTTGATAGTTACTAACTGAAGGTTTTCCAGAATTTGGGGCAGACTTAAGTTCTAAGAAGAAAGATGCACAGAATTCCTGAGCTAAAAGAACCAGGACTGAATTGTCTAACTCAGTGACTTATCACAGGATGTACTGTAGTAAGTCCAAGCTGAATTTAGAATAAAGGAGTAGTATGCAAGAAACAAGGACGAGTCAAGGTCGTAAATGTGGGTAAACTAAGCCTTCATACTCAAAAAACAATGGTAATGATAGTAGGGGTAATGGTGACTAATTCTGTGTGGGGTGTTAAAGAGAAGGTGAAACTAAAATCATAGCCACTAACGAGAGGATAGGGCACGGAGGTGAAGCGTGCCAAGAAAAGTAATGGAATCAAATCGGCAACAAGAAGCAAAGATACAGGACAATTGTCAGGTTGTGTTTCCGAGTACTTCTCATTATAGAACATGGTCTGGGTATTCTTATTACACAGATATATTCTATTCCACAGTGCAAGATAACCCAGAACCTGTAAAGAATTTTAGTGGCTGCCCATTAAGGTCTGTGTTGTGAAGGTAGACAGACCGATATCCTACAATTCCACGAATGTTTTTATCTTCTCCGTCGATGTCTGTTTTATTCTAAGACTATTGTAACCTTTGTGCCCTTCTGCTTCTAGATTTTCTTAGTGGAAAACAAGCAATCTAAATTTGCAGTGTTGTACAATAGCACCAGCTTTCTTGTCATTCTTGTATTTGTGTGTCTTAATGACCAGCTAATTACTCTGGGGTTTTAGCCTTCTAAAACTACAGTAATGAGACTTGAGTGCTTGCTGGGTTTTTTTTTTCCCCTCCCCAGCCTCCACCCAGGCTCCTAATCCTTCTGCTTCAATATCACAAAGCTGTTGGGCTTACATAGTCACTTCTGGCTCTCTTCTCTCAATGTGGGTTCCCATCAACCACGATTCTCCTTCCTTGTCACCATTATTATTTCGAGTTCTCACGACTACTGACCTCTGCTGCTTTATGCTTTCTTAGTTTCCTGTCTTATTTTTTTTCCTGTTCCCTGTAAAATTTTTTTATGCTTTTGGCTTTCACAGAAAAATGCTGGTCTCCTACAGTCATCAACAACCAATTAAAATACCGATAACAGCATAACCTTCAGGTTTTTTGATTATCATTTGTGTTTATTTGTGGTGGGTTCTCATGAATCTCCTGGATTTGTGAACAAATAAGTTTTGTTTATTTCAGGTGTAAGTTGCTTTGGAAAGCTGAGGGTTTCTGAAGGTTTGTCTCTGAATAGCTGTTTCTTTATGAAAACCATGTTAGTAATTTTCTATAAAAACTTGAAATCTAGCTATAAGTAGGCTCATTCTGTACCCAGAAATTCTGCTGAAAAGATAAATCATACACTTAAAGATAATTAATCCTTTTGGTAGAGTTAGTTTTAAAGGCTAATGGCATTCTCTAGTGAAATATGTAAAAGCAAAACGTTTAATATAATGGTAACACTGTGATTGGCGCATGGAAGGAGCTTACTTGGCGTTTGTTGAATAAATGAGCTACCATCTAAAGAGACAGCATGCTTTCATGGAAGGAATAATAAGTGGTTGGTAGGGCACCTGGTTTCCACACGTAGTGCTGCTTTAAGTTGCCGGGAAGCAATGATTATTTTTCCCTAGATCTCCAGGCCTTCATTTCAGAAATGAAAAGTTGGTCTAGAAGGACTTCAAGGGTCTGCCCCATTCAGATATATAAGAGTTTGTTTTCCTGTTTCAAGCATTAAATGCAGTTTAACTTTTAAACAGTCGATAGTTTAATGGATTGTTGATTAAAAATGATTTTTAGATGTGGACAGATACATTGAAACCAAGTTAGCTTCTGGTTATTATTGTTCATACAGTGCTTCTTTGACTGCAGATGGTATTCCCTTATTTTTCTGCTGATCACTACGGGAACTTTTGAATATGAAAACTGAAATAAGAACTCACTTTTAAGGTTTTATGCAAAGTACACTTAATCTAAATTACTGTCTTTCACCTGGTGTTCCGCCTACCCAGGATTACACCTGCAACCTCATACGTTCTCTGTCCTCAAATGCTGCTGGGACAGCTTCACATTCTCATTTAAGCATTTTGTAAATAAATGTTTTTCTCCTGTGTGTTTTTAGGTCAGCAGGTCAAAAAGTGCAAGATTGTTACTTCTATCAAATTTTTATGGAAAAAAATGAGAAAGTTGGAGTTCCTACAATTCAGCAATTGTTAGAATGGTCTTTTATCAACAGTAACCTGAAGTTTGCAGAGGTTAGTGATGATTGTATTTTATGTGACAGTCCTTGGTATTTTTAAGACTACTACTAGATTCGATAACTGTTAACCTTGCCCCATTGAGAACACACAAACTGTTAGCAAAACACAAATTAAAAAAAAAAGTTCAGAGTTTCAGTTGTGTCCTTGTAGAAAACGTCTTAGAATTAAGATTGAACTTTTTGGATTTTTGGTGCCAAAGAAAATATAAAACTAATTTGTAACTTGAAAACTTTTAAGTAGTGTTTAAAGCAAAGGGAAGACTTACGATTTTTTAAAAATTGTCATTCATTTACCCAGCTTAATATTTAACGTAAACATATCAGCCAAGTATATCAAAAAAGAATGTTTACTTTTCCTTCAACAAGAGACAAATTCACTTATATTGGTCTGTTAATGAACAAGTGATAGAAATTATTTTTCTTCTGCTGTTTACTGAATATCTTCATGATCTTAGTAGTACATGCTTGTGGTTCACTTTTATTGTATTTGTTTCTGAAAGAATGTTCTGGTAAAGCTTTGAACAGTTACAGTTATCTGTCGAAATATAAGGAATGGTGTCCTTCGGTGACAACAGCTTCTTTATTGTATTTGTCAAAACAAGTTTTCTTTCTTTCTTTTCCTTCCTTCCTTCCTTCCTCCTTCCTTCCTTCCTTCCTTCCTTCCTTCCTTCCTTCCTTCCTTCCTTCCTTCCTTTTTTTAAGATTTATTTATTTTTGAGACAGAGAGACAGAGCCTGAGTGAGGGAGGGGCAGAGAGAGAGGGAGACACAGAACCCGAAGCAGGCTCCAGGCCCTGAGATGTCAGCATAGAGCCCGACGCGGGGCTCAAACTCACGAACCGTGAGATCATGACCTGAGCCGAAGTCAGATGCTGAGACACCCAGGCACCCCTCAAAACAAGTTTTCTAAAACGTTGATTTTAAATACAAACCGACAGTAGAATGTTAGATTGTCATCTTACTCTTAGTGACCCAGGGTTGTGGAACTGCCTGACCTCTGGGTGTCCGTGGAAGGGATCCTGAAAATATGCGGCTCATTGGTGCCCTGCCCTGACGCTCCGCTTTCAGGCTCGGATCCCGTTCGCAGGCCATCGATGTCATGGCGGCACCACACCCTGGGGTGCCAGCCATGGCTGCTTCAGTTTCATAGGGAACATTTTTTTTCAGCACTTTGATTCTAAAAATATATATATCTTGTTTTTAGGCACCATCATGTCTCATTATTCAGATGCCTCGATTTGGAAAAGACTTTAAACTGTTTAAAAAAATTTTTCCTTCCCTGGAATTAAATATAACCGATTTACTTGAAGACAGTAAGTATAAGACTTTTTGTTTGTTTTTCAAAAAAAATTTTTAACGTTTATTTTTGAGAGAGAGAGAAAGCACACGCGCATGCATGAGCAAGTGAGGGAGGGGCAGAGAGAGAGAGGGAGACACAGAATCCGAAACAGGCTCCAGGCTCTGAGCTGTCAGCACAGAGCCCGACGCGGGGCTCGAACTTATGGACCGCGAGATCATGACCTGAGCCAAAGTCGGACACTTAACCGACTGAACCACTCAGGGACCCCAGTTTTGTTTGTTTTTCAGAAATAGGCCAGTCTCATTAATTATGAGTAAGAGTCTTACAGGATACAGTTCTTCTGAAAGGCAATTCAGTATCTTAAGTGCCTAGAAATATTAAGCTAGTACTTTCAGTCCTAGATATTCTGAGAAAATAATCAGAGATGGAAGTAAATATTCTCTATGCAAATGTATTTATTGTCACATGATTAAGAAATCAGAAACGATAGGAGAGGAGAGTAGTTAAATGAATTTTCGTGACTCTGTACAATGGAGTACTGCCATTATAATTCGTGTTTGTGAAGACCAAAATGTAAGAAGGTGGTTATGATGTAAAGCTAAGTGAAAAGGTAAGTATGTTGATACTTCCTATAAGAGGAGACACGCACACACACACGCACACTCACACACGGTTTATGTAAATATGGAGGTATAAGTCAGTCATTGGAGAAAACTCACAGTAGTGTGGACAGTGGTTGCCTCTTGCTAACTGAAATTGTAGATGCTTGTAGTTCTCTTTGTACTTTGCTGTATCTTTGAATTTTCATCAGTAGGCATTTTTTAATCATGTGAAAACACCCTAGAATATATATACTATTTTTAATTTTTTGAAACATTTATTTATTTATTTTGAGAGAGTGTGAGCAGGGGAGGGGCAGAGAGAGAGGAGAGAGAGAACCCCAAGCAGGCTCCACACTGTCAGCACAGAGCCCGACATAGGGCTTAATCCCACGAAGCTTGAGATCATGACCTGAGCTGAAACCAAGGGTTGGACACTTAACCGACTGAGCCACCTAGGTGCCCCTGCACTCACTTGAGGGGCACCTCGGTGGCTCAGTTGGTTGAGCATCTGACTTCAGCTCAGGTCATGATCTCACGGTTTGTGAGTTCGAGCCCCGCGTCGGGCTCTGTGCTGATGGCTCAGAACCTGGAGCCAGCTTCGGATTCTGTGGCTCCTTCTCTCTCTGTCTCTCCCCGACTTGTGCTCTGTCTCTATCAAAAATAAATAAATGTAATAAAAAAAATTTTTTTTTTAAATAAAAAATGGTCACTTGATCAGAGAAAATGTCTTTAAAGATATCCTGTGTCCAAGGAAATACAGTAACATTTATGGGGACCGGGAAGGACAGACCTGTTTGAATCTAAGTCCTTAATAAAGCTTGAACTTTTCCTTTTAACCCTTTTAATGGGAGAATACGTGTTTAAAGGCCCCCTGACCCCTCTCTCGCCCCTGCCGCTTTAGCCCCCAGGCAGTGCCGGATCTGCGGGGGGCTCGCCATGTACGAGTGTAGAGAGTGTTACGATGATCCCGACATCTCAGCCGGAAACATCAAGCAGTTTTGTAAAACCTGCAACACCCAAGTAAGTGTGACTTCACTCAATGGATGTTCTCTTCTGAAATCGGAGATTATTTGAAGTTGGAAACATTTCAGGTTTTTGGAAAGTTTTCAGAGTCCTTATTAACTTGAATTCATAATCCAGTGGGATTGTTTACGTGTCTTCTGTTTACTTGGTGGACTTTTTAAAAGTACTCGGTTGCCGTTTGTAGGGATGGATTCAGTTAGAGTCAGTGGAGCCCCTTCGCCGGCCACACGGAGTCTGGCCCGTGAGCGACTTTCCCTTCCTGCCGTTTCAGGTCCACCTTCATCCCAAGAGACTGAACCATAAATACAACCCAGTGTCGCTTCCCAAAGACTTACCCGACTGGGACTGGAGGCACGGCTGCATCCCCTGCCAGAAGATGGAACTGTTTGCTGTCCTCTGCATAGAAACGAGCCACTATGTTGCTTTTGTGAAGTACGGGAAGGACGACTCTGCCTGGCTCTTCTTTGACAGCATGGCCGATCGAGATGGTAGCTCAAATGCCTTCCTTCTCCCTGTGGCCCTTTTCTCCTTTGTGCTGGGATAGTTCGCGGTGGGTCGTCTGTGCTGAGTAGTAGAAGGGTGTGTGCGAAAAGCCTTCGAGAAGTATCTTGGGGACACAGGCTGACCGTCTCGAAATGCATAGGCAGCATTACTAAACTAAGGAATAATATCATTGTGATATTTTGACACACAGGTGATTTTTGTAAAAAGAATCCTAGAATTCTCATTTTAGGGCTGAGAGGTTTTACTTTCGGCTTTGTCTTCTTTTACTTTCGCGCTCCCCCCATTTTCTGTTCGAGCCATGGTCACCGTTTATCGGGCGCCTATGCGCCGAGCTCTCTGGGAAGCACACTGAGTCTCCCACAAAATCCCTGCAAGTTGGGGATCACTCCTCTTTCTCTGTTGTTGAGGCTGAAGCTAAGGTGCCTAAGGTCACATAGTTTGTATTTAACGCCGTCTTTCTGACCTCAGTGCTTATGTTTTTTATACTGAACTACGTTGTCTTCTAAATGACAAAGCAAAGACTAGAATAAATGTCTTCTTTGGAAAAATCAGCCTATTCTGCAGGTAACGTGTTTCTTCCCCAAATGGGGAGCATGCTACCCCTTCTAGGCCCTTCTCTGGGATGCGTAGGCATTATTTAACAGATGCGTTAACGAGCCCATGTACAGTACCAGGGGCTCTACTGTAACTGACAAGCATCCCAATGTGAGACGTTGGGAAAGGCCGTTGGGAGGGTAGGCCGGGAGAGGCTTTCGGGGGGCGCCTGGCACCACACCCCCCGGCGTTCTCATTCACTCTAATGACGTGTGAAGCAAAAGGTTTAAAATTTTTGGAAGTGCAATAGTATTCATTTTGCTAGATCTGCTCTAAACTGGATGATCGCATGGTGAGACGTGTGGGGGTGCTTCTGTCTGGGAAGGGACACGGGATGCGAGGAGGTGGATGCGTGCTTACGTGTACGCGGCACTGTTCCCTAACTGAATACAGACGAGCCTGCAAAGCGGGTTTAGAACTTTGCTCAGGATCTGCCTCCTTTTACCAGCTTTATTCTGTTGGCCCCAGAATCCTCTCCGAGCCCAAGAAATGAGAAAAACGTCAAGAGTTAAAAAGAGGCTTTAACGTTTAAAAATCAGGAGTGAAACCAGGTCCTTCTGATCTGGAAAGTTAGCTTCCCTAAATTTAGAATTGTAAAATCGCTTTGGTAGGTCAGGGCAGCAGAAGGTTTAGAACTTTACTGCCCTAAATAGAGCTCTTCCTCTTTTCCGTAGGTGGTCAGAATGGCTTCAACATTCCTCAGGTTACCCCATGCCCGGAAGTAGGAGAGTACTTGAAAATGTCTCCGGAAGACCTACACTCCTTGGACTCCAGAAGAATCCAAGGCTGTGCGCGAAGACTTCTCTGTGATGCGTACATGTGCATGTACCAGAGTCCAACAATGAGTCTGTACAAATAAGTGGGGTCATCTGGGCAGGGGCGGAAACCGAATGCGAGGCTTTAGCGTTGCATTTTACCTGAGCTGGCAGTCTTGTTCAGCATCCATTGCCGGCAATGGATGCCTTTGTGGTGATGATCCTTCAGAAAAGGATTCCCGTGTTTAAAAAACAAATTGCTTTTGTGTTACTGAAGTATTTAATAAGAAGCCTTTTGCACTCTAGAAAGTATGTTTGTGTTGGTTTTTTAAGAAGTCTAAATGAACTTATTAATCCCTGAAGCTTTAAGTTAAGTGCATTGATCATATGATATTTTTGGAAGCATAAAATTTTAATTGTGACAGTTTAAAACCTCTTTTAGTCCATTGAGAATGTAAATAAATGTGTCTTCTTTATGGACCAAGGATATGAAATCATTTTTCCTTTTAGCTAACGGTTGCCTTGAGGAAGAAATATTTTGGTTTTATTAAGTGTCTGCTTTCAATCCAGTTATTAAAATCGTACTGAGTTGGATTTGTTAATTCTTTCCTGTATACTGCTGGTTTCTGCATGTCAGCAATCTGCCGAGTTTCTGTGTTTCTGCAGTAGTGGTCAGAAAAATACTTAAATTCCATTCATGGTGTTGTTTTCTATTTGTTCTGCTTTTGAGATAGATCTAAGTGATCTTGTCATAAAACGTCTATTTTTGATGTAATTTTCCTGGGGATTAGACTGCACAGCAACTGAAGCTCTTCATTCATAGTTGTAACTGTCAGCTAAGAGGTTTTGGGGTTCTTTGTTTTTTGGTTTTTTGTTTTGTTTTTTTGGGGGGGTTGTTAAGGAACTCTATTTTATGGAACTGGGCACAATGCATTTTATTAAAGGATTGGGGTGATAAATATATTTCTACACAAATATATGGTCCATCAGAAAATAAATTTGAATATAGACTACTCATTAAAACCTCCCTGAAGAGATGTGTTGTCTGTGTAAACCTCTCCTGTTGTAAGACCGTCCAGAACTTCAGTGAGCTCAGCCAGTCTGCTCACCAAATGCAGTTTGATTGCGCAGGAGATAATGGCAGTTACGATATTTTATGGAAATGTTGGCAGCAGCTTTATCCTCCTTCTGATTACGTAGAAAATGGATGTTTTCTCAGCTAATGTCCACAGTGTATGTCTAGAGCCCAAGTGGATGTCGTAGACTAGAACCACAGATTATAAATGTTAGTGCTGTGGAATGTGCTATGGTCTGTGTTTTCTTCGAGTGTCGTTTTGTGGCGTTGTTGTCCTTCTGGAAAGACTTCCTAACCATGCAGAAAGACAGAAAAGTTGTCATGTGTATATAGCATATGACTTTATAAAACATTTAACGTCAAAACAAAGTGGAAAGCATCTTTATAAACCCTGCAATTACTTTTTTTTTTTTTTTTAAGTCTCGTTTAGCTTTGGTTCTATCATTCCATTTTGCTAATATTCATTAGCTTTATAAATTGTAGTAAGGTACAAAAACTCATTTTGTAAGTTTTTTCATTTTTGAAATGAAAAAGTACATACATTTTGCATGCGGTTTTGCTAAATGCTTGGGTGGGGTGGGGAGGTGGCTACTGAATCAGGGGTTTGGGGGTGAGGACCCCAGACTGTGGGGCTGGCTCTGCCCCTGCCCCCCCACCTCGGGTACTAAGGGAAGGGCCTGGGGTGCACGATGTCTGAGGCTCTGATCTTCTGTAAGTCTAGTCACCCGTTAGTAAATAGGTGTTGAGTGAATAAATGGATGAATGAGTGTATCAATGTGATTTTTGAAAAGATTATTTGGAGGAATGACTAGGAATCTCTACCTAGATGAGATTGATTGCAATCTCTACCTAGATGAGATGAGATGAATTGAAGAGTTAAAAAAGAAGAGAAAGTTCCTTGTCCGTAAAAATTAAAATGCAAGTTCAAGAAGGTATGTCCTGCCCAGCCTCTTGTGGCGGAAGACTTGAAGAAGAGCTGTCCGGGGCTCCCCATCTCCCTCCACCCCCCCACCCCGTATGGAGGCTCTTTCCAGGGGGCAGGGCCACATCTGTCAGTTATCTCTAAGGACATTTCCTTCAGGTAGACCCGTACGTCTGTTTAGTGTTGCCTGGGGCAGGAGGCACTCGGGATGCCAGGGCCAGCCGCAGTGCTCCGTGTGGAGGGCTGGGCTCTCCTCTTGGTCCTGGACGGTCCCTCTGGGCGGCCCCTCCTTGTCCCTGCCCCGGCACAGCTGCGTGGGAAGTGGGTGCCATCAGGGCTGGGCTGTGTGGTACCAGTGGCTCATGCATCTGCGGATTTATTTACATTTTAGCCCTAGATGTTCTCTAACATGTTCCCGTTGGCTTTTAAAATGCGTTGGTGATCTCATTTTCCTTATCATATCCAAAATCAAGATGGCAATATAGTAGAATTATTTATAACATGGTTTGTGATTCATAGCTACAAATAGAAAATATCACGAGTCCTGGTCCCCCACCTCCAACTAAATTCACACTTGTAAGAGTGTGTGTGTGTGTGTGTGTGTGTGTGTGTGTGTATTACCCCCTATATATATATATATATATATATATATATATTTGGGGGGAGAGAGGGAGAGAGAGGAACCCTGTTGTGATGTAGAGGCTAAATGTATTTCGTCCCTCCCAGTCAGCTTTATAAAGGAGTTATAGTTTGACTCCGTCCGGGAAGAATGTTTCGTAAGACTGAGAAAACACCCTGAAAACCAAGAGAAACAGTAACAAAATTCAGCACCATATAGTTGTTATAATTGCTGAGGATTACCTCCTTAGAATAGTTTAGGATCTTTATAATTCACGTTTGCCAAATGTTATAGGTAAATGGCTTCTTTCTGTCCCTTGGATCCATTTATTTTTTCACCTAACATAATTCAGGAACAAGGGGAAGACATAGTAATTAATCTTATGCAGCTTGTATTGTCATTCAAAGTCCCGTTGTTTGAACTTGGCGTCTTCATAAGTTCAGGCTTCACTCCCCTCCTCTAGCTGGATATCCAGCTAGATAATTCTGCACCTGCTTGGGTGATGGTAGGCAGAGATGTGAGCCACTGGACATTTAGGACTGTGTCAGAAGGAATAGGAGACGTGGTCCTTGCCTCGAAACAGCTTAACACCTACTTCTGACAACAGGATCCCTACAAATGTTGGTGACGTGTGAGGGCGACAGGTCTCGGGGAAAGCGCTGGGACACAAACAGCAACAGAAAAACTAACGGACTGGGGGACAAGAGACCTGGTTCCACCCTTTTCTCTGGCCCGTACTGTTAGCCTGAGAGGACTTCTTGATCTCTTTAGACCTTAGTGTCCTCTGTATGACAAGGGCGTTGGAATATCGAATTTCATGGGGAAAAAAATACAAACTTCTAGGTCCCGGGCATGCCCGTTGGGTCTGACTCTTCATGCGTGGAGCCTAGGAAATTTGTTAGCAAAAGACCCCGCGAGGGGAGCCTGACCGCTGGCCATATTTGAAAACGACTGAGCTAAAAGATCTCAAAATTATCTTTTCTTTTTGCGATTGTGCGGTCATGTAATGTTATGACAGTAATTACAGAAATGGGGGCAGTTGGATGTTTGTCACATTGTTTGTCTGGGTTTACATATGAATTTACGTACGAGATGCATTTTAGTGTACATATACCTCAACCCCCTGTTTCCTAGAGGCTTTAGCGGTCTTTGGAGCACACACAGATCTTCAGAGGATATCCGATGTTATTTGCCTGAACACTTGTCTTCCATTTTATTTCTTTAGGGGGAAACCGAGGCTCGCTCTGGGTACCAAAGAAACGGGAGAAACAAAACTGTGGCATGAAAGTAAAGAAAAGAATCGTTTCTCACTATCTGCTACTTTAGGACGAAACTTTTAACATTTGTATGAGAAGACTTTCCTCTGGGCTAATGGGGCCCCTTGTCATGAAGCCAAAAATGTCCTTGTTAAAGTAGGTGGAGTGTGATGCTTACCGTTAAATAGAAGTGCTCCTTCTCCGGCAGTGAGTGATGTTAGCCACGCACCCACGACCCCCCTTCAGCGAGAGGAACGCTTGGACCCCCTGAGGCGGGTGGGGCGTGTGGAGGAGGAGAGCATGTGAACGTGGAAGCCAGTGCACAGAGGGGAGGGGGCAAGGACAGAAGGTCAACCCCTTCCCACATGGGGGCACACGGGGCTCTCCGAAGACAGAGCTCCTGTGCGCCTCCTGGGGCGGGGGCGGGGGCGGGGACAGGTTGCGTCACCGCTCAGAGAGACCAGGGCTGTAGAGGGCGAGGCTGCCTGCGGGGAGCGGAGGCTGCGCCAGTCTGTTCTGCTTCCAGAAGTTTCACCGGAGGGAAAAAGAGGAAAGGGAGCCCTTCGTCTTATTCTACATGCTGGGGCAGCTGCAGGGTGTCTCCGGAGTCAGGAAGCAGTGGTCAACAGCCAGCCAGCACCGGACCCAAGGGTAGTGGGGACGTGGGGAAGGGGGTGCTCCCTCCAGACCGCAGTAGGGCTGGCGTTTGCAGGCCACTCCAGAGCCCGCGTGGTTTCCGGACCTTCGGTCTGGGGCGTCTTTGTTTGACCACGCAGTATGTTAGTCTCCCTGTCACTAGGTCAGGGGAAGGGCCAGTTAGGGAGGAGGGCTGTCCTTCCAAGCACCCCAGGCCTCACATCTCTCTTGCACTTTTAAGTACTGTCCGCTTTTGTTTGGTACTTGTTCTGGAGAGAGGAGGTTGGAGACTTGACCGTCACTGGTTCTGTTCTGTAAAATGGCCGTTGAGTTTTAACTCCAGAGAGTCTTAGTGTCCTGTCACAAGCATTTTTTTTCTTTTTTAAGCCCGTTTGGAACTTCCCAGGAAGTCGAGGTTATTCGTAAATGGGTGTAAAGGAGCACATTTGTACTGCATTTTGCGTATCTGGTGTCTTGTTCAACCATTGTTTTTTTCTTTTTGGCTTGAAGAATATGCCGTATTTATGAAGACATTTCTTTAAAAATAACACCACATAAACTGTCCCTTTACGATCAGATTGCTCTGATTTAGCCTTAATTTTGTTAAACTTTTTAGAGATGAATGAAGTGCTCTGCTGTGGAAAGAAATGTACTATATACTATTTCTGTATCATTAAAACTAAATTTTTATGGTTCCTTTTCCTTGATTTCTTTGGGGAAGGGTTTCAGGTTACGGGACAGCTGGGGTTGAGCACAACCTCTTAACGTTGTTGCCGGTGCCAGGATGGAAGGTTCCTTTGGGGGAAGAGCTCTCCCTGGGAGCGCACACCCTTGTCCAGCCTCCCGCCTCGTTACGACTGCTTTGGAAAACCTGTCAGACTCCCTGCTCTGGGCGACGGGCCGACGGTCTCTGGGTTGCCTCATGGCAGCATGGCGCCCTGTCGTTTCTTGGAGTAACTGGGCATTTCCAAGCTCTGGTCCCGATTAAAGCTCAGTTCTAAACCACTCCAGTAAGAGGTTGCCGTCCTGCGCTTTCTCACCTCTAAACAAGGGCACAAGGCTGTTGACGAGAAGAATCGTGGGTCCCTGTCCCCCACAACCACAAGGAGGTGGTTAGATGCTTTACTCTTCTGTGTAATCCAGAGAAGGGATTATATGATACCACACGATGGACCCTTTTATCCACTCTTAGGTACTGATGAAACAAGTCTTCCTTGGGACGCCTGGGTGGCTCAGTCGGTTGGGCGTCCAACTTTGGCTCAGGTCATGGTTTCGTGGTGCATGGGTTCGAGCCCCGCGTCAGGCTCTGTGATGACAGCTCGGAGCCTGGAGCCTGCTTCGGATTCTGTGTCTTCCTTTCTGTGCCCCTCCCCCACTCAGCATGGGTGCGCTATCTTGGTAATAAATAAACATTAAAAAAAAAAAAAGTCTTCCTCAAGAATGACTTGGAGTTTAGTCACTTTATGCCAAGGTAGGAAAGCCAGATGGTCTGAGTGATACTGGTAATAATAGTACATTCAAGAATTTCCTTTTTCCTTCCTGCCTGTCTTTCAATTTTTTTTTTTTTTGAAGTTTATTTATTTTGAGAGAAAGACAGCCTGAGTGGGGGAGGGGCAGTGAGGGACAGAATCCCAAGCAGGCTCCATGCTGTCAGCGTGGAGCCGGATGCGGGGCTCGATCCCACGAACCTTGAGATCATGACCGGGGCTGAAGCCTGATCCTTAACTGACTGAGCCCCCCCAGGCACCCACTTTGCCATTTTAACATCCTTTGGCCTGTAGTCCGGGGTTTGCATACTTTCTCATAGATGCCACTCTTTGTGACTTGGGGTATGTTAGTGTGACAGTGAGGGCTTCTGTTCTTGTGCCCATCGGTAGATGGGGGCCACCAAGAGAAAACGAGTCCCGGTCAGAGGAGAGCTGACCGGTTGGCAGGGAAAAACCACCGGCCCGGCTCGGCGCTCTTCTCCTGACTGTCCGCATGTCGTTCCATATTAAGGCCCGCAAGGTGGATGCACTGCCTAGAACAGCCCTTCCCAGTCCTGGCTGCACGCCGAATTCAAGCACGGAGACCTCAAAGTAATGCCTATGCTGCCCAAGCTATTAGAATCTGCAGACGGGGCCATCCAGGCACTTGAGATTCCTCGAAGCTCTTTACATCTGTCCCGTGTGCGGCAAGATTGGGAACCACTTGTCAGGAGCGATGGAGTTTTTTGAGACCCGTAATCTACTCGTCCATCAATCTCTGGTCCTGTAAAAGTCCAAGATCGTGGACTTGGACGAGCTCCCAAGGGGAAGTAGAAAAAATGTAGAGCTTCTGGCCCAAGCTCTTGGGAAACAGCCTCGGAAATCTGTGTGGGATGCGTTCTGGAGGTAGGAGAAAGCATTTGGAAGCAGGATGAATTTCACTACTTACAAAGAGGAGTTGAATAAAAACACCCTTGGGGCGCCTGGGTGGCGCAGTCAGTTAAGCGTCCGACTTCAGCCAGGTCACGATCTCGCGGTCCGTGAGTTCGAGCCCCGCGTCGGGCTCTGGGCTGATGGCTCAGAGCCTGGAGCCTGTTTCCGATTCTGTGTCTCCCTCTCTCTCTGCCCCTCCCCCGTTCATGCTCTGTCTCTCTCTGTCCCAAAAATAAATAAACGTTGAAAAAAACACCCTTAAAGGGGCACAATGCAGATGCTCTTTTTTTCCCTTCAGAGAACATTCCAAAGGGTATGTAAACGTAGATGCCCCACCAGGCTGATTAGGTGAGCAGTAGAGGAATTCTCAGGAAGAGACGCGGTTTTGGAGGGGGGGGGGTGGCATCACACAGAACTGTGGACGGTCACATCTGTGTGAACTGCCAGCTTTGGAGGACTGTTTTGCAGTGCCAAGTGTCACTGGAGGGGGAGGTGGCTTCTGAGGGGTTAGCAAAGAGTTAGGCGTGCGAACCCTCGACTGGACAGCATGAGAAGAGAGTCATTGGTCCAGCGGTGACTTTCATCACAGATGTGCAACTGAAATTTGCAAGTTGCCCGCTGCTTTCGCCTCGCTGCTTCCCGAAGAACTCCTGAAGGCTCTTAAATTTCATGCATCAAACCACTCCCTTACAAATAACCCCCGAGTCTGTTTTAAATACTGCCTTTGAAAGGAGCTTGTGGTTGCACTCGGGTTTGAAGAGTCGGATTGGGAGCTGACTTTGGGCTGTCTTTTGAGCGCCTCCCCTGATTCCTCCCCACTTTGTGAGGTGTTTGAATGGGACCTCGGAGGGCTAGCCTTGCAGGTGCCAGCTGGTGGCAGGCAGAGCCTCAGCAGCCTGTGGAATACGTGAGGTCAGGCCTTGGACCCTGATGCGTGGCTTCGTAGCTGTCCAATTGTAAATAGCTAAGGGGAGGCGGAGCTGCTCCCTGGAGCGTGGCACGGTGGGGTTATCATCTTGCAATCTCTATATTTGAAACAAGCTCTCGACTCTTTCCGGCCATCTCTGCAAACTTTAGGCTGTTTGGTTCAGATGTATTTCGAAACTGTGCCCTGTAGGTCGCCCCTTGTGGGTGGGAGGGGCCGCTGCTCCGTAGAAAGATGTAGAAAGATGAAGCGCAGTTTCAGGTCTCTGTTCAGAGGTCAGAGGTCACCCCCTCCAAGAGGCCTCCTTCACAGACCACATTAACCCGTGGCGTGCTGGCAAATGTTTAACAGCCAGCTCTCCAGGGAGAGAACAAGCCCTGATGTGTAGCGTTTGCCGATTTTGTGGTGGGGATACTCTCACCGTGGCCGATCGCGTGCTACCCGTGGCGCCGTCTCTACAGGTGGGTTTGGGAAGACGCGCAAGCAGGATTGCGTGGAAGTACGTAGCATTCCCACTGTCCAGATATGAGAGACATGAACACCCGAGCACAGACCGGGGTCGGCATCTGCGGCTGTTAGACCAAACCCACCTCACCACAGCCTGTTTTTGTAAATATCATTTTACTGGAACACGGTCCTCTCCCTTCCCATTACACATCTACGGCTGCTTTTGTATCCCAGCGGGGGAGCTGAGGGCTTACGACAGAAACCTGTATGCCCCGTTCAGCCTAAAAAATATACTATCCCGTCCTTGACAGAAAAAGCTTGCTTCCCCCCAGCATAGTTGTCAAATGTAAAGTAATTACGAAGTGATGAGTTTTAAATAGAACTTAATTAAACTTCTTTTTTCCCCGAGTAGAGGTGATTAAACGTAATAACTTTTAAATGTAACTTATTAGCTGTAAGTTTATATAATTTAACTTTAATAATAGGTGTATTTCAGAATTGGCTCACAAAATTCCTGACAACTTAGCAATTGGCTCCAAAGAGCCAGCTGCAGTTTACTGCTGACGTCACTCAAGATGCACCTGCTGGCACCGCGTGGCCCTGGCCCTCTTCATATTCTCCACGGCACCTTTTGCCCAGACCTAATGGGTTCTTGTGGTCTCTCTGCACTAGAAGCAGGGACTTTCTGTAGGTCCTTCAGTTCCCTTTCCTTAGCACTGTGAATGGTTCCCTGGCACAAAGTAGGTGCTCAAACATTTGCCGAGGAGAAAGAAGAAAATTTCAGCCTTTGACGCATGAAAGCCGCCCCATTCACTATCGTCTATGTGGCCCGAATTAGATCACGGCCCTCATTTCTTTTGAAATAATACAAGAGGTCCTGGCCTCTGGTTCTCCACATAATGCTTCTGCGGGGACGTGGAGACATCACAGAACTTCCCTCATAAGGCTTCATGAACCTGAAATGAACCCATGCACGTACAGCACTTCTCACAGCGGGGTGGGTACTCAGCGACCCCTGGGTAAACGGTCACCTCTAGCAGCAGCAAGCGGCTAATATAATCATGCATTTGAGAGACAGATTGCAAGTCTAATCGACACATCGCTCTCCAGGTCGCTTCTCCCTCCCGGATCTTATTTTCTTTCAGGTCACACTCAAGTCTCCAGATTGCTTTTTCAGATTGAGAGGTTTCTAAGCAAACGTGTCCTCTTGGCGCAGCACCGCCATCTTGTGGCCATAATGGGTTATGGCAACGTCCTGGATCTTCACTCCCAGCTAGCTGCCAGCCGCCAGGTCCCGGGTTTGGGAAGCAGCAGGTGATTTACGAAAGCAAATGTGGCGAGTCAGGGCTACACACACCAGGCCACACAGTACATCCAGGAGGGTTTAGGCTCCCTCTGCGTCATTTCAGGACAGCTGGCTAGTGTGGGACATTTCTGCTTGGGACTGTCCTCTCCCACTGTCTCCGCCTTGTCCTTGTCTAGCTACCTCCAGCTTTCAGGTGTACTTCTGCTAACTTCAGACGAGTTAGTGCCACCTACTGGACGAGGACCGTAAGGTCCGATGTGAGGTCTTGGCTAGGGGAGCTGCATTGGAATGGAGTACAAACCCGTGGCTTCGTGGGAAGAACATAGGCCAATAATAGGATCCTGATGTCAAGCCCCTAAGTCGGTGCACATTTCTCTCTTCACTAGAAACATTCTTCGGTGAGGGAATGGGGCACAGGACTGTCGGTGTGAGCCAGTGGCTACTGTGTTAAGGTTGGTACAGCTACGGTTGTCAGGGTCTCTGTATGACAACCGGTCACACGCTCATCGATTTTTCAGAGCTGCCCCCCCCCCATAGAATTAAACTCTCCAATCCGGGCTCTGGAATCTGCATTGCGAGCACCTCCCCCTTTCCCCACCGAGTGAATCCTACCTGCACTGAAGTTTCAGAACCACTGCCCCAGAACCTCCCTTTGTAGAAAAGACTTTTGGCAAAATCCGGAAAGAATTCACACTTGGATTAAGGCTTTAATAAACTACTTTTTGTGCTTAGGCACAGCAGGCATTTCTCTCTCTCTCTCTTTTTCTTTATTTTGAGAGAGAGAGAGAGAGAATCCCGAGCAGGTCAGCACAGAGCCCAACGTGAGGCTCGATCTCACGAACCATGAGATCATGACCTGAGCTGAAATCAAGATCTGGACGCTTCACGGACTGAGCCACCCAGGCGCCCTGAGAGCCGGCATCTCTTACAAAGCCACGGCTCCCACCCTCACTCATTTTGTGTGGCGGATTGAAAATAGACCCCAAGCCTCGGTCACACCTGGCCCGTCCCAGGTGCTCATACTGCCCGCCGTGTCTCACCCACCCTCTCTGCCCTGGTTGGCAGGATGAGGCCAGGCCACATGCCTGCACCCAGGCTCAGCACAGGGCCATGTTGCAAATACCCCAGAACTGGTGGTCCCCCCTTCCTGGGTGGCTTTTCTCTGTGAGCCTCAGTTTCTCCATCCCTAATACAAGGGGATTCGACTGTAGTCTACGCTGTCCTACCTAGCTGTGACATTCTGGGGGTCTGGAGCTCTATAAGCCCCTTTAACATGTTGCACTTCTAATGGCATTTGGGTCTTGTGTGTGTACAACCCCCTCCTCAGACTACTGACTTCTCCCGTTAGGTTCTTCCTCAGCCCCCAACCCGAAACAGTTACGCACGAACTGTGAGTCACGTGGGTGTTCAAAAGACATACGCTTATTTTTTAAACAGCCTTAATATCTTGTATGCCTTACACTCAGCAACTCTATTGCTAGGACATTTTCCTGAGGACATGATGCTCACAGAGGTGCCCCAAATTAGCCATATGCATATAGGCAATATCATTTTTTTCTAATTGTTTAACGTTTATTTTTTAGAGAGAGAGACAGAGTGCGAGTGGGAGAGGGGCAGAGAGAGAAGAGGACACAGAATCCGAGCCGAGCTGTCAGCACAGAGCCTGACGCGGGGCTCGAACCCACGAACTGCGAAATCATGACCTGAGCCGAAGCCGGACACTTTGCGCCACCCAGGGCCCCATCAGCAGCATCATTTATAATTGGCAAACTTAAGTGTGCAGGACCTTGATCAATCCATGTTCCAGCTGGACTGTGTATGCAGTACTCTGCAGCCATCGGAGATGGCTTCTAGAACATTTTTTTCTGACATGAGCAAAGGCCTATAATGTATTAGTTGAAGAAAAAGTGGGTTATAAAAATTCTTATTAGTGGGGAGATGCTTCTAGAACATTTTTTTCTGACATGAGCAAAGGCCTATACTGTATTAGTTGAAGAAAAAATGCGTTATAAACATTCTCGTTAGTGGGAAACCCACTGACTGCATAGATTGCAGCGAGTGCAGATGAGTTTTACGGTTTCGTGTTTCGCCTTGTCGGTAGGAGCCCAGCGGAGGCCTGTGGCTGACCGAGTGGCAGGCCATGCCGGCTGTGTAACCGGGCAGGGGCCCAGATCGGAGATCATGGATGTGGGAAGGCATGGGGGCTGTAGCTCAAACGTCCTTTGGGAGTTTGGAGTAGTCCTTTGGGAGGTCATTTAGCACAGTAACGACCCAGGTGCTGTTTTGAAAACAGATGACGCCCACCTCTTGGCAGTGGGTGGGAGACAGGAAGGGAGGCTGGAGGGGCCCATTGGGATCAGAGGGCTTTTCGGACCCCAGGGAGGGAGGGGACGGCAGCTGGCATGGGAGGGTGAGGCCACCGAGACCTCACCACATCAGAGGTGTGGATGGGAGGCCCTGGGGGTGCTGCCAATGGCTGGATCAAGACAGAAGCTCCCAGATCAGGAAGACTGTGCGTGGGGGTCTTGAAGGGGCAGCATAAACCTCCAGGATCACTCTGGGGAGACTGAGGCAGCTGAGAAGCCGTATGGCGGGGAAAGAACAGATCTAACGGTATGCTGTGTTCTGATGTTCTGTGTTCAAGCGCATCCCCTCTGGCCTCATCTCCGCTGTCTGCTGGGTGTTCCGTCCTCTCTGTGGCTGCCTAGAAAACACCCTCATGGCTTCCCTCCCCCTCTGAGTGGCCAGAACAGAGAGGTTCATTTTGTGGGCAGAGAAACTGAGGCCGAAGGAGCTAGACGATTTGGCCAGAGTTCCCAGTCAACCACATCCACCGTGATGCTCGCTGGCCGGCCGCATGGGCTCTGGAAGTGGGAGCCAGGGTGCCCTGCCTGCTTCACCGCCTCGTGTGCTCGGGGTTCTGGGCAGGGGGCCCCCCGGAGCCAGGAAGCCTGGCAGGGGCTGCGAAAGATGACGCGTGTTGAGCTAACACGAAGGGCAGCAGTGGGCAGGACTGTGCGTCTCGGGGACCCAGAGCAGGGGCCCGGAAGGAAGTGTGGCATCGCCCGCGTTCCTGTTGGTGGCCGAGTGGCCTGGGGGGGGGGGTGGAAGAGGGGGGAGTTGGGACAGCAGCCGGGGTGCAGGGGGAGTTGCACAGAACTCTGCAGCCGTGGGTCCTAATGGGGAAACAAAAGCACGGCTCTACCCTGAGGGAGGCGCGTCTGCGCCCTGGGCCTTGGTTTCCCCACTTGGTGAGCATCAGGCCCTGGGGTGGGTGCTCCTATGTGTGCTCTCTCATGCTTCCAAGAGCCTCCTCCCTGGTTCCCAGATGAGGGACCCGTCGAGGCCCGGGCAGAGGCAATGGGACTCGAGCTTGGGTCCCTCCTGCTTCTGCGGTATGCCTGCAGGACTGTGCTCCGTCCAGGTCCTCTCCAGTGGGGAGCCCCTGTCTGCCAGCTGAAGGCCCAACCTGATGCTCCGTGGGTGTGGCCTGGCATTTGGAACCATCTTCCGGGCTGCGGTGCGGACTGGTCACCACCCTCCCGGGGATGGGCACGGCAGCACTGAGCTGGGATGGTATTTAGGGATCCCCCGGCCACCTGTGCAGGCACAGCTCTGTGTGGCCTCCGAGGGCAGGAACCTGGGCCCCCAGACCTGTGCCGGACCCCGGGGTCACTCCGCTGCCCGCCATGCCAGCTGGGCGCATCCGCACGGGCTCCGTGAATGTCCCATGCCCGCGCGCCCTTCCTGTCAACCTCAGGGACCCTTCCAGCACCGGGCGGCCTCCCTCTGCTCTGCCCGGTTTTGTCTCCTGCCCCCATGGCTTCATTTTGCCAGGTTTGGGGCTTCGTGTAAAGGGGGACACGGCTCCCGCACGGTTAATGCAAGGTCTGTGGTTTGCATTCATTCGTGTGCACCAGAGGGCGTATTTCAGGGCTCTGTCGTGTAAATATCCCATCGTTTGTTTACCGAGGCTCCTGCTGGTGGACAGGTGGGCTGTTTCCAGTTTGGGGCTATGAGCGCTATGGTGCCAGGAACCTTCCCGAGCATGTTTTGGGGGGCGGCACTCGCACAAGCCTTTCCCGTGAACGCCAGCCCCGCAGTGGATCTGCTGGTCACAGGGGACCGGTGCGCGTCGAGCAGTGGACCCTGCCACACCGTTTCCCAAGGCGGTTTTCCAATTTGCACGCCCTCCTTTCCTGATTTTTCTTAGCTGGCGTTGAAGTAGTGAAACCGGAAAGGCTCTGAGGGCTGGCAGCCTCATTGAGCGAGCCAGAGCCTGAGCTGGAGACCATGTGCTGGGCCTTGAGAAAATGAGACGGTTTTAAGACCCACTGATCACAGCCAGCCAGTGAGGCCCCCAAACGAGGCAACTGCCTCAGCGAAGTCCTCAGCCAGACACATCGGGTCCCCGCTCTGCCTCTGCGGCCGTGTCTCCAGAATCCTCTCTCCTCCTCTAGAGGTCGGAGTGCCTCTAGCCGCTTTGGGTTTGGTGCTTCCTGCCTGATTCCAATTGCTGGAGGCTCAAATAAACTCTTCAAAGAAAAAAAAAAATTGTAATGTGCCTCAGTTTCCCCTCCCCTTCCCACCCCGACCCCCATGCCAACTTCACTGAGCTATAATTTACGTACAGTATTTTAAGGAAACATGAGTTTTGACGAACTTTCTCTTTGTGTTCAAGTTCAGTCTTTGTTCTGTTACCTCCAGCTCATAGGGTGTGTGTGTGTGTGTGTGTGTGTGCGTTTCTCCCCTGCCCTCTCTTTTAAACCCAGGCCCAGCACAGAATGAGAGAACTCTCCAGAAGGCGAATTGGCAAGCAGGCTTTGTCTGCCGTGCCGTTAGCGTCAGGGGACTGGGCCTTTGGAGCCGCTGAGGTTGGGTCCAACCCTTCGTTTTAAAGTTGGGGAGACTACAGCCCACACCATTGCAGGACACCTCAATGTTCCCGGGAATATCCACTTCAGGTGGCAAATCAGAGATTCGCCTGGGGTGTTGTTTGCGCCCTGCCGTGGGACAGCCCTGAGTGGGGCTGGTGCTCGATCCTGAGCCCTGCAGGCTTTCGGCCGCGACCGGCTCCTGGATGCGAGCTGGGCTTCCCTAAATGCAGCGGGTGCGGCATCCCAAATGCTGGCCTTCCCCGGGGTTCTTGGGCCATCAGGATTCCCAGTGACCGGGGGGCCTCAGATGCTGCCTGTGCAGCCGGCCAGGTTGTCTCAAGCTCCTGGTTTGATCACGACATCTGTAGCTCTCTGGCACCCTCCGTGTGACAAGGCCTTCCGGGCGTCAGACCAGCCCCATCCCTACGCCTCCCTCCTCACCCGGTTGCTGCTTCCTGCTTCAGGCTAACACGGGTAGGAAGGACTCAAGACCCTTCTGGAAAAGATATCATTCTCGCTTTCTTGAGCATAGAGGAGGCTCCAGGCTCATCTGAGGGCTTCGCGTGTTCTCCCTTTACCCCCAAGGTGACAATTCCCCCAGACTCCAATCTCCAGACACCCCCAGACTCCTTGGGGGCTGCCACAATGCTTTATACTCATCCGCCCGCTCCGGTAGTGAGGCCACCAGAAGGCAAAAGCCACGTTGTCCCCGTCCCCCGAGCACCCCTCACGGGACGCCCCAAGAGGGGGTGTCCCATGTTGGCTGGAGGACTGAGTGATTCACACGCAGGGACATTTCCCAGCTGAAGGTTCTTCTGTGCCGCTGCTAATCTGCTTGTCCAGACGTCCCTCCCTGGTCCCCCTTCATCCATACGCCTCAGAGGCCCATGGGAAGGATCTTCCCCACCCTTCTCCAGCCCAACCCGAAAATCTGGGGTTAGCAGGACACAGCCTGCTGTTTGCAACTGCGAACACCCAACACGGGGGTGTGGGTCCATCATCGCCCCAGCGTTTCAGGGCCTCACGAGGCGTGGTTCGTCGCCCACAGTCTCCTCCTGCCGGACTTCACCCGGCTGTAGCAGGGAGAGTGCTCTTTTGTGGACGGGTCACCTCCCCGGGGGCCCCCAACTCGGCTTAGATGCTCTGTGAAACCAGCCACCCTCGCACTGCTTGGAGCTGGCTCAGTGTCAGCTCCCTGATGAGACTGGGCCTCAGTGTCCCTACCTATACAATGAGGAGGTGTCCTAGACCAAGGCTCCTCAGGGACCAGGCAGGTAACAGAGAGAAAAGAAGTGGGTTCGTGCCTCATAGAGACTGGGGGCGGGGGAGCAGACCAGGGTATATTTCAAACAAAGTCAGGAATTTCCAAAAGAAGTGAGGGTTCCCAATTTGTAAAATGCTGGCAAACACTGAGTTTCTGGGCGTTGTTTTGATGGTTTTTAATGTTTTATTTACTTTTGAGAGTGAGTGAGCCAGCAGGGGAGGGGCGGAGAGAGAGAGGGGGGCAGAGGCTCCGAAGGGGGCTTTGCGCCGACAGCTGCGAGCCCGACGCGGGGCTCGAACTCACGAACCCGCGAGATGGTGACCCGAGCCGAAGTCGGACGCTGAACTGACTGAGCCACCCAGGCGTCCCTGGTTTGCTTTTTTAAACTCAACGTGGGCCACCGATTGATGAGTGCTGGCCCAGACATTGTGCCCCAGCCCCTCTGGGTCCACATTCTTCCCTTACAGGGCACCGGCTGGCAGGGGCAGGCTGCACGACCCAGAAACGGGGGACTTGGATTCCGACTGCATCCTCCCCTCTCCCCGGGACAGCAGCTGTCACATCACATCGTCTCCGTGGCGGGATCACCTTCCTTTTGGGGCACCGGGGCTGGCGTGCGAAGTTTTGATCAGATTGCCTTTTGAATGAATTGACTGTCATGAATGGGCAAAGGGCACCAGCATTGTGTCTTAACTATAACTGTTCCAATTAATTATGGGTTTAATTAGCATACATCGAGAACAGCCCTGGAAAATAATACTTCATGGGTTACAGATGCCCTGGCAGCTGTTACATGAAGTGTGATACCGGGCTGGGGTAGAGATAGTTATTAATAAATTACTCCCATTGTCAGACACCCTTATTTATACAAATTAGCAGGGGATACATAATCAACTTTAACTGTATAATTTATAATAATTGATTTCATTTTGACTGACCACTAGTCGGTTACCAAATACCCTCGGAAGAAAAATTGCCCTATTAAGGTAAGTTTAATCCTAAACATAGCTAATGAATCCTATTACTTTAAGGTCATATTTGAAGCTTTTGTTAATTGTCAGAACCATTTTAAATTGATTAGAGTTAAATTAAATCAATGTAATGTTTAGAAAAACAATATTTCTAATGGATGAGGCCAGGCTGACCTCGAATAAACATATTTATCAACCGATTCCCAGTGACGAGAAAGGGAACAGCTGGGCCCATAATTCACATTTGTCTATAATATGGGAAATGTCACCAGGCAATTAGTTATGTCAGGTAATGAATAGGGAGCATGGGGACTCCCCTCTGGCAGCTGGGGTGGATGGGGGTAGAATGTTCCGGACACAAGCGGCTGCTCACCTCCCGATGGCTTTCCTGTCCCGCAACCTCAGCTCAGTGCTTCCCAGCTCCCTCGATGGCCCGTTCCCCAGAAGTTGCCTGCCCTGGGGGCCACTCCATGCCCTACCTCCCAGTCTGCACTCTGGTCTTCCTCCGGGAGCTGGGATGCTGCCCTTGGCCTGGACCGCACCTCTCTCCCCTCCTCACCCCTCCGGGTTCACCTCAGCATCATTGCCACGGGGAAGGCTCACTTGACCCCACGGCCTCCATCAAGTCCCCCAGGTATGGGCTCTCAGGACAGCATGGGTGCCCGTTCCCAGCTGTCATCTCACAGCCGTGTGACGATGGGACCATCCGCCGGCCGTCTGGCTCCCGCACCAGTTTGCAAACCCCACAGGACCCGCCGTGTGGCTTTACTCAGCACCAGGCTCCCATCTGCTGACTGCTAGCAGGTTCTCCGTGAAGGCTTGCTGAATGATTGAAGGGACGAACAATACAGGACACAGGACGATATCACGCCGCTTGGCATGTCCTGGCCGGAAGGCGAAGAGTGCCATCCACCACTCTCTGAACACTTACCAAGGCCAAGGGCTTTGCAGGCACGCAGCTGGCTTTTGTGGCATTGCAACCAGGTGGGCATCGGTACCCTCACTGTACAAAGTAGGTTAGTCACCCAAGTTGTCTCAGCCGACACTCGAACTCAGGTCCAAGAGAACCCAGAGCCCTTTCTGGGGCCTCGGTCAGTAGGGCTGCCTGCAGGAGGGGGTGGTGGGGAGCCTTGAGGGAAGGTTTGGGTTTCCCACAGGGGCAGGGAGGATGCTCAAGGCTCATTCTGGCGGCCGCCTGCTGGCCCAGCCCAGAGGGGTGGTGTCTGTGGGGACTGGTGGGCAGGCTGGGGTTCCTAGGGGGTGTCTCGACCTGGGGTGAGTCCCTGAGCAGAAACTTATTCACGGTGTTGACTCGGGCGGTTCACCCTGGCCTCGATTTCCAGGACTGTGAAATGGGCCCCCAGACACTCACTGCTCAGAGGAAGGGCCTGGAGCACAGCCCTGCTTCCGCCACACCTGGTCCCACAGGCCGAGGGGATTAGTTTCGAGGGTGGGGATCTCCCACTTCCTCCAGCTTCTGCTTGAGACCCTGGGGCAGGGTGCAGGAGGCGGGCTGGCTGGGGTCTTTCGAGCCTGCTGAAGTGTGAAAGAGACCAGACAGCCCTGAACGCACAGGGGTGCCCAGGATAGGAAAGCATCCGGACTCCCTGCCTGGGGATAATATCACGGGGGGCAGGGGGCAGGTGGCAGGGCTCGCGTGTTCCCCGCATGGTGTGATGGGAAGGGCACGCTGCCTCTGTGTTCCTTCCCCAAACCTGTAGCCTCGTCTAATCATGAGAGGACATCAGACACTCAGACACCTGACTGCTACTCTTCTAAAGTCACGCAGACCAAGGAGAGTCTGAGAAACTGTCACGCGCCTAGGAGACATGCTAATCCAGCACAACGGGTGGGGGTGGGGGTGGGGGGAGGGGGGGATCCTGGCGGGGGGTGGCCCGGAAGAGAAAGAGGGCATTTGTGTAAAACCTGGTGCTGTCTGGAGGAAGTCCCGAGCCGATTTAATAGGGCCGTGCCAGTGTTAAGTTTCTCACTTTGACAAACGTCAGTTACGCTGACATCGGGAGATGAGACGAAGGGTACATGTGACCAGATTATCTCTGCAAATCTGTTGTGAATCTAAAAATATTCCCAAACAAAAAAAAAGTTCCTTAAGAAATTACTGATGTGACCATGTGGTTAAAAAAGAGGTCCAACAGTATGAGTGGCAAGAAGGTTCCCTCCCGCCTATGCGTCTCCGTTCCAGATTCCCTTCCCTGGGGTTGAACATCTTTACCCGTTCCTTAGTTCCTTCCAGGAATCTTCTTTTCATGAACAGACACGGGCAAATTACTATCTGCCTCCATCCCAAGTGGGCTCTGTGCTGGGAGCAGAGAGCCTGACGCGGGGCCTGAACCCACGAACTGGGAGATCAAGACCTTGGCCGAAGTTGGACCCTTAACCCACTAGGCCACCCAGACGCCCCAGGACTGGTCTTATTTTAAGTGGAAAAAAATCCCACCACCTCATGTGCAGAAGAAAGAAGGACGCAGAGAAGTGACATTTCCTGGGTACTGACTCTGTGACAGGCGCCATACAAGGCGCTTCATAGACATACAACTGATTCTCCTAATGGCCCCATTGGGTTCTAGTTCCACTTTACAGATGGGAAAACAAAGGCTCCAAGAGGTGAAGACCGTACCTAACTCGGACAGGGGGCACAGTGTCTGGCCCTAGGCGGGTCTTCGGGAAGCGCTTCTCAGGATGAGCGAACGAATGAGTATTCGCATGAATTGTGTGCCAGTTGGACACGTCTCATCCCGTGGCCTTCCCTTGGTGCGTGTCTGCCTCTGTGTGCAAATGTCCACTTTTTGTAAAGATGTTGGTCGTGCTGGATTAGGCCCACCCTCACCTGATGACCTCTGGAAAGTTTCCATCTCCAAATAGGGTCACATTCTAATGTGCTAGGTAGGGGTTAGGACTCTCCCAAATCGTTTTTTGGAAGACACAATTCCACTCCCAACAGGTGGCTTTAGGACTCAACTTCATTTGGCTAAATGTGTTGCCATCACCTGGCTTTCTCCTCAGTGTCACGTGATTCTGTTGACACCCTAGGTCAGGGATGACTTCTGTATCACTGACCCTCTTCCCTGATCTGCTGATCAGGGAACTTTTTAAACACTTTTTTTTTTTTTCTGAGACAGAGAGAGACAGAGCATGAGCAGGGGAGGGGCAGAGAGAGGGGGAGACACAGAATCCGAAGTGGGCTCCAGGCTCTGAGCTGTCAGCACAGGGCCCGACGCGAGGCTCGAACTCATGGACTGTGAGATTGTGACCTGAGCCGAAGTCGGATGCTTGACCGACTGAGTCACCCAGGCGCCCCTGATCAAAGAAATTCTTAAGAAAAATTTTATTATTTGTTTTGAGAGAGAAAGAGAGAGTGAGGGGCAGAGAGAGAGAGAGAGAGAGGGAGAGAGGATCCCAAGCAGGCTCCATAATGTCAGCACAGAGCCTGACACGGGGCTCGAACTCACATACAGTGAGGTCATGACCTGAGCTGAAATCAAGAGTCGGTCATTTAACCGACTGAGCCACCCTGGTGCCCGATTAGAGGACTTTTTATGGAGCCTGGCTGTGGTCTCAGAATCCTAGGCACAGTTCTGCCGGGGCTACTTCTGCTCTGTTCATCATGTCTGACCTAGACCTTCATTCTGCTTGGCTCAGTCCCGTTCCTTCTGTTTGGAGCCCCTCAAAGCCCGGTGCAGGGGTCTGCTTTCTGTCCCTGTGAAGCATTTCCCGATCATCCACGCAAAGAGTATCTCTTCTTCCACGCGCCCCAACAGCACCAGTTCTGGAATTTTCCCTGTAGGAAGGGCTCTTGTTGGAAGGACGGGACCTGGGGATGTATTTGTACAAACTTTGCTCAGGAGTCAGAGAAGCTCGATGGTTTACCTCAACGTAAGGGAAGGGGGCTGATGGAACTGCAGGGAGGGCATGTGCCCCTCATTCCCATGTCACCCCTGTGCTTGTACTCAGTTACTCCCCTCATTTACCTCATTTGTTGTGTCCTGACAATGATCTCTTTGCCAGGGTAGTTGATGAGAGCCTCCATCAGGTAGAAAATGGCAGGCCAGCCTCTTTGCCTTTGAAGGAAGCCTGTGTGGCCTGTTCCTGGGGGTGGGCCGTGCCCGGGGCTGGGGGGAAACAGCCCCTTCTACTGCAGGAATTGCAGACCCCTCCAGACGTATTTTTTAAGACCTGGTGCTCCTTGCTCTGAAGAAATCTGGGGACCTTAGTTTTGGCTTGCTCATGATTTGGGCTCTAGATTTTGGTATCGCATGGAGATTCTTCCTGAATGGCTATGTGGAGGAGGGGTGGGAAACAGGACGGAGGGGGCAGAGCCCTCCAAGCTCATTCACCAAAAGTAGAGGCTGGACATAATGAGCTCAGTAGTGGCTCCCCAAAAAGCTTTTTCACCCTGGCCCTCGGAATGTGACCTCAGTTGGAAAAAGCGTCTTTGTAGATGTAGTCAAGGTAAAGATTTTGAGATGAGATTATCTGGGATTAGAGAGGGGCCTAAATCCTGTGAGGAGGGCCCTTGAGAGAGACAGAGACGAGGAAGACACACAGAGTGACACAGGAGAGGCCATGTGAAGACAGAAGCAAAGGTGAGAGTAAGGCGTCCAGCAGCCAAGGGGCGCTGACTGCCGGCCGACGCTGGAAAACACGGGAGAACATTCTCCTTCAGCCCCAGAAGGAGCGTGGCCCTGCTGAGGCCTCCATTAGGACTTCTGGCCTCCAGGACGGCGAGAGAATACACTTCTGCTGCTCTAGGACACTCAGTCTGTGGCAATTTTTGCAGCTCTAGGAAACAAAGACGCTGGCAACCGTTTCTGTTGCCCCGACAGTTGTGCAGATGATGACAGGAAGACTTCCCATGAGGCAGGATGTGAGGTTCACAGAAGACATCTGTAAAGGGTGGTGGCTTTTTGTGGGCCCCTTCACAGCTTCCCCAGAAGATCTAGAACCCACCTTCTACCAAGCTTTCTCCGGGTCTGCTCTCCACCATGTCAGACCCTGGTGTGGACTCAGTCTGAGGACCTTCGTGAGAGAACACAAAAGAACACCTTTGGTGGGAGGCTGTGGGGTGTGGGGCAGTTCGGGGAGTTGGCGGGAAGCAGTGGCATGGTGGTTGGGAAGAAAGAGAAAAATACCTGGAACTCTGAAACCTGGGGCCCCCCAAAGCCAGGCTGCCATGCTTGTTGGGTGGGGTGTCCGGCCAAGAGAAGGTCTGGGAAGGGTGTTGCTTGGAGGCCGGTTGGATCGGGAGCTCCTCTGGGTCAACCACAGACCCTGAAATCCCACTAGTGAACGCTCGGAACAGCTGGGAGGGACGATGCCTACGGCAGTCACACCCCAGGTCTTGTCTTCCTTCTATAAACTGAGATTCTGCATTTCCGCCCACCTCCCCACAGACACCGCTGACCCTGCTGACCTGGGGGGGCCAAGCAGAGAGAGCATCTCCGCCCCGGTCGACAGTCACTACCTTCCGAGGTACAGAGGGAGAGCTTCCGTGCACCAGCTGATAGAGGCGGCCAGGACTGCCGCACGGAGCTGGTTTCTGCATTCCGACACTTTCCCCGTCCGCCGTGTCCACTTCCGGTCTGGCAACCATGCGGAACAGATTGCCAAGTGACCCTGAGCTTCGTGGGGACAGCGTCAGCTCAGCGCTGAGCGTGTACTTGGAGCTCCTGAAATGTTTTCTTTTGGTCAGGCTTATTGAGGTATAACATACAGTAGAAACCAATTCACAGAGAGAACGCTCTCATGAGTAGTGTTGACCGTATGCAGTCATGTATCAGCCACCATCAGGATACGGAACATTGCTTGCAGCCCCCAAGCTTCCCTCATGCCCCTTGGCGTCACTTGCCTCCCCACCGCTAGTCCCTGGCGACCACTGCTCTGATTTCTGTTCTCACGCGTTCGCCTTTTCTTGAAAATCATGTAAATAAAATCATACAAATTGAGTCTGGCTTCTTTCACCAACCGTCACGCTTTCGAGATTCGTTCATATTATTGCCAAGGTCAGTGGTTCATTCTTTTTATTGCTGAGCAGTATTCCATCACATCCACTCATTGGTTAATAGATTTGGGGGGTGTTCCTAGTTTAGGCCGATTTAAGTAATGCGGCCACAAGCATTTGGATGTAGGACTTTGTGTGGATGTGTTTTCATCTCTGCCAGGCACGAAAATGCTGGATCATAATGTAAGGGTACATATTAGGACTTTATCAAAGACGGGCAACAGGTTTTCCAAGAGAATTCGGTTGCTTCACATTTTTACCAGCAAGCATGGGGATGATCAGCCTCTTAAATTTTAGCTATTCAACAGGGGTGTAGAAGTATCTTAATGTGCATTTCTTTTTTTTTTTTTAATTGTTTTTTTAAACCTTTATTCATTTTTGAGACAGAGAGAGACAGAGCATGAACAGGGGAGGGTCAGAGAGAGAGGAAGACACAGAATTGAAACAGGCTCCACCCAGGCTCTGAGCTGTCAGCACAGAGCCTGACGCGGGGCTCGAACTCACGGACCGTGAGATCATGACCTGAGCTGAAGTCGGACGCTTAACTGACTGAGCCACCCAGGCGTCCCAATGTGCATTTCTTTAATGAGTAATAACGTTGAATATCTTTTCAGGAGTTTATTTGCTATCCATATCTTTATCTTGGTGTAGTATCTGTTCTGGTTTTTGCCCAATTTTTTTCTTGAATTTTTTGCCTTATTATTGAGTTGTAAGAGAGTTTTCTATGTATTCTAGATTCAAATGTTTTGCCCAGTGTTTCTCGGTATATTTTAATATTACCCACCTCTTCATTCCCCAGGACCTTCTTAGATGTTTTTTTCCTAATGTCCTGCCATGAAGTTTACTGCCATGGACATATTGTATATTTGTTTATGCATTATTTCTATCTGGAGGGCCACACACCATTGTGATATTTAAGCATTTTTTAGTGCCCAAAGAAGTAATTTTTGCCCCCCCCCCCGGGGGTCAATCACCTCCATTGAGAATGCATGCTTTAATCAGATATAAGTTTTGCAAATATTTTCTCTCAGTCTGTGGCTTGTGTTTTTATTTTCTTAACACCATCTTTGGGAGGGCAGAATTTTAAATTTTGATGAACTCCAATTATTTCTTTATATGATTTGAACTTTTTGTTTTCTATCTAAAATGATTTGTCTAAACCCAGGTCACAAACATTTCTTTTATGTTTTTTTCTGGAAGTTTTATATTTTTAGCCCTTACATCTAGGTTTATGATCTATTTCAAATTACTTTTGGTATGTGGTACAATATAATGGTTGAGTTTTTTTTTTTCTTTTTTTTTTTTTAATTTTTTTTTTTTTTACGTTTATTTATTTTTGGGACAGAGAGAGACAGAGCATGAACAGGGGAGGGGCAGAGAGAGAGGGAGACACAGAATCAGAAATAGGCTCCAGGCTCTGAGCCATCAGCCCAGAGCCTGACACGGGGCTCGAACTCATGGACCGCAAGATCGTGACCTGGCTGAAGTCGGACGCTTAACCGACTGCGCCACCCAGGCGCCCCTTTTTTTTTCTTTTGAAAGGAATGCCCAATTTTCTTTCTGTTTTTCAAATGTTTATTTTTGAGAGAGAGAGAGAGACAGAAACAGAGTGTGAGCAGGGGAGGGGCAGAAAGAGAGAGACACAGAATCCAAAGCAGTCTTCAGGCTCAGAGCTTTGAGCAAAGAGCACAATGTGAGGTTTGAACTCATAATCCATGAGATCATGGCCTGAGCTGAAGTTGGGTACTTAACCAACTGAACCACCCAGGCACTCCAGGAATGCTCAACTTTCTAGCACCATTTATTTTTTTATTTTTTTATTTTTTTAAATTTTTTTTTTTCAACGTTTATTTATTTTTGGGACAGAGAGAGACAGAGCATGAACGGGGGAGGGGCAGAGAGAGAGGGAGACACAGAATCGGAAGCAGGCTCCAGGCTCCGAGCCATCAGCCCAGAGCCCGACGCGGGGCTCGAACTCATGGACCGCAAGATCGTGACCTGGCTGAAGTCGGACGCTTAACCGACTGCGCCACCCAGGCGCCCCTTCTAGCACCATTTATTAAAAATACTATCATTTCCCCATCCCATTACCTCTGGTACGTTGCCAAAAATAAATTGATCCTTATGCGGGTCTATTCTGGATTCTCGTTCCATTGATTTATCTGTCATTATGCAAATACTGCACCATCTTCAGAATAACAGGTAGTCTTATAGTGAGTCTGAAATTAGTATGATTCCTCCAAAGATGAAAAAATTCGATCTTTTTTCAAAGTTGTTTTGGGTATTCTTATCTTCCATGTAAAAATAGAATAAGCTTGGCAATTTCCACCAAAAGCCTGCTGGAATTTTGATTGGGATTGAATTGGATGTCTAGACATATTTGAAAGAGAACCAACATTTTAACAACGTTGCGTCTTCTGATCCATGAACATGGTATGTCTCTGTGTTTATTTTGGTCCTAAATGTGTTTTCTTTCAGTCATGCTGTATAGTTTTCAGCACACAAATCCTGCACATATATTATTAGGTTGATCCATAACTATTTCACAGTTTTTGAAATTATTGTAAATGGTATTTTAAAATGTCAATTTCCAATTGTTTATTTCCAGCACACAGAAATATAAATGATTTTTTGTATATTGATTTTGTATCCCTTGACCATGCGAAACTCACATAATAATTCCAACAGCTTTCTGGTAGATTTTATGGTAGAAAAAACTCTATGGTAGTTTTTTTTTTTAATGTAGATGATCATATTGAATGTGAAAAAGATGACTTTTATTTATTTCTTTTGCTTCCCTTACTGCACTGGCTAGGCCCTCCAATACAATGTTGAATAGAAGTGGTGTGGATCTCTGTTATTAGATCTATTGACATTTTCATTTTTCTTTCCTCAGTCTGTTGCTGTGGTGAATTTACACATTTTTGAGTGCTAATCAATTTTTTATTTCTGGGGTAAAACCCACTTAGTCATGATAGAATAGTCTACTTATTGCTGAATTATACTTGCTCATTTTTTAAAAAAAAGTGTTTATTTTTGAGAGAGAGAGAGAGAGAGAGACGGAGTGCAAGCAGGGAGGGGCAGAGAGAGAGAGGCAGACACAGAATCCGAAGCAGGCTCCAGGTTCTGAGCTGTCAACACAGAGCCCCTTCTGGGGCTCAAACTCATGAATGGTGAGATCGTGACCAGAGCCAAAGTTGGATGCTTAACCGAATGAGCCACCCAGGCACCCCTGCTCATTTTTAAAAAGTATTTTCAAGTCTATGTTTATGAGGGACATTTATCTCCAGTTTTCTTTTCTTGCCATGTCTTTGTATGGTTTTGGTATCAGGACAATGCTGGCTTCATAAAATGAGTTAGGAAGTATTATTTCTTATTCAATTTTCTGGAGGAGTGTTATTTCTTCCTTAAATGTTCAGTAGAATTTACCAGTGAAACCATCTGGGCCTGTTGTTTACGAGAGGATTTTAACTACGAATCACATTTCTTTATGGAAAGTTATCTGTTTCATTTCAAACAGGCTTTGATAGATTTTTTAAGGTATTTGTCCATTTCATCTATGTTATCAACTTTACTGGTATTCAGTCACTCTTAATATCAGTTTATCATTTTAATTTCTGTAGAATATGTAGTTCTATCCCTGCATTCTTTCCCAGTCCTGTCAGTTTGTAGTTTTTTTTCTTTTTCTTTGATCATTCTGCCCAGAGATTTACTGGTTTTATGGATTTTTTCAAAGAACCATAGTTTTTGTTCTCTTGATTTTTTTTCTTATTGTTTTTCTGTTTTCCATTGCATGAGTTTCTGTCTTAATCTTTGTTTTTTCATTTCCTTCTTTTTGGTTTAACTTTCTCTTCTTTTTCTAGTTCTTTAAGGTAGAGTTGGGGTCATTAATCAGAGACCATGCCCCGTTTCTTTTTTTTTTTTTTAATTTTTTTAATGTTTATTTATTTTTGAGAGACAGAGAGACAGAACACGAGCGAGGGAGGGGCAGAGAGAGAGGGAGACACAGAATCCGAAGCAGGCTCCAGACTCTGAGCTGTCGGCACAGACCCCGACGTGGGGATTGAACCCACAAGCCATGAGATCATGACCTGAGCTGAAGTCGGAGGCTTAACCGACTGAGCCACCCAGGCACCCCAGGCATGCTTCTTTTCTAATGTCAGCACCAAGGGGCCTACCGAATCATATGGTTCCTGATGCAGAGCTTATAACACAGCCTGGACTTGGCAGTAAAGGCCTTTCTTGCTTCAGGTCTCACTTAAGACCAGCAACCTTCCACATAACTCAAAGAATGGGCGGGAGCGGTCCTCCCAAATGTGGGAGTGTGCTGCCTCCACAATCCAAATGGGTCCAGCAAGCATTGGGCTTCCTTCTTAGTGGTAAGGTGTGCACAGTACAGTCCTTTGTGCTTTATTTGGGGGGGGACGTTCCACTGTTCCAGATAACTGGATCCTTAAAAGCTTTGCTGTGCATACCTCTGAAGCACTTACAGCCCTTTGGGGAGCATGGATACAGTCCTTTGGGGAGCATGGATCTTACCTAGGCGTCTAGAGGATTCACCTCTTTTTGCTCATTTGGTCCAGTTCACATGACGTCATTGAGACGGAGAACGGATGGCAGGTTCTGTAAAGTGTCCACATGGTCCAGGTCACTTCAGATTATATCATGATATAAATCAATATTACTACGTTCCAGGGATGGTTGTAAATGAATGCTATTTTTCATTGGATGTAAACGCAAACAGCTTGTGATCCTCATTCATGATGGGCAGGTGTAGTGGGTTGGATGGTGGGGTCCCCCCAGCCCCAAAGATATATCCATCTGGAACCTGTAAGTGTGACCTTATTTGGAATAAGGGTCTTTGAAGATGTGATTAAGTTAAGGAATCCACGCTAAGATCATTTGGGTTAGGGTAGGCCCTAAATCCGACGATCAGTGACCTTAGAAAGGAAGGGAAGGTGACACACGGGGACAAAAGCACGCAAAGATGGAGGCAGAAGCTGGAGGGATGTGACCACAAGCCCAGGATGGCCAGCAGCCACTGAAAGTTGAAGAGGCAGGGGAGGATTCCGCCCTAGAGTCTTCAGAGGCAGCTTGGCCCCGCAGGCACCTTGATTTCGGACTTCTGGCCTCCAGAGCCGTGAGAGAATACGTTTCTATTGTTACAAGCCATCCGGTTTGTGGTCATTCATCACCGCAGCCTCAGGAAACTAACACGGTGCGGAAAAAGACACCGCTGCCAGATCAGAAATTGCAAGCCACATGCCTGAGCCTGTGCCGCTCTAGTAAATGCACCACTCTTGGCGCAGGGACCGCAATTCGGCCACTGCTTGGTTGAATTTTCCTCCACCCCCTGCAGTGATAGCTCTGGCGTCTCTACTCCATTTCTAAGCGAGCAATCGCTTTTTCCAAGCTGGTTGCAGCCATCCCAGCTGTGTATTAGACCCACTTCCTGGGTGTTCAAACCTGTGTCAAGGGAGAGGACTCCCCGGTGCCTGGGTGGCTCAGTTGGTTAAGCGTCCGACTCTTGATTTCGACTCAGGTCATGATCTCACAGTTCGTGGGATCGGAGTCCCTCATTGGGCTCCTTGCGCTGACAGTGTGGAGCCTGCTTCCTTGGGATTCTCTCCCTCTGTCTCTCTGCCCCTCCCCCATTCATGTTGTTTTCCTCTCTCTCTCTTTCTCTCAAAATAAATAAACTTAAAAAAATATTTTTTTTTGTTTTTAAAAAGGAGAGGGCTCCCTTGTCAACAAGTGTTTCCCTTCTCCAGCACTTTATTCTGTCCACCCTGACCCAGCACCTTCAGGATTCATCCCTGCGCACTCTCCCAGTCCTGCGGGCTTGTGTTCATCAGTTCCTACAGCTCCTGTGGCTTATAAACCCCCAGGCCCCTTCGCAGGCCAGCACAGCTGACCCCCACTGACATTTGAAATTTTTCCAGTAGCCAGGAGGAGAGGTGACAGTAGCCCCTGAGGAAGGGCCACCAGTGTCTCACAAGCCAAGGCGGGGGGAAGGCTGCATCTGCAGACCCAGAGGATACAGGGTTCTCAAGTTCATGTGCTCGCCTGGCTCCATCTCAAAGTTCAGACTCCTAGGCCCTCCTTGCCGGGGTCCTGACGTGGGTATAGAAAACTTGCCCAGGCCAAGAAGTCAGATTTCTCTGCAGTTCTGTTCCCGGCGGTCAGCTCAAATGTCGGAGCTCTGGCACAAGGCCTCCACCTGTCCCCCACACCGCAGGGGTGCCACAGGCAGAGGTCTCAGCAACCGCACACGTTTCTCCATTTCTCCGCTACCACCAGTGATGGGTTCTCATTTCCAGCCGGCTAGCGACTTCAGAATCCCATCCCCTGCATCTGCTTCCTAGGACCACTCCTGGTACCAGCGATATTCGCTCAGGCTCCCTAGAGGCAGAGGAGTGCACGTCCTGGAAAATACCAGAAACGTTGCTGGAACAAAAAAATTCACGATCAACATGGAGTGGTGCATTCCAACGACACCACACTTAGTCTTGAATTATGCTAGCTTTGAATTAATAGGGGGGCTTTTCGGATGCTGTTGGCCCCTCCCAGTGTTCCTTTCTGGACCGCTCTTGTGCAGTAGGCCAGTAGTGGCCTCCAGGGGCCCCTTCTCTGGAGCAGTGCCTGAGGTTGGTACTTCACCCTGAGAGTTAAACCCCAGCACACAGCCAGGGCAGCCCGCAGCTAATGGCGGGCCAATCAGGGGTCCACGAGACTCTGGCCTCAAGGGGGACAGCCGCCGTGTGATTTATGCTCCAGGGCTCTCTACCATTGCCAGGGCCCAGGCAGAACCGGCTTCCGCTCAGGTTATAGTCTCCCTTACAGGCTTCCCCCGAAGAGAATCTTCTAGGGTCATCGTGTGCTCCTGATGCACATCATGGTGGTTGTTCGGTCTTCTTCAAAATAACTTTATCCCCTCCATTCTCTAGTGCAGAGTTACTGATGTGTAGGGGTGTGTGTGTGTGTGTGTGTGTGTGTGAACACAGCTTCTACCACTACTACCACCTTGTAATACATGCTTGTGTAAGGTTGTGAAAGGATTAAGAGATATTTTGAACCATAAGATTAGGTAACGATAATGCATATCAGTCGTGAAACTTGCTGTCAGAAGCTGTGATGGAGGAAGCCGCGTGGGTGACTCGGTAATGACAAAGGACGGCAGGTCTTTCTTTCCACGGGCTGAAGAGGCACCGCCGTGCCTCAGGAACAGAAATGGAGCCTCAGCTCACGTGGGCTGCTAGCTTTGACATTGCACAATTCCCGAGGAGTTGTTTTACCGTGAGGGGGCTTTCAAATTTTGCATGTCACGTGGAGACATTGTCGTTCTTGTATTACATGATTTCAAAATCACTTCATTCAATTTCACATCCGATGGAACACTTGGCATCTAATACTCTTCTAGACTCGCCTTTTATATTTAGCTTCTTGATCAGGTAGGCATTTATTTTTATACATGGTGTGAGGTAGGGATTGAATTATTTTTATTTTTTTTTTTTTCAAATGGAGGGCCCAATGTCACCACCTCATGTATCGAAAACTGCATCATTTCCCTGATTTTTCTTACAGATACATGTCTATTTCTGGACTTCCTATTCTGCTTCTTCATTTTTTTTTTGTCTAATCCCATACACTTCTCATGATTTTCAATACTCTGTGGCCCGTTTCAATATCTGTTGGAACAGATGCCCAAATAATTTTCTTTTCAATTTTTTTTCTTGGCTATTCTCTTGCATTTTCTCTTTCAAATAATATTTGGCATTGTCTTGTCTGGTTCCATAAAAAATCACTGTAGGGACAGTGATTGGGGTGGTAGTGAATTTATAGTTTAACTTGAGGAGATTTGACATCTTTACAATATTGAGTGTTTCCATCCAGGTCTATGGTTGTGCCTTTCCATCTATTCAGGTCTTCTTTTATGCCCCACTGTAAATTTTTATAGTTTTCTTCTCATAGATCCTGAGCATTTCTTGGTAGGTTTATTCCCAGGTATTGTGTGTGTATATATATATATATATATACACACATATATATGTATATATATGCATATATACATATATATATATTCCCAGGTATTGTGTGTGTATATATATATGTGTATGTATACATATATATGTCTATATATATATACACACACATATATATGTGTATATATGCATATATGCATATATACACATATACGCATATATATATATACACATATATATAGACATACATATATATATTTGTTTGTTTTTGTTTTTGTTTTCTGTTTTCATTGTGAGTGAGCCTGGAGGGTTTCTGGGATTGTACTTACATCACATAGGCTCCTTTAGGCTTGCATGGAAAGATATGTTCCCAGCTCCTGAGTGGGGGAGGCTGTACCTGCACTTGATAAATCAGAAGGTGAAATTGACCACAGAGGTGGGTTTGCTTTCTTCAGCCTGCTGTCCTTGGGGTTTCGATTTGGGTTTGGACGCTACTGCAGCCTCCTGTCTGGTGGATGGAGGGCAGGTGGGCTCCCTAGGTGCCAGTGAAGACGGATGCTGAACAAGGTCATTTTCCTGATCCCTCGGCCAGACGCTCCCCCACCCCACCCCGTATTTGTTTCCTCTGAACACAAGGCTACTTCGGGTCTTCTCTTCCTTTTCTCGGTAGCTCTGACTCCGGTGGTTTTCGCTGTGATTTCCTCTGCTCTTGCCAACCCCTTCCCATCTGTCCCTTCCCTGTCTTCCAGGAAGTGTGGACACCTCCAGCGTGATTATAGATTCACTCTGTCTCTGTCTCCTTTAAATATGGCTTCCCTTTCCAGGGGGCTGGGGGCAGGAGGACGGGGAGATGGGAATGCCTGGAAGTGCTTTGTGTGCTCATTTTTCTGAAGTCGGGAGAACCTTAGGTACGTTTTCACGACGGTGCAGAGAAAGTTGACGATGCAGGAAAGAGATGCTAACCGATGTGGGGCGGTCCCTTGAGGAGCAGGTAAAGTCCCTTGACTTTAGACAGGCAGCCCAGGTCAAGGGCAGGGGCAGTTCACGTTCATGAACTGGGTTCCCGTTTGTGCCTTCTTGTGCTCTTGGTGAGATAGGACAGGTGGGAGGTTATCATGCATTTCTGTTCGAGGCGGGGAGGGTTCTCCCCACAGGCTGACCAGACAACCACCGAGGCCACTTGGCCCCCGCTAGGTGGGGGCGTCAGTGCGTCAGTGGAGGCATGCCCCTGTGCACCCACCTGACAGGCTGTGGCTGGGTGTGCACCTCACCGTTAGAACAGCGGTGGTTGTAACCGGCAGGCGAGCCAGGGGTTCGGACGGTGCAATCCGCAGCTTCTGTCGCTGGCTCTGAGCTGGTGCTGTTTGCACCGAGCCGGACCCCAGGGTGGGACTCCCGGGAGCGTCCCACGAAAGCAGAGGCTTCAGCAGAGAAGTGACAGAACCCTGTACCCAGTGCGGACAAGTTGGAGAACTTCAGTGTGTGACTCATTCTTTCCCCAAATTCCTCTTTCCCCCTCATTTAATTTTTTTTTTCAGAAAACGTGTGATTTTATATGCTTTTCTCTGCATGTATTAAACAAATTGCACAGCTGAATAGCTTTTCTTAAAACCTGGACATTCACCAAAAAGAAGTTTGCCAGCACAGACAATTAAGCTTTCTTCTTTGAACAATGGAGTGACTGACTGGCACATTTGAAATGCAAGCGTGTTTTTTTATCCCACTGTTCATCCTTCAAGCTGATAAACAGCAACAATGGGAAACAGCTGGGACAGGAAAACATTTGAGTTTGTATTTTCAAAGCAAGCAAGAAAGAAACCCGTCAGTGTGGGCCAGATCCCGTCTTCCGCCTGAGGGCGAGCCGGCATTTGGGGAGGGAAAAATACTATACATATTTCTAATCAAACATTACATATTTATTAATGTGCAGCTGGTGTATTGTATTCCGAGGGTTGGGGGGGTGTCTTCCCCCACCCCCACGCCACCCGCCTTGTTCTTATAATGTGTCTTGTCTGGCAGGCTGGTATTGTTCGATAACTGACGTTACTTTATAAGAACCCAGAGCCGCGTACATTTAATAGGAGTCATGGAGACAATTGCTCTCTGAGCACTTCGGGGCCCTGTGACGTAGGTGCCGTCTGAACCTCAGCTTCCGTTCTGAGCGCAGGGCGGCTGGACAATGGAGGTATTCTGGGAACAGGTGCACTGGGGACACTGTATCTGGGGAAGTGCCCAGCACCTTTGCTGCCGCCCCCGCACCACACGCCGGGGTCCCTTCGATGAGGGACGCGCCTCCTGTCCATGCGTCCGTGCCCCTTCTAAACGTGGGAGCAAATTTATCTTGATGCTTATTGAGATTAAACTCGCCTTGCGTTTCGTTGGGAGCAAGGGTTGCATCTGGTCATTAGGTGGGGACGCTCACCTTGTCAATTTCCATCGAGCGCTGGCACGAGAGATCACTTTATCATCATTTGTCAGCAGCCCGGACAGGTTTTACTCAGCTTTGATTCCTCCCGGGCCCTGCTGTCATAACTTCATTGGCTTTATGGTAGCAGCTGAGCTCCCTGGTGCAATCGTCTAATACATCTACTTTACCTTAATATTGGTGATATGTTAAATGTAAGCGAACACGGAAGAGACTAAAATATTAAGCTTCAGACAAGCCACATGCTCCTGCGACAGCCCCAGGCCCGCCCTCACCTCGTGTCCCCATCCGTCTTTGGAAATCCCATTGCACTGGGTGAGGGAGGGAGTCCCCGTCTCTTAGAACATACTTTCCCTTTCCATCTGCTTGCTGAGGGGAGCGGGGGAGCGGGCAGGAGGTCAAGGCCTTCACACTCAGCTTCCCACTGGGGCCAGGTCGCCAGTGGAACGAGCAAGGCCTTCGGCAGGCAGGCGGTAAGGCACCACCACGGCTCACACACGCCGAATGCTGCCCCTTGGTGAATGCCTGTCCGGTTTGGATTTTTTTTTTCAAAGAGAAACTGGAATTCTGAATTTTTATGTCCACTGTTGTAATTTTTAGTGTTGGCACTGAATTCAACGTAAAACCCCACTCTATGGATAACATGTCTGGTGGCTTTGATTAATTATCACCATGATGATGATGATGATGATGAGCGTGACGAATGGCATCTAGCGCGAGATAACACTGAGTGCTTGTCACCTGCCGGACACTGTTTGGGGAAGGTTTTATCCTCACAGCGATGCTCTACGACAGGTAGCGATGTTATCCTTGTTTTACAGGTAAAGAAGTGAAAGCACCAAAAGTAACTTGCCCAAGGTCCCCTCCTCGCTGTTCTGCTGATCGGGTAATTTGCTTCTAGAACCTTGGAGATCTACTGACAAGGGACTCTGGGCCCGTGTGGGAAACACGGCTCGCGTCTGAGGATAGGCTTCTCGGCAAAGGCCGACTTCTTTCACCCTTGCATTTCAGAAGAAAATCTATGCTGCCCTTAAAAAAATACCTGTTTTCTGGAATCTTCCGCCTCTGTGGTATTGCTGTCCTTCAAAATCCTGGGTTTTCCTTAGGTAGCAGGAAATAACCATGTTCGCGTCTAAGTTATAGGGCAGAGGTAAAGGACGTGGCTTGGGATTTCCTGACTTTTTCACAACATACTTTCCTTGATACGTAGCCTAGCGCTTTGTGGTAGGTTTCACGAACTGTGTGAAAACTCAAGCTTTGTTCTCTGCTCCCCACAACTTAGCTCTCAGACCTCCAGCCTCGACATGTACCTGAAACTTATTTGATCCTTAATAAACATTTGTGAAATGAATGTTTGGTGAATTAAAAATTTGAGACTAGGGTGTTATAAACAAGGATTTCTCCCTCCCTCCTTCCCTCCTTTCCTTCCTTCCTTCCTTCCTTCCTTCCTTCCTTCCTTCCTTCCTTCCTTCTTTTCCCTTTAATGTGCTTAATTTTTTCCTCTCATTATCTCTGGTTGTCATTGTTTGCACAGACTCTCACAGACCAACACATACACGTGCATACACTTTTTTTTTTAACTTTTATTTATTTTTGAGAGACAGAGAGAGACAGAGCATGAGCAGGGGAGGGGCAGAGAGAGGGAGACACAGAATCCGAAGCAGGCTCCAAGCTCTGAGCTGTCAGCACAGAGCCCGACTCAGGGTTCAAACTCACAAACCGTGAGATCATGACCTGAGCCGAAGTTGGATGCTTAACCGACTGAGGCACCCAGGTGCCCCACACGTACATACACTTACCTGTGGAACCATGTACCTAAGCACATGCGATGCTTTCCTGTGGCCCAACATATACATGTGCACACACGTACATCTAGTGCAACACCATTGTGCACACACTTCTATGCGGCCCAGCGCACACACGTGAGTGCATATACTTACATATGCAAAGGCACACACTTCCACGTGGCTCGACATACACATGCGTGCATGCTTTGTGTGGTCCAGATACTCCTACGGGGTGGGAATTTCATGGTATCCTCGAGTCATCCTGAATCTCACCCAGGCTTCGAAGTGACAAAATATGTTTCTTGGGCCCCAGCCTCGGGGAGAAGGATGAGGATCCGTTCCTCTTTCTCACGTGAGTCGCGATCTGCTAATGCCCCAGAGAGACATTGGCTGATACCCAACATCCTCGGGAGGTAACGGACAATGTTCACTGGTCAGTGTAACATTCCCCAGAGAGTCTTTTGGCTGTCCCCATTCCACCCAGTGAGTCCATCAGGGAAGACCTGTCCTGACGTTGCAGGTGCGGTGACAAAGGAGGGTGGCTTTCTGGGGTGTTACGCACAGTGAGTGTCCTTTGTGCGTGTGCACGGATTGCAGTGGGTGCTCACACATGTGTGCAGGCTATTATGGGATGCCTCAGGAAGGAAGGGCCCCTCTTTCGCACCTGTCCGGGTGCAATGTGCCCTCTGCTGGCTGGACCAGGCAACAGCGGCAGCCTCCTGCGGAAGTGGGTCCGTTCTGTTGCTCTGAGAGGAATGGCTTCTTTCCCTGGGGGAGGTGGGAGGCCTGGGGTGGTCAGAGGCTTGTGGAATGGACCGGGACTCGCATTTCATTCCACGGACTTTGTGGAGGACTTGTCTGATTGTAGAGAAGTGATGAATATTCAGGCAGGTGGCGGGAGACTGGGCCAGCAAGGCCATGCCAGCTGACGGGGTGGGGGATGGAGGGGACTCTCCCCCATCCCTCTAAACCCACTTCAGATGCAAGGACAGAGAAATGGAAGGGGAGAATGGTCGGTACGGAGAGCCATTGAGGGTAGTAATAATGCAAGCTGAGCACTTCCTATAGACCCATGTCTGTTCTCAGTGCTTTTCATAGTTAATTTCTGATCCTGACAGTGACTCTGTGGGTTGGTAGCTTTACTATCCAGGCCCATTCCTCAGAAGTTGAAACTGAGGCTCAGAGATGCTAAATGAATCCATGCAAACTTACGTAGCATGTTCACGCAGAGCGGCTTACAAACCCAAGACTAAGTGATCCAAAGCCCCTTTTCTGTCCCCAGAAGAGCACCACCTCCCAGTCTCCCACCCCTGAAGCCTGGAGCCTTCCCTCCAGCACCTGCCACTGCTGTTTCCTGGTTTTTCCCAAGGCCGGTGGAAAAGAAACCTTAGCTCAGTCACCAGGCTGGCCAGCTCGGGACCCTACCAGCCGAGAGCGGTCCCTCCACCGTTTGGGGAGGGCGAGCCCAACCTTTCCCAGCGCTCTGTCACTTCTGAGAGAAGAGAAGTTGGGAGCCGGCCTCTGCCTACCGTCCTGCGTTCAAGGTTATCCAGATAGCGCTGCGGGCCTCATTTGCATGGCGGTGCGGTGGGAATGCCCAAGCAGCACCGGCCGGCGGGGCGCACAGATAAGGTCTGGAGGCCCAAGTTTCGGGGTTGTACTTGTATTATCACGGGCTTCCTTAAGCTCGGATGAATATGTAAATCTCTCACCGCCGCCTCCCTGTTCCGCAGTAATGGGGGCCCGCCTCCGCCCGAGCAATTCCGAGGGTAAAATTGATTAATATTTGTTTTCAAAATGACACGCGGTGATGTATGGGCCCTTTTACAACTTAAATTAATACTTTAAAGAGATGAATGGTCTCTACAGAGGGTGTTAAAGTTCAAGCCCAGGGAATTTGCATATTTATATTACAGCCAACTGATAGTAATTGTGGGAACGGACTGTAATGCTGTTCGTTTGTCATTTTCAGCAGGGCGTGCTTCAGCCTGGGACCTCATTAACTCCGGGAGCCTCAGCCCCTCCGCCCTCGGGGACATGGGCTGCCGCCCGTCACCAAGGGCCTGTGTCCCGGCCACAGTTCTGCCTCTTAGTCCCCAGGAGGCTGAACCCCCTCAGGCCTGGGCACCTGTTTTGGGCAAGGGTGCAAAGACATGTGGGCAGGGGTGAAGACCGATGCCTGGACCTTAGAGACCCGGCATTCTGTTTGTCCTAAACCCCTCTCCCTTGTAGCCAGAATCAGACCCCTTCTTACCGTCTGGGATGCCCCTCCCGGCCATCTCCCACTCTCACTAGGGTCCTGCCATCCTTCTGCCTTCCCGAAGGTTCTCCCAGAAGCACATCTGAGAGAAGGGTTTGAGGGCAAATGGTTTCTTTTAGGAAGAGATCGCAGGAAGCAGTGATAGAGAAGGAACGGAAGACCGGACAGGTACATCATGGAGCGGGGGACCTCCATGGGCTCGGTGGCTCAGTCCTGCCGGGCACCTGGGGCAATAACGTAGGGCACACTTTGGGATTGTTCTACCCAAAGGTGAGGAAGCCGGAATACTTCATCTTCAGCTTCGTTTGTCATTGGCTCAGGGCCGCTCCTTGGGTACTGGTCACCTGCTGCTAATGCTGGCTGCAGAAACCCACTGGCAAGAGTCACAGCTGTGGCCATGGGGCCGGGTGGCCTGGGCTAGAATGGTGAGTGGTGCAGGGAGGCCAGCGTCTCCTAACCCACCTCCCTGTTTCTGCCCTTCCCTCCCCAACCTCCATCTACCCTCCACTCAGCAGCCAGGCCAATCCTTTTGACACATAAGTCAGGTCAGGTCATTCCTCTGCTCAAACCCAGGCCTTGGCTCCTCCCATCTCTTTGGAGGGAGCCAGAACCAACAAGGCCAGAACAACAAAGCCTTGCCCACGTGACCCGCCTCCTGACCTCTCCTCCTGGCCCACAAAGGGCAGCCACAACAGCTTCCTGTTGTTCTGTGAATTCACCAGCCACGCTCCTGCCTCAGGGCCTTTGCACTCACTGCCCTCCTTCCCTGGAATGTCCACATCCCCATGCTCTGGGCATGGCTCAGTCCCTCACTTCTTCAGATCCTTCATCAAATGTCACCTCCTCAGTGAAGCTTTCTCTGCCCAATCTAATTATTATTATGCCTTCTTACCAAGTGCACAAGTAGGGGAGGGGCAGAGAGAGAGGGAGAGACAGAGAATCCGAAGCAGTTTCTGCACATCAGTGCAGAGCCTGACGTGGGACTCCAGCCCGTGAACCGCGAGCTCATGACCTGAGCCGAAACCAAGAGTTGGACGTTTTAACCAACTGAGCCTCCGGGGTGCCCCTGATTCTCTCTATAGCTCTGCTCACTCTCTGACATACGGCTTACTTACCTTGCTTGTTGCTTGTCTTTCGCTCTGGAATGTACGCTCTGTGAGATCAGGGACTTGTCTCCTCCCTGCTCCATCCCCAGCACTCGGACCCATCATTCAGGTGTAGTAGACACACAATAAATCCATACTGAATGAAGGAATGAAGGGGGGCCCAGCAGTGGCCGTGTGTGGCTTCCACTGTCCCGGTGGCATAGCTGGGATCAGTCCAGGTGGGCAGATCGGGCCGACAAAACTAGCTTCATGAATCTGGGGCCTGTTCAGGGCCCCAGGCTCTGCCGGACTCCACGCCTGGTCTCATGCTCTGCTGTCGCTGTCCTGGAAGTTTTAATAACCTTAGAAAAATGGAGCCTGCGTTTTCATTTTGCACCGGGTCCCGTGAACTAGGGAGCCCACTCCACTGGCAAGTTACCAGAGTGTAATTGATTCTATGGGTGCCAGGCACGGGGGTCTGTGCAGGGACTGTGCTTGGAGTTTTTGGGCGATAACCCGCCCCCCCTGCCCCGGTGATGGTGCCGTGGCTCTAAGAGGTGTTGGGGAGGACAGAGGGCCCGGCGTTAATTATCCCTGAGTGAAAGAAGCCTGCTATGTGGTAAAAACGGAGTTTCCTTATTCTCATTGCATGCACCTCCCACAAGCCCATGTGTTCAGACAGGCACATATGGATAGACCCAGGGATACGCGTTTTAATATAGATGTATTTTTAAATAATCTACAGTTTTTGGTAGAGTACTTGCAAAGGTGGCCCGGTTCTCCACCCCTCCCTGGATCTAGGGCAACGTGAGTTTGCAGCCCTTCCTATGACAGAGTGGAGTCTATTCCCCCACCCTGTGAACTTGTGAGTTGCATGCAGTGGAAGCGACCTGCGCTGGTTGGGACTCTCTCCTTCCTGGGTGTCGTCTCCACAGGAGAACAACTGGGGCCGGCAGGCTGGAGGGGGAGGGGCCACACGGACCACAGACGCGTCCGTGAGTCCTGCCGGGCCTGGCTACCATGGGAGAAAAAAGGCCCTTTCGACCTGTAGAATCGTGAACAGTAATAAACGTCTGTTAGATAAGCCTCTGCCTTTTGGGGTAGTTTGTTGTAAATCGGTATTGTGACATGCGTAATCGACACACGACTCGTAATTAACTAGGCAATTGGTTGCACAGGGGCAAACGGCCACGTATTTGCTCGTCCTTCCTGAACCATCCCAGACCCTGGGTGGTTGGTGCGAGCAGAGGAAGGGGCCGGAGGAACAGGGGGAGGCTGGATCTCACCCTGCGCTTGCTCTCCTAAGGGGAAGAGACTGGAGTGTCTGCTGCCTGCCCTGGAGCCTGGGGTGTCTGGGCAGAGAGAGATGGGCGGCTTCCTGCCTGAGGGTTTGGAAATTCCTGTTCACCCGGGGAGGGAGGGGCGGGAGGGTGCGTGGCACTCTGGGGGCGGCGGTGCTGATGGAGGGGCTCCACATGCCCCCCCTTCCCAATTCTAGGAGAGGAAAGACGGGTTTGGAGAAGCCGGTGACAAGCAGGCAGGAGGAGGCAGGAGAAGAGTGTGGGGCCGAAACCCGGAGCAGTTTCACGGGGGTGGGGGGGGGGGGGTTGCGACATGTGACAAGGTCAGAGCGACACCCACAGCCCTGTGCACCTGCTGGTTGGGACTGAGTGAGCCAGCCCTCAAAGGAGTGGCTGCTAGGTGAGGACTGCTCAGGTCACCAACCGGGTGGTGGACACACACATACACACACACACACACACACACACACACACACATCACGACGCTTCTCACACCAGCATATTTCAGGGAGATCACAAAACAGGCATTTTCCCTTATATGCTGAAGTATAACAATCATATTTGGGAAAGTTAACGCTGATATAACACCATTATCTAATAGTCCTACGTTCAAGGTTAACCAATTGCCTCAGGAAAGGCCCTTAAAGCACCCCCGCCCCCGCCCACTCAACCCGGCACACAAAGATAGTACGGAGCTGAGAATTAAGGGCTGCATTGCCATGGCCTGTCCCCTTTAATCAGGGACAGTGCCTCAGCCCCCTGCCCTGCCCCCCTTTTGTCCTTTATAACACTGATGCCCTTCAGGGCAGTTTTGGACAGTGGCCCTCCATTTGGCTTTGAATGTCAGTTTCCCCCTGGTTATGTTTAGGTTTTAAGGTGACACCCTGGCATCATTTAAGATTACAGAACATATGTCTTGACAACAGAGGTAAGGCTTTTGACCACCAGCCGAAACGTCACCCCTCCAGAATGCCCTCTGGCCCCCAGGTCCCCTAGAGGATTTCTTCCTTTGATATCATTCAGTGGAGAGATGTGATTAAGAGACCAGATTCCAGAGCCAGAGTCCTGGGCTCAAACTCCAGCTCCAACACTTACTCTGTGACCTTGGGTACGTCATTCAACCTCTCTGGGCCTCACTTTTCTTCAGTTATATATATAACAGGGATAATGGTTCCCACCTCTTATGGTTGTTTTCTGAACTAACAAGCAAATGTATGTAATGCATTTGGAATAGAGTTTGTGGCAGTTGCGAATGCAGTTTAGTAAGTATTTTTGGCCCTCTGCCTTGCAGAAGACTAGTGGAATTGTGTGTCCTGCCCTCTTGAAGGTGGGTGCATGCAATTAGCCGTGGCCAATGAAGTATTTGCAGAAATTACGGGTGTCACTTCCTGGGCCAGAAAGGACTGCAGGTGTGAGACTCCCCTGAATGCTCTCTCTGGCCCGGGGGCGGGGGGGGGGGGTGCCAACTTTTGCGACTCTGGCTGCTTCACTTGCTGGGGTCTCCCCCTCCCCCCTCCATGCCCACCTGCCACGAAGAGTAGCGTGCTCAGGCAATCAACCTTGGCTGTTTTAAGCCATCGAGATTGTGAACTTGTTTGTTATTGCAGCATAACCTGGTTTATCCTGACTTGTGCATTGGTATACGGATGTTGGACATCATCACCGTCATTGGCGTTCTTAATATCATCGTTATTATTTCTTGTGTGCGTCTCCTTCAAAGCCTTTCTATTATGTTGCGACGACCTGTTTAGATTCTAGCTCTTTCTTCTCCCTCGACTGTGAGTTTCTTGAGCACGGTCTTCATATCTTTCTACCTCTGGGACCCTAAAATCCCAGCCCAGGGCCAGTTGCAGACTTGGGGCTCAGCATTCAACGAGTGATTGTTTAAATGTCACTGGAGAAATCTGAGTTCTACGTAGCCTTCAACAACTCGGCTTTCATTTCAGCGCTTTTAATTGCACACACGATATTGTAGCACAGCCATAAAAATAAAAGGCAAAAAAAAAAAAAAGTCATTTTCAGTCCCTCTAAATTTAAGGGCTCATCCATGCTTCTCTCGTCTGTCCTCATGAGTGTACGGGTTTTGCAGTGGCATTTTCAGCCCAGATAACATTTGTGTGCTGTGTTTTCCCCTCACTTAAAATCCCACTGCCAGGGGGACACATTTCCACAGAGTTTATGAGACCTTCATTCTAGAAGTTGCATGCGTTCCATGGCGGAGGACGAACCCCTGTGGCTACTCAGAAGGGCTTTGATTTTCTTGGGCATTGAAGGATTTTCCAACACTTTGCTGTTTCGGCCAATGCTGTCGCGACTGTCTTGTCCATGGCGCTGTCCCCTCTTTCCCGCTACAGCTCTAGGAAGGAGGCACCTCAAGGTCCTCTCAGGTCCCCCAGTTTGAGCATATTATGCTGCCTCCCTCCACCACAATAAGAGAAACAGAAAATAGAGAGCCGGGGCCTTTAAGCGACACCTGTTGCTGAACAACCGGATAACGATATGAAAATAAGTGCTGCGATTTTTAAACTTTGCCTAGTCTTTCTTCTCTGATGAGTCATCTCTCCATCTTTTGGGCCCTTCATCAAATCCGTCTTGTGATTTGTTTTTCCTTTTTCCCACTTGGAGCAACGGGGGCCTCCATGCTGCTTCCTGCCCAGACTAAGGTCGCATGGTGCCTTTCAACTTACCCCATTCTCTGCTTTCTTAAACGGCTTCTCTCTCTCCAGCACCAGCAGTGGGCTCCTTTCCTTGGGACTCTTTGTCATGGAGAAACACGCTTTTATCTTTTCGGGGCATTATCTTCAGGGTAAATGGCGAGTGTCCTGGGGGTGCCTGCTGCTCACTCTGCCCCCCCTTTCCTGGTCTGCCTGCTGGGTGACACAGGAGGCCTCTTTGTGACCCATCCAAATGGCAGATCGGCCGCTTCATGGCGCCTTGCCGGTCACCCCAATGGCAGGTGGTGTTGTCTTTAAGCTGGGAGTAGAGAGTGCATCGTAGTGGGGGGGGAGGGGAAGGCGAGGCCTGCGCGACTGTGAGTGTTCTCAGCGCAGGACCTGTGTCTGTCCCGCTCTCTGCCCCACCCTCAGCACCCAGCTCCTCACCTGGCCTAGAGCAGAGGCTCAAAGACGGATGGTTGAGCGGATCCTTGAATGATACAAGAAAGCTTCTGGAAAGAGGGGGCGTGTGCACTGTGGTCCGGTCAGGGGGACTCTGGCACAGGGCGAGGAGGATGAAGAGAAAAAGGGATTGTCAGTAGGAGCTTGGTTGAGCCCCCAGTAGAGATGGGTGAGCGTCTTGGTTGCAGTCCCACGTGGGGTTGGAGAGACAGAGGGATCGATCATTCATTCATTCATTCACTCATTCACTCAGCACATATCGCCGAAGTGGCTAATATGTACTGGGCTTTATCCTAGGCAAACATTCCAGCCCCCGAGAGGCTGACGTTCTCGTGGAGGACAGACGACAGCTAAGGCAAGAAAAAAGGGCGTGAAGGAAATGAAGCAGGCACCGGCCATGCTCCCACTCATTTGTTTTCTTCCTTTCATTTTTGACGGTTTAAAAAAAATTATACAGGAAAAGACAAGACTCCGTTTGCACCGTAAGGAATGCATACGATCCGGAAACGGTACAGGAAAGCCCCTTCACCCTCCCTGCTCCAGAGTTTAGGTGGCTATCTTTCCAGATCTTTCTCTGGGCATTTATTTATTTATATATTTATTTATTTTTGAGTTTTCATTTAAATTCCAGTTAGCTAACATCCAGTGTTATATCAGCAACAGGGGTGCAATGCAATGATTCAACACTTCTGTAATCACCCGGTGCTCATCCTGACAAGTGCCCTCCTTAATCCCCATCCCCTATTTCCCCCGTCCCCCCCTCCCCCCCCCGGTAACCACCAGTTTGTTCTCTATTCTCTGCACATTTATATCCAATCTATACCTCTATTATCTCTCTCTCATCTGTACACACGTCCCTATTCTTCCCACACAAATGTGATTATGCCATGTGTATTGTTCTGGCTTTTTTTTCTTTTTTTAACTCCACACTACTTTGAGGACCTCCTTTCAGGACATACAAACCCACCCCTTTCTTGTGAAATGCCGCAGAGGGTCTCAGAGCGGGGTGTTCGGTAACGGATTTAACCACCTCTGCGCCGAGGGCCCTCTAGTGTGTTTTCAGCTTGTCGAGATTGCGGATGGTGAGCTCTGTGGTGAACACGTTGGCTGCGTCTTGGTGGGCATGTGAGAACGTTTCGGCAGGATGGGTAAGTGGGTCTCACATTTTGATACATGCTACAAAACTACTCCAAATGACCTGCTCTAATTTCCACCCGGGGGACCTGCTTGCCCAAACCCTCCCCCAGCCTGGGCCTCTCCATTCCCACTGGGGGGTTCTGCCTGCTCGGCTTTGTTCCTCACAGGACAGCGTCAAGGTGGGACAGTGCTGCTAACCAGGACTGCTGTGTCCTCAACAGCTCACGTGGGCTTGTAAGTACCTCCCAGAAGGTCAGAGTTGGAAAGGCCCTGTGAGATCATCCAGTCCAACCTGCTCACTGTTCCGGGACGGGGAAACTGAGTTCCAGTGAGGAGACAGGACTTCCTCTGAATCCACAGGATGTTAAGGGCAGCCTGGGACCGGAACCCAGATTCATTCTCTTTGCTCAGAGGATCCTTGATTCCTCATAGGGCAAATGTAGAGTATAACGATTGAGAGCATGGGCTCCAGATGGAGATGGCTGGAGTCAAATTCCAGCTGTCGTTTAGAGTTGTGCATCTCAGGGCAAGTTACCGAACTCCTCTGAACCTCAGTATTCTCATCTGTGAAATGGGTCCAACAGGAGCACCTATCTCAGGGGCTGTTGTGCTGTGCCAAGTTCATACGTGCAGATCACATGTTGGGGCAGGGAGATGCACACTGTAGGTTCTATTCGTTAATCATCCTCCTTGAAGGAAAATTCTGTTCATTCAACATTAATTCCCTTGGTACTTAGCCCATGTCATGTACTGTGCTGGGGCACAATCATAAGAAATAGAGAGATAGGGAGAAAGATCAGGAAGCGACAAATCCTAGGTTATAAGTATTTGCCTCTTGTTTTCTTTCTTTCTTTTTTTTTAATTTTTTTTAACTTTTATTTATTTTTGAGACAGAGAGAGACAGAGCATGAATGAGGAGGGACAGAGAGAGAGGGAGACACAGAATCGGAAGCAGGCTCCAGGCTCTGAGCCGTCAGCCCAGAGCCCGACGCGGGGCTCAAACTCACAGGTAGCGAGATCATGACCTGAGCCGAAGTCGGACGCTTAACCGACTGAGCCACCCAGGCGCCCCCTTTCTTTTTTTAAAATTCCTTTTTATTTATTTTGAGAGAGGAGAGAGTGCAAGTAGTGGAGAGGCAGAGAGAGAATTCCAAGCAGGTTCCGTGCTGTCAGCGCAGAGCCTGGAGCAGGGCTCAATCCCATGGGCCTTGAGATCATGACCTGAGCCGAAACCAAGAGTCGGACTCTTCACCGACTAAGCCACACAGGTGTCCCTCTGTTTGTTTCCTTCAAAGAGTTTTATAGTCAGTGTCTTACATTGGGGTCTTTGATCCATTTGGAATTAATTTTTGTACATAGCATGAGGTAAAGGTCCAACTTCATTCTTTTGCATGTGGCTATGTAGTTGGCCAGCACCATTTATTGAAAAGACTACTCTTTTCCCACTAGATGGTCTTGGCACCCTTGTTAAAAATCGGTTGACCATTGGGGCACCTGGGTGGCTCAGTCGGTTGAGCATCCGACTTCAGCTCGGGTCATGATCTCGCAGTTGACGAGTTCGGGCCCTGCGTTGGGCTCTGTGTTGACAGCTTGGAGCCTAGAGCCTGCTTCGGATTCTGTGTCTCCCTCTCTCTCTCTGCCTCTCCCCTCGCTCATGCTCTGTCTCTCTCTGTCTCAAAAATAAACATTTAAAAAAATTTTTTTTTTAAATTGGTCGACCATAGATGTGTAGGTTTGTTTCTGGACTCTCAATTCTAGTCCATTGATTTGTATGTCTATCTTTGTGCCAATACCACACTATCTGGATTGAAGTTGCTTTGTACTAAGTTTGAAATAAGGAAATGTGAGTCCTCCTCCTTTGTTCTTCTTTTGCAAGATTGTTTTGGCTATACACCTTGGTGTCTTAAAATTCTATATGAATTTTAGAAGCAGTTCATTAATTTCTATAAAGGAGTCATCTGGAATTCTGATGGGGAGTACACTGAATCTATAGATGAGTTTGGGGACTATTGCCATCTTAGCAATGCTACATCTTCCAATCCATGAACATGGGATATTTCCCCAATTATGTAGATTTTTTAAAATTCCTTTCAACATAGTTTGTAGTTTTCAATGTGCATGCCTTACACTTCTTTTGTTAAATTTATTCCTATTTTATTCTTTTTAGCGCCATGATTAGTATAATTGTTCTTAAAATTTCATTTTCAGATTGCTCATTGCAAGCATATAGCAGTACAATTGATATTTATATATTGATCTTGTCTCCTGAAACCTTGCTGAACTTGATTAGTTCTAAGCTTTTAAGTGTATTCCTTAATATTTTCTATGTGCAAGATCATGTCATCTGTGAATAGAAATCATTTTACTTCTTTCTTTCTAGTCTGAACGCTTTTTTTGTTTTGTTTTGTTTTGTTTTTCTTGCCTAATTACTCTGGCTAGAACCTCTGGTACCATGTTGAATAGAAGTGGTGAAAACAGATGTCTTTGTTTTGTTTCTGATCTTAGGGGGAACATATCGAATCTTTCACCATTTTAAGTATGTTTTTAATCATTGTGTTCTAACGCCATTTTTGTTTTATTTTATTTTATTTTATTTTATTTTATTTTATTTTATTTGTAAGTTTATTTCTTTCTTGTGTGTGTGTGTGTGTGTGAGAGAGAGAGAGAGAGAGAGAGAGAGAAAGAATGAATGAGCAGAGGAGGGGCAGAGAGAAAGGAAGAGAGAGAATCCGAAGCAGACTCTGCACTGGCAGCACAGAGCCCAACATGGGTCTTGAACCCATGAACTGTGAGATCATGACCTGAGCTGAAATCAAGAGTCAGATGCTTACTTAACCTACTGAGCCATGCGGGCGTCCCTCTAACACCATTTTTAGATGTTAACAGTGGAGTGTTTGTAGATACCCCTTAGCAGATTGTAGAAGTTCTCTTCTATCCTTTGTTGAGTGTTCGTATCATGAAAGGGTGTTGGATTTTGTCAAATGCTTATTCTGTGTCAATTGAGATGATTATGTGATTTTCTTTTTTATTCAATGGAGATGATGTATGACATTAATTGATTTTCAGATGCCGACCCAACCGTGCACTCTCGGGATAAATCCCACTTGGCCATGCTGTAAAATTCTTTTTATATGTTGCTGTGTTCAGTTTGTTAATATTTTTGCTGAGGAATTTTACATCTATTCTTTTTTTTTTAATGTTTATTTATTTTTGAGAGAGACAGAGACAGAATGAGAGTGGGTTAGGGGCAGAGAGAGAGGGAGACACAGAATCCAAAGCAGGCTCCAGGCTCCGAGCTGTCAGCACAGAACCCGACGTGGGGCTTGAACTCACAAGCTGTGAGATCATGACCTGAGCCGAAGTCGGACACTCAACCGACTGAGCCACCCAGACACCCTGGAATTTTACATCTATTCTTAAGAGATATTCTTTTCTTGTGATGTTCTCTCTGCCTCTAGCCTTCTGAAGATGTCCCAGAGTTTGGATCAGCCATGAAGTCTCCCGTGCTGATGCCAAATTATCGGCTACTCCTGTGAAGGGCACCAAAGCATGTTGGCAAACATCCACACAAAGGCCTGGCGAGATAGAACCCACTGACATTGGCTGAGTGCTGAGCCCTTGGACCCATATTCTCTCCTTTGACCCTCTCAACAAAATGTTGTGAGTGTTATCATTTACACCCATGGTACAGATGGGGGCCTGTGCCTTGTAGATCTATGGGCCTGGCTTCTCCCAGAACAGATGCTTTTGACGACATCTCGTCGTCTCATTGATGTGCAATGGACTGAATGTTTATGTCCTCCTGCAAATCCATGTGTTGGAATTCTAACTCCCAAGGGGATGATATAAGGAGGTGGGGCCTTTGGGCGTGATTAGGTCATGAAGCGGGGAGCCCTCAGGAATGGGATTATAAGAATTCTCAGACAGCTTCCTTGCCCCTTCTGTCACGTGAAGTCCCAGTGCATAGCCGTCAATGAACCGGGAAGTGGACTCTTCTCCGGGCACTGAATCTGCTGGGGACTTGATCTTGGACTTCAACCTCCAGAACCGTGAGAAATAAATTTCTGTGGTTTGAGCCACATTCTGTCTTCCGTTGTAGCAGCCTGAATGGACTAAATAGTCAGATTTAATTCGCTTTCTTGTTTTTATTTCAAAGAAGAATGTCACGAACACCCCTAGCCCCTGCTCGGTAGTTGCTGTTTTTAGTATTTGCTTCCAGTTTGTTTTTCCACAAAGAAATAAGGCATCAGAAATAAAACTCCAGCCCAACAGTTCCTCCCCAACTCTACAGAGACCACCCTACCTTTGGTGGGAAATCTTTTAGAGAGACCAATTTAACACTTCTTTATATGTAAACGTGTATCTAAAAGTTGCATGCATTTTTTTTTTTGCGTGTATGTTCTTACTATTTTTATTTCAAACATTCAGATGTGTACATAGCTGCATGAATTTGGAGTTTTGGGGTTATTTGTTTTACAAAAGTGGGATCATTTTATACATACTTTCCTGCTTTCTGTTTTATTTACACATCGTCATCTCAAGGAAATCCCTCTAATTCTGGCATGGCTCTAATTCATTCTTTTGAATGGCTCCATAACATGGATATTATCCCTCCATTTGCCTTTAATGGTCATCTGGTGTCCCGTCACGGTGAACACCTGAGCGACAAGAACGTATGTATTCTTAGATAACAATGTTTTTATTTTTGTAAGATACATTTCCGGGAGAGAGAGTGCCAGGTCGAAGACTATACATGTACATTTTTATATTACACAGACTGCTTCTGGAATGCACCCCAGAAAGCCTGGAATAATTCCCATTTCTTTTAGATTCGAATAAGAGTAACCACTTCCCCACATCTTCCCTGGCAGCAGGTATCACCTCACTCCTAATTTTTCCAAGTTTGACGATGGAAAAATATCTCATTGTTATTTCGGTTTGCATAGCCCTGGGTTTGAACATCTTTTCATATGTTGATTGGATTTGCTCTTCTGTGGTTTGCTTATTCATGTCTTATCCCGATTCAAAATTACAAAATAATTTCTTCTATTTTTAACAGCTCATTAGTATATTGTAAATACTAACCTTCTATTCTCTGTATTGCAAATATTTCCCTAAATCTATTACTTGCCTAAATTGATTGTGTTACCTGAGCCAAAAAAACTTTTAATTTTTCTATCATCCCAAAGTTTTTGATGATAAAAATTTAGTTTTCTTTAATGGCTTTGGGGCTTTTCGAATAAAAAAAAAATCACCTATACTTATGTTTGCCGTGGTTAAGAAGCCCAAAAGAGTAGTGCACGGCTGGTTTTGTGATATAAAATTGTCAATAGTTCCCTATCCATTTTGATGTGTTAGGGTCAATTCAAAAATAACAATAATAACAACAGCACTAATAATTCCTTCAATAAATATTCATTCGCACCTTACTATTTATCGGAGTCCTACATGCGTTATTTCACCGACCCTTTAAAACGCTCTGTGAGGTGGGTGCCATTTTCATTTCCATTTTATAGCTAAAGAAACTGAGGTACAGAGAGGTGAGGTAGCTTTCCCAAGATTGCAAAGCAGGTGCATGGGCAGAGCTGGCTTCCAGATCCTTGCCCCCCTACTCTGGAGCCCATGTTCTGGACCACCAGGCATGTTGCTGCAGAGGGAAGTTGGGTTTGCACAGGCCCCGACATAGCCTCTGGTAGAAAACAGTTTTTTCATGGGCACCGGTACCCAGAGGATGGCCCATGTGGGCTCATCAAGAAGACTGCCCTTCCTGAGGAGGCAACCTGTACTTAGGATGGGTACAGCTAAGCTCAGAAAGGCACTTACCCCTTGACGTGGGACACAGAGGTAGGGGTGGTGGTTGGGGGCACTCCACTTGAGGCCTGGGCCCGTGTCCATACAGACACGTATGGGATAGATGACATTAACATTTTAATTGGTCAGAGTATAGCAGATTGCCCCTGTGATGTGGGTGGGCCACATTCAATCAGCTGAAGGCCTCAACAGAATAAAAAGTCTTTCCTTCTGGGGCACGTGGCTGGCTCAGTCGCTTGAGCGTCTGACTTCAGCTCAGGTCATGATCTCACAGTTGGCGACTTTGAGCCCCACATCCTGCTCTGTGCTGACACCTCAGAGCCTGGAACCTGCTTCGGATTCTGTGTCTCCTTCTCTCTCTGCCCTCCCCCTGCTCACTCTCTCTCTCTCTCTCTCTCTCTCAAAAATAAGTAAACATTAAAAAAATTTTTTTAGAACACACACACGTGGGGCACCTGAGTGGCTCAGTTGGTTAAGCAGCCGACTTCAGTCAGGTCACGATCTCGCGGTTTGTGGGTTCGAGCCCCACGTCGGGTTCTGTGCTGACAGCTCAGATCCTGGAGCCTGTTTCAGATTCTGTGTCTCCCTCTCTCTCTGCCCCTTCCCCACTCATGCTTGCTCTCTCTCTCTCTCTAAAATAAATAAACATTAAAAAAAATTCTTTTTAAGTCTCTAGTTTTAAGGGGAGGGCATGTGTAAAGTTTCTTCTCTGCTGGGCAGAGGCTCCTGGTTTATACGGGCAAAGACTTTTTCTCTGACGGCCGTGTGGGAGATTTGGACTAGATGGGTGAAGAACTTCCAGAAGGTGAAATGTGTTGAGACCTATTCAAGGGGAAGGGCAAAAGGAGTTCTGTTTCCTTGAGGATATGGTCACTGGGACCACAGGGCAGATGAAAGGCCTTTCCAGGGGCGCCTGGGTGGCGCAGTCGGTTAAGCGTCCGACTTCAGCCAGGTCACGATCTCGCGGTCCGTGAGTTCGAGCCCCACGTCAGGCTCTGGGCTGATGGCTCAGAGCCTGGAGCCTGTTTCCGATTCTGTGTCTCCCTCTCTCTCTGCCCCTCCCCCGTTCATGCTCTGTCTCTCTCTGTCCCAAAAATAAATAAATAAAAAAAAAACGTTGGAAAAAAAAAATTAAAAAAAAAAAAAAAAGAAAGGCCTTTCCAGAGATTTCCGGGGTCTTTGAGAACGACCCAGAAGGTACAATTGTTGCCCCCTAAAAATGTGGCCACCTAGAAAGCATCATGTTTTCTTCCCAATGCTCAAGACTGAACACTCTCGCTAAATTCCAGAAATGGTGAGGGGTTCCCAGGGTGAGGCTGGATGAGATCACCAGGCGTCGGTGGGTTTCCTGGGGTGGACCCTTCCTCGATCTTCGGCTGCGATGGACAGTGGGTGAGAGGGACAGGCAGGGGGCTACGTAGGACCTGTGTCTTTTGTCTCCAATATCAAGCCTCTGGTAGGCTGTTCTGTGGCGCTTAGCCCTCTTGTCCTCAGGACAAGGACAAGAGAGGGAAGGGACTTTACGTTCCTCGAGTGTTCTAGGCCCAAGAGAGGTACTTTTCCTATAGGAAGGCTGGTAATCTTCACGATTTTTGCGGTAGGTCTTCTGCCCCCACTTAGAAAACACACACTTGTTTGTATCATTATTGCAAATTCCCTGCTGTTCTTTGTAAGATTGTTAACACATGGGTATATAAAGTAAAAGGTGAGCCCCCCCACCCCGCCCCCGTCCTGATCCGTCCTGCATTCCCCTCCTTGACAATGCAGAAGGCATCCTTTTAAACTTTCTGTAATATAGGTACGAACAACCACGCACACATAGGCCTCAAAAATTTTTTTGTTAGAATACGTCGAACATAAAATGTACCCTCTTAACCCCTTTTAGGTGGGCGGTCACTGGCATTAAGGACATTCACGCTGTCGTGCAACCGCAACGCCTACCCATATCCAGAACATTTTCCTCTTTCCAGACTGGAGCTCTGACCCCATCACACACTCTCCTTCCCCCCCGACCCCCACGCCCTTCTACTTGCTGTCTCCAGGATGGAGATTTGACTCCTCTAAGAACCTCGCCTAAGTGGAATCCCTCAGTATCTGGCTTTGTGACTGGCTTACCTCACGGAGCGTAATGGTTTCCAGATTCATCCGTGATGTGGCAAGTGTCAGAATGTGCTTCCTTTTGAAGGGCTGAAGAATATTCCCTTGTGCGGACAGACCACGTTTCATGTATCCATTTGTCTGTGGATGGACAGTTGGGCTGCTTCTCAGTTTTAGCTACGGCGAGTAATGGTGCCCTGAGCACGGGTCTACACCTCTCTGTTCCAATCCCCGCTTTCATTTCTTTTGCGCATATACCCGGAAGAGGAATTGATGAGTCACACGGCAGTTCTATGTTTCAAGGCTGAGGAACTCCCATCTTCCCACTGCATTACGGAACTTACAAGGTTTTTATTTCATAAAAGAGATACCTCATGGTGCAAATCGGTCGTCAAATTTTCACTTCAAACAGCACGGTACCTTTTATGGAGTGCACGCCAGTTGCTTCCTTCATCGTGTCACTATTCTGAGGTCACAGATGAAGACGCCGCCGCTTGGCGAGTTCACAGAGGACAGCAGATTCCTCTGGGAAGGGACTGGGGAGGCCTCCCGTTTCAGTTACGTGACCGCAGAGTAATAAACTCCCCGACATAGTGACGTGGAACCATGATTGTCTCCCGGCTTCTGTGGATCAGGAATTGGTGGTGGGGGAGGGGGTGGAGGGGACACTTTGTCTCTGCTCCGTGACATCTGGGGCCTCAGAAAGACAACTTGAAGGCTGCTGTATTTTCTGCTGCCGCTGTCACCAATGATCACAAACGTCAAGGCTGAAAATCACACCCACTTCCTACCTTCCAGAAGTCCAGCAGCTTGACTGGGGCTGTGCTTAGAGCGTCGCGAGGCTGGAATCAAGGGAAGGCCGAGGCCGTCTGTGATCTTCCTGGGGACTTCAGGGAAGAATCCATTTTCTTGATCGTTCAGGTTGCTGGCAGAATTCAGTTCCTTGCGATCGTAGGACTGCAGCCACCCTTCCTTGCCGGGGTCCTCGGCTTCTCGAGGCAGCCTGCATCCCTTGGCTTGGTCATTTCCAAAGCTAGCAACGTGCTTGAAATCTCTCCTGCCTCTCCCCCTGCCGTGGCTCTCTGACTCTCCGTCTGATACCTCTGCAGCCGCTGGGGAAAGTTCTTTGCGTGTACAGGTGTGTGTGATTGGAGTGGACCCGCCTGCGCCATCCACGATGCTGTCCTGTCTCAGGGTCTGCACCCTCAGTTCCATCTGTGGTCCTTTTCACCGTGCGATGGGACATTTTACAGGCTCCGGGGATTCGCACGTGAAGATCTTTGGGGGCCATTATTCTGCTGGGGACTGGACTCGCTGGAAGGTTCACCCACACGTCTGCTGTGATGTTGGCCGTTGACAGAGACCTTCCTGGGGCGGTCAGCTGGGACACCCGACATGGTCCCCCATGCGACCTGGGCATCCTGACAGCATGGTGTCCCCAAGGCGAGTGAGGAGAGAGAGAAAAATGTGGGGAGGAGAGAGAGAGAGAGAGAGGGGCCATATTTTGGAAAATCCAGTCTGCCATAGTCTCCTGTTAGCAGCAGTAGCAATGACGATAATCACATAATAATAACAATAATAAAAATAATACCAGTAATGGTAGTATCTATTGAGTTCTTACAGAGTGCTGGGCTGTGTTCTAAGCATCTTACCTGCATAATCTCACTTTAATCCTCACAAGCACCGTATGACATGCCTACCTTCATTATTCACTTTTGCAGATGGAAGCTGCCGTGGGACCTCAGTGGAAACTGATGCGTGGACGGGGACCTCGAGAGAGCTCAGGTAACGGACAGGTTTGGGGAACGGCTCTCCGAAGGGGTAGAACGGGTGCTAGAAGCCGGGCTCGGGGAATGTAGAGGGAAGAAAACACACTGGGCTTATAGGGGCGCCTGGGTGGCGCAGTCGGTTAAGCGTCCGACTTCAGCCAGGTCACGATCTCGCGGTCCGTGAGTTCGAGCCCCGCGTCAGGCTCTGGGCTGATGGCTCAGAGCCTGGAGCCTGTTTCCGATTCTGTGTCTCCCTCTCTCTCTGCCCCTCCCCCGTTCATGCTCTGTCTCTCTCTGTCCCAAAAATAAATAAATGTTGAAAAAAAAAATTAAAAAAAAAAAAAAAAAAAGAAAACACACTGGGGGGTCTGGGGCGAGAGCACCGGGTCAGTCCCCTGGCGGCCCCACACCTGGGCCGGCTCTCGCAGGACGGGGTCAGGTCTGCGGCTATAGTGAGGGTGGGAAGGATGCTCTATGTTTGGGGCACGGGCTAAGCAGAGGCCCGGAAGCCAGGCATCCCGTGGTGGCAGGGGAGGTGTGGGTTCTTCTGCCCGGAACAGAGGCGGCGATGGGATGCTGGGGAGAGGCGCGGGGGACGTGAAGTCGGCTGGGACATGCAGATTTCTGCTGGAGACTGGGGAGCTATGGTAGGTGTGAGAGCAAGGAGGTTGGCAGGAAAGGCTTTTCTGTTCCGCAGGGCAGTCTTAGGAGAAGGGACAGCGGCTCATTGGACCTGGCTAGCCTGAAGTCTTGTCTTTATCTCCAAGCAGCTCCCCCCTCCCCACTCTCTTCTCCTCTGTCCCAGGGGGAGGAAAGGGCTGTAGAACTTTGGAGGTCCCCGCGGCGACCTTAGGCCAGCGGGGAAGGCACAGTGAGCTGGGCTGCTGAGACCCAGCCTTGGGTTTCCTCCCTCCCCTGCTCAGCCGGGAGATGCCTGCATCGCTGGCTCTGGGGGTGACAACCGGGCTCTGTGGGTCCACCCAGGTCCCCGTGTGGTTCTCTCTCTCTGTGAGTCTCTCTGGCTCTGGGCCTCTGTTTCCTTATCTGTAAAATGGGAGTGACAAATTATCTATCTCGTGGGATTGTGCGAGGGTTAAATGGGATGGTGCACGTAGAGTGAGTGCGCTTGAGAGTTCCTGACCCCTAGTAAGCGCTACGTAAATATATGCCCCAAACTGAATTTTTTATTTTTAACATTTCTTTTTGAGAGAGAGAGAGAGAGCGAGAGCACGTGCTCGCGCAGACGGGGGAGTGGCAGAGGGGGAAGACAGAAGATGCGAAGCGGGCCCCACACTGTCAGCACAGAGCCGGAAGTGGGCTGGAACTCACGAACCTGTGAGATCATGACATAAGCCGAAATCAAGAGTTGGCTGCTTAACTGAGTCATCGAGGCACTCTAAATAAACGAGTTTTTTAATCCACCGCAGAGCCTGGTGATTACAAGGCAGGATTTAGAGTTTGAGGTAGGTACACTCACCCACTTCCCAGCTGTGGGATCCCAGGGAGTTATTTAACCTCTCGGAGCCTCGGTTTCCTTATCTGCAAAACAGGGGTAAATCAGAGTCGGGATAAGGATCAAACGAGACTATGCAGCTAAAGCAGCCAGCAGACAGCGAGCGTTCAATAAGCAAGCCCACTGGGATCCTCTTCCACTCAGAGTCAAGGGCAGGAGGAGCTCTAGCCCCTTTGCCCCTTGGTCAGCCGAAGCCAGGGTGGTGGGAACAGTCCTGCTGAAGCATCAGGGATGGCCTTGCCCTCTTTCCCCAAACTTCACCCCTGCGCACGTGGCCCTTGGGCTGCTCACTGGCCCCTGCCCTTTCCCTCCTTGGGGGATTGTTCTTTCCCTCCTCCACGTGATTCTGGTGGGCCCGCCAATCAAGGATCCTGCCTGGCTGACCTAGGGCAGGTCATGTGACTTGAACCGGCTAATCAGGAGACCTCACCTGCCTGGAAACAGTGATTGGTCCAGAACCGAGCATGTGATTCAAGGAGGACCAATCAGAGTTCCTTAGGTCGGGGCGGGGAGGGGGGGGGGTGCAGAGCTGAGACCTGGAGAGAGACACAGGTTCTTGATCGCTGGATCAGGCCGTGCCTGAAGATGGCGTGGGGCTCCCCGTTCAAAGAGCCAATCCATGCGCTTTTTCACTTGAGCCAGTTTGAATTGGGTTCTCAGCCCAAAGAGTCCTCACTAACCTAGAGTTACACTTTCACACTTGGTGTCCCTTCCTCCCCCATCCGTGGGCCCATCAGCTCCTGGCCAGCTCGCTGCCCAACAGGGGTCACCAAGAGTGTGCGCGCGTGTGTGTGGTGGGGGAGAAGAGGAGGGAAAGAAAGCCACAGTGGAAGGAGGCAATGGAACAGGGAGGCGAAGATGCGCCATTCCAGCCCCGGAGGGAGCCTGAGAGCTGAGGCTCTGACCGAAGTCATCCCACGGATTTCCACAGCCTGCTTAGCCCACGGCCGCTCAGGCCTGTTGTCCTCCACGAGGTCCCCAAGGTGGCTCTGCCGTTAGCCCGTTTATTTTATTAAAACTTTTTTTAAAGTTTATTTCTTTTGAGAGAGAAAGAGAGCGAGTGAGCAAGTGTGCAAGCAGGGGAGAGGCAGAGAGAGAGAGAGAGAGAGAGAGAGAGAGAGAGAGAGAGAGAATCCCAAGCAGACTCCGCACTGTCAGCACAAAGCCCAACGTAGGGCTCGATCCCACGAACCGTGAGATCACGACCTGAGCTGAAGTCAAGCGTCGGAGGCTCAACCAACTGAGCCACCCAGGCGCTCTGTAGCCTATTAGCCTATTTATTATTATTAGCCTCTCTGTTTTACTGAACAGTAAACAGTACTGGGTACTTAAGCAGACAGAGCAAATGACTTGTTCAAGGTCACACAGCCAGGAAGTGGTAGCACCAGGACTAGAATAGAAGTCTTTTTGGCTTTAAGATTCATCGTCACCAAAGCTCACAGGCCAGAAGGGAAAGGCCCTCACCCAGGCTTCCAGGTATGCAGATAAGAAAACCGGGGGCCCAGATGGGAGAGGCGCTGGGCCCTCGCCGCCCCAGCAGAGCGGTGGGTTAGGGGACGCGCGGCACAGGTGCACGTGCGCGCGCCCGCACAGCCAACATCCTTCTCGTGTGTGCTCACGGAGTGACTCAACCCGCTCCGGGCGATGGGGATGCGTAAAGCAGGGGCATGAGCAGAAGCATAAACAGCAGCCCCTCAAGAAAGCATTTACCACAAGAAAACGGCGCTGGGTGGCTTCCCCTGCGCCGCCCTGCCTCCTTCGCTGCCCCTCAGAGTCCCCACCCAGTCCCCTGACCACTGCCCACATCTCTAAGTAATGCGCGTCTGCCAGTATTTCCTGATTCATCAGTTTTAGACATTATCTATTGACTTTCTGCTGTGATAGATGAGGCTCCCCCTCAACACTCACACCCCTGCACTCACCGCCCCCCCCACCCATGCTCAGTACAACTGCTGGTTCCTTCTCCAACTTTGAGGACTCCCCCTCCCCCTCTGTTTCTTGGTCCCATCATGCTGGCCGCCCCTCCTGAGACTCCCGAAGCCCCTTCTTGGTCAGGTGAGGCTCTCCAGGCCCCTGCCTCCCCTGCAGCTCCACAGACCCCCTCTCCTGATGTCCCAGGTGCATGCCTCCAGGGACCTGTGGGTCACGGATGTCAGAGGATCCTGGGTCTTGGGTTCTTTTTCCTGTAACTCCGTTTTTCCTCTTGTGTTCTGTCCCTCAGCCCAGGCTTTGCCACAGTGCCCTGTGTGTGTGTGTGTGTGGGGGGGGGGTGGTTTTCAGCCTGGCCAGTAGTTCTGCAGCCTTCCTGTGGACATTCAGTTTCTTGGGGTCCTGTGGCTGACCGTCTCTGACCCCCCCCCCCCATATTCCCCATCAGCAATTTGAAACAAATGAGGGTCTTGGGGAGGGGGTCTCTCTTATTATGGAATTATCTGGCTTCATTATATCATTAGAAAAAGAGAGGGCGAAAACACAACTAGTGACAGACGGGCAAATGACAAGCGTCAGCAGCCCGAGCATGCTCTCTGAGTTTGCAATAGCTTAGCACGTACTCCATACCTTTAAACTATGAACAATGGGGACTTTTGTGGGGGTTGTCGCTTCTGCTGGGCCCTTCTGAGTCACTGCATATTTTTATGTGTTCAGTAATATCCAGGGTGAGTCATTCTCGAGCTTGGGGGTATTTTGGGACTTGTGTTGTTTTCCTTACAATTGCAGAAAAATCAAATATTACAGAGGTGATAAAAAATACAGCAAATTCATATGACCCAACTCAGTATGTGTACCAGCCGGGGCTGGGAAGGGAGCTTCGGTGTGAAGTCGATGCGAAGGGTTCTTTGGGGAGGGCGGGTAAGATTGAAGGCCGAGCGTGACCCCTTTTTGCCGAAGTCAGATAAGGAGCTGAGTATGATCGCGTAAGAAATCTTCTTATGCCAAAGACGGGAGGTGCCGGCCTCTTGATCCAATTCCTGAGGGTCTGGGGAGGAGCGTTCTTCTCTCAGTGGGAGCTGTGGCTTCAAAATTCTCTAGTCTTTAGACGGGTGTGTTGGGGTGGGCAGGGGTTGGATGGAGGGGTGGAGGGGGCTGAGCTGGGCTCTCCTTCCTTCAATGGGCCAGCGGAGTGTGCCTTGACCGAGTCCACTTCTCCGGGAGCTGGGGACTAACGTGGCTGGCGCATTTGGCTGGAAAAGATTTAGGAGGACACGTAAAACATGCCGACTGGACCCACGGGCCGCTGCAATAACGGAGAAACTGAGTCACGGTGTGCGAGGCTCCTGAGGTGTCCTGGGGCCAGCCCCTAAAACAGGGAGGAGCCTCACCTCCTTCCACCTGCACGTCTTCCCTGCTGCCATACTGCCTCTTTCGTGCCGCTGACCTTGGATACGTCACTTCTCCTCGGTGGGCCTCAGTCTCCCCATCTGTAACCCCGGACTCAAGAGGATTCGCGGAGGCTGATCCAGCCCGGATGCTCTGCTTCTTTGAGGGGCTTCTGCTTATCCAGTCCGGACCACCGGGGTCAGGGCCCCCTGTCCTCCGGGAGTGCAAGTCTGCAGGGCGTCGCCGGGGGAGGGGGAGGGTAGGGCCTCGGGAGCCAGGTGTGGCCCAGGTACCAGGGGTTCCCGCATTAATTGCATTCTGAGCACACGTCTACCTCTCCGAGCTGCGGGGCCTGTCTCTTTCTATTAGTTTAACAAGCCCCGGTATTAATGAGATTGCTCTATAATTGAACCTTTTCACGGGTCCCTCGGTAATGAAATTATGCTAATTTGCATTCAGCACCACCAGGCATCCATCACGCGGGATCAAGCCGGGAGCGGCCGGCGAGGCGGCGGGAAGGCACTGCTAATGATCACCGAAATGAACAAACCCCGCAGTATTCTTATTTCATCTTCTGCCCCTTCCCTTCCTCGCTGCCCACCTCCCCCGGCCCCATCCGCAGTTTTGTCCTTTCCTGCACACGTGACTGCAGGGCCGGGTGGGGCGGGCGGGGGGGCGGGAGGGGGCGCCGGGGACGACGCCGCGTCTCCACTGTGTGGCAGCATGGGCCCGGAAACGGCTCGGGCTGGTGTATGTGTGTGTGTGTGTGTGTGTGTGTGTGCGCGCGCGCGCGCACGTGCATGGCAGAGCACGCTGTTTCTCGGCATGTGCGGCGCTCGTGTCTGGGTGTGCGAGCACATCTGCACGTGCGCGGGGGCCGGGTGGGGGTGCGGGTGTGAACCCATGTGCCTGATGCGAGGGAACGCCGGTCTCCGCAGGTCCGGCTGCTTGTGGCAAGAGCGCATGCGCCTGTGTCAGCGTTGTGGCCAAGGGCGACGGTGCCCGTCCTTGGGGTCTGTGTACGGGCATGTCTTTGCTTAGGAGCGTACGTGTCTGGGTGGGAACCTCACCGAATGTCCGTGCCCCGTCATCGCGTGGGAGCGTGTGGTGTAGACCTCAGCACACTTGTCTGTGGGTCCGCGTGTGTCAGTGTGTGGCCGTAGATGTGTGTCTGGGAGGTGTGTGGCGTGTCTCTAATGTGCAGGGGGTCTTGTGTCAGGTGAATGGGGCAGCCCTGTGTGTCTCTCTCTGCGCCTCTGTCACTGTGTCCATTTCTGGGACTGTCTAGATGTGTGTGAACATGGGCACGTGTGCCTGGGAGCTTCCAGCTTTTCTGGGAACCCCAGGGGCGCGGGAATGGTGGCTCATTGAAGGATGCTGTGCTTGGAGGGGCTCCCAGTGAAGGTGCAGGGAAACCAGGAGGGTACAGGCTCCCTCTCCCCCTTTCCTCCATTCATTCTTGGGTGGATCCAGAAGGGCTGAGACTGATTTCCTGGCCAGGCCTCTTGGATGGCCGCTCGGAGGAGGAGTTTGATTTGATTCAGGGAAAAGAAATTGGTGTTCCTTGCTAACCTGAGTCTGTACAGTAAGACTCCGTCTGGCTTCCTCCTGAAGTATTTCTCAAGTGTTTCTCCGCACCCCTCCCCCCCCCCCCCCACCGGGCCGGTGCTTGGGGAGCGAGGGGGCTGGGAGGGAGGGAGGCCGCTGAGACCCTCCCTGCCCTACCAGGGCGGGACACGTTCCGGCTGTGCCACCAATTGGTTATCCACTTTGCGTCAGAATCTCCCTTCTCTGAGACTCAGTTTTCCCTGCTCTAAAATGGGAGTGAGAGAGACTTTGGCAACTGTAATTTCTGGGATCCTTTCTAGCAATGGAATGCCATGGCCCTAAGAGATTATGAACTCTGTTTCACAGCAGAGTGCTGTTACTGCGTGATGAATAAGAGTCTGGGCTTTGGAGACAGTCACCTCTGAACTTGAGCAGGTTACTTGACTTTTCTGAGCTGTTTTTTCCTTTCCCGGAAAAATGATGTAATAATATTTCCATCTTATGTGCTTGCATTGAGGCTCAATGAGATCAGTAATGTGCTGGGAAGTGTTTAACAACTAGCTTGATGAAAAATATTTTCTTTTTTTAATGTTTATTTATTTTTGAAAGAGAGAGAGAGAGAGAGAGAGAGAGAGAGAGAGAGTGTGTGAGTGGGGGAGGGGCAGAGAGAGAGCGGGAAACACAGAATCCAAAGCAGGCTCCAGGCTCCGAGCTGTGAGCACAGAGCCTGATACGGGGCTCGAACTCACGAACTGCGAGATCATGCCCTGAGCCGAAGTCAGAGGCTTACCCGACTGAGTCATCCAGGCACCCCATTGATGAAAAATATTTGTGTGTGTGTGTATGTATCTTCATACATACGTAACATAAAATTTACTTCTATGAAGGTCTGCAGCACACAATTTACAAGCAATAATAAAACATATGGTACCTTTTTATTCTAAATCCCTGGTAGTCTACTGATTCTCCCAGAATGCTTTTGTCGGTTTTTGCCAAATTCTCCCATTCATAACTACCTCGTGGTTGCAATGGACAAATGAGTGTTGTTCTGGAAGGTTGCAACAAGTAAAATGTGTATGAAAGCTTTCCTCCTCTGTCAGTGACACGAGTGACTGCTTGCTGAGTTGCGTAACAGCTTTCGAATATGGGAAGAATATTCAGTGTTTTGTGCTACGGGAAATATGGTGGCTACGGCCGTGGCACACTTTTAAACTTAATGTGCATCAATAACATCTTCTTCAGCAGTTCCTGAGGTTTAGACAATCAACAAATGACCAATCAGCCCTGCTTTGAGTGTTTGCCAATTCCCATGGTATAAATACTCCCACCACAGCCAATTTCAAGCTACCGACGGGATGTTACCGAGCTGGCCTTGGGAAGAGATGTGGGCACAGTAGCACCCTCCTATGCAGTGTTTTCACCATAAAGATACAGTAAATGTAAATAACCTCAAAAGCACAGACAAAACTAAAACCATTAGAAAGTGATCAATTTGGAGTATTAGTATCATTTCAAAATTGTGTGTATACTAAATATCATTTAAGATAGTTTATATTTTAATATATTTAATGTAGCGTAAGTTTTAAAATTGTAGATGATATTAATTTCATTGTCATCATGACCGTGTCTGACGATCTGCTCACAATTTTGGGGCGGGTGGGGGATGTCATCAGTGACTCTCGCAAGGTAGGATGAGCCAGCTCCAGCACGGGTAGTGAATGAAATAAAACAACGCACAGATGGATGCCTTTTATTTTATTTTTTTTAAAAAAATTTTTAACGTTTATTTATTTTTGAGACAGAGAGAGACAGAGCATGAACGGGGGAGGGTCAGAGAGAGGGAGACACAGAATCTGAAACAGGCTCCAGGCTCTGAGCTGTCAGCACAGAGCCCGACGCAGGGCTCGAACTCACAAACCGTGAGATCATGACCTGAGCTGAAGTCGGCCGCCCAACCGACTGAGCCACCCAGGCGCCCCCAGATGGATGCCTTTTAATCACTCCCCGTAAAGCAGCCAGCTCTTAATGTTAGTATCGCTGCTGTTCACTGCTGTTTGTTACTGACCCTCAGATACCTGCACGGTCGCATGCTGGTGCCGCCTGAAGTCCTTCGTTTGTGAAACAGAGTTCATGGTCTCTTGTCTATTTCCTAGAAGTCTGAGTGAAATCTGTGGATTCTATAGGTTCTGGAAACTGGGTAGGACCAGGTAGGGCCACAGAGAGGCAGAGAGGGTAGCAAGCATACCGAGCTTATACCCGTGTGTGTGTGTGTGTGTGTGTGTGTGTGTGTGTGTGTGTGTTTAATACATGCTTTCAAAACATTGGCAGAGGGGACCCTGGGTGGCTCAATTGGTTAAGCGTCTCACTTCGGCTCAGGTCATGATCTCACAGTTCATGGGTTCAAGCCCCGCGTCAGGCTCTGTGCTCACAGCTCGGAGCCTGGAGCCTGCTTCGGATTCTGTGTCTCCCTCTCCTTCTGCCCCTCCCCTGCTCATGCTCTGTTTCTGTCTCTGTCTCTCTCTCAAAAATAAATAAACATAAAAAAAGAGTTAAAAAAATAAACCATTGGCAGGAATTCTCATTGGTATCAACACGGATTTGGTTTGCCTGTTTTTGAACTTCCTATAAAGGCAATCACGTGCATATATAGTCTTTCGTATCTGGCCTTCTTTGCCCAGCACCATTTTGTTTGCGATCCATCCATGTTTAGTAACAGTGTTTTCTAAGCTTGACTTGCTGCATATCCCGCAATATGTCTATAATTCACCTGTTAATGGACATTTACATGGTTTCCGATGTGGGGCTATTATGACTAAGACTTCTACGAACATTCTTGTATATGTGTTTTTGGGGTACATATCTTCATCTACTTTGGTTAAACACTCCCTTGGAGTGGAAGTTCTTGGTCATTATGTAGGAGGTACTTCAGACATTTATCTAGAATGGTTGTACCAATTTACGCTCCCCACCAACAATGTGAGAGATTTTAATTTTAGCCATTATGATGGGAGTATAGTGGTATCTCATTGTGCTTTTAATTTGTATTTCCTGTAGGTCAGTGATGTTGAGCACTTTTTTGGATGCTCTTGTCTATACGTATATGATCTTTTGCAAAGTATCTATTCAAATCTTGTGTCCATTGTTTACTGGGTTGTTTGTATTTTTATTATTGAGTTGTAGTTCTTTCCATATCGTGGCTACCAGTCCTTCATCAGGTATGTTTTCCAAATATTGTTTCCCACGTCCATGATCACCTATTAATATTCTTTTTTTAAATTAGGGTTTTTTTTTTTTTTTTGAGAAAGAGAGAATGGGGGAGGGGCAGAGGGAGAGAGAAAGAGAGAGAGAGAGAATCTTAAGCAGGATCTGCACTGAGCCCACGTGGGGCTTCATCCCCACATGGGAGTATAACCTGAGCTGAAATCAGAAGCTGGACACTTGGGTCATCGGGGTGGCTCAGTCGGTTAAGTGTCCGACTTTTCCTTTTGGCTCAGCTCATGATTTCACAGTTTGTGGGATCCAGTCCCATGTCAGGCTCCGCACTGAGAATGCAGCCTGCCTAAGATTCTTTTTCTCCTTCTCTCTCTGTGCCCCTCCCCTGCTCCCTCTTTCTCAAAATAAATAAATAAACTTAAAAAAAAGTTGGACACTCAACCGACTGAGCCACCTAGGCACCCCAATAGTCTTAATGATGCCTTTTGATGACCGTTTTTTTTTTTTTATCTGATAGAATCTAAGTTATTATTCCTTTCTTCTATTGCTATTACTTTCTGGCTCTTGTCCAATAAAACTTCGCTCACCCTAAGGTAGTGAAGATATTCTTCTATGCTTTCTTCTACATAATTACAGTTTTAGCTTTTATATTTAGGACTAGGCTCTGTCTCGTTTTTTTGCATATGGCCTATATGGTGGGAAGTAAGGGTTGAAGTTCCTAAGTTCCTTTTTTTTTGTTTGTTTTTTTGAGAGAGAGAGAGAGAGAGAGAGAGAGCACACACAAGTGGGGGAGGGGCAGAGGGAGAAGGAGAGAGAGAATCTTAAACAGGCTCTATGCCCAGCACGGAGCCCAACATGGGGCTTGATCTCACCACCGTAAGATCATGACCTGAGTCGAAATCCAAAGTCGGATGCTGAACTCACTGAGCCACCCGGGTGCCCTTTGAAGTTCCTTTTATCCTGTGTGTTTATCCAGTTATGTCAGCACTATTTGTTGAAAACATTTTCCTTTCTTCATTGAACTGCCTTGACGACTTTATTGAGAATCAAACGATAGTATATGTGTGGGTCAGGTTTTGTGCTCTCTAGTCTATTCCATTGATCTATTTGGATATGCCTTTCATGACCATACTGTCTTGATTACTATAGATTTATGGTAAATCTTGAAATGAAATGGTATGAGTTCTTCACTTTTGGTCATTTTCCCTCAAGATTGTTTTGGCTATTCAAGGTCCTTTGAATTTCCATTTAATTTCAGAATCAACTCATACATTTAATGTTTTTTTTTTTAATTTATTTATTTTTTTTTTAAATATTTTTTTTTATTTTTTTTTAACGTTTATTTATTTTTGAGACAGAGAGAGACAGAGCATGAACAGGGGAGGGGCAGAGAGAGAGGGAGACACAGAATCTGAAACAGGCTCCAGGCTCTGAGCTGTCAGCACAGAGCCTGACGCGGGGCTCGAACTCACAGACTGTGAGATCATGACCTGAGCTGAAGTCAGACGCTTAACCGACCAAGCCACCCAGGCGCCCCTTTAATTTATTTTTGAAAGAGAGAGAGAGACAGAGAATGAGTGGGGGAGGAGCAGAGAGAGAGGGAGACACAAAATTCAAAGCAGGCTCCAGGCTCCATGCTGTCAGCACAGAGCCTGACACGGGGCTCAAACTCAAGAACCGTGAGATCATGACCTGAGCCGAAGTCGGATGCTCAACCGACTGAGCCACCCAGTAGCCTTTCAACTCATACATTTATACAAAAATAAACTGCCTACAATTTTGATTCATATTGTGTTGAATCTTTATATTAATTTGGGGGATAGTAAACATCTTAGCAACATTAATTTTCCACTTCATTTATTTAAGTTTTCTTTCATTGCTGTCAACATTTTTGAATTTTTTAGTTCAGAGTTTTTGTCCATATTTTGTTACATTTATTTCTAATTGTATTATGTTTTCATATTATTGCAAATAGTATATGATTTAAAATTTTATTTTATGGCTGCAGTATTTTATTTACTACTATATTAAAATATTATTGGTTTTTAGGGGCGCCTGGGTGGCGCAGTCGGTTAAGCGTCCGACTTCAGCCAGGTCACGATCTCGCGGTCCGTGAGTTCGAGCCCCGCGTCAGGCTCTGGGCTGATGGCTCGGAGCCTGGAGCCTGTTTCTGATTCTGTGTCTCCCTCTCTCTCTGCCCCTCCCCCGTTCATGCTCTGTCTCTCTCTGTCCCAAAAATAAATAAATGTTGAAAAAAAAATAAAAATAAAAAAAAATATTATTGGTTTTTATATATTGATCTTAACATGTGCAGGCTTCGTAAATTCCCTTATTAGTTCTAATGGAGATTTTGTTAGGTTCCTCAGGATTTTTCTGTACGAACTCTTATGTAATCTGTATATAAATGTAATTTTTCATTTCCAGTATATATGCCCTGCAATTCTTTTTCTTACCCTATTGCACTGACTAGGATCTCCAATACAATGGTGAATAGAAATGCTGAGAGCAGACATGCTTGCCTTATTCTGATCTGAGGGAGAAAATATTCAATATTTCATTATTAAGTATGACAAATGTTGTAGATTTTTTTAAAGTTTCCCTTTAGTAGAGGACATTATTTTTGTAGTTTGCTGCAAGCTTTTGAGTGGTATTAGACTTTTTCAGGTGCTTCTTGTGAGTCTATGGTTTTTCTCCTTTATTTTGTTAATGTGATGTACCTTTCAAATATTAAATCAATCTGGTATGCAGAGATGAATCTCACTTTTTGCCATGATGTATTGCCTTTTTAAAATATTGCTGAATTCTATTTGCTAGCATCTTGTTAATTATTTCAGTGTATAAGAAGGGGATTGTAATATTGCACATTTTTCTTTTATTGTAATATCTGTGTCTGTGGGTTTTTTAGTGGTAGCTTATCTTTTTAATTATTAAAATATACATAATGTAAATTTCACCATTTTGACCATTAAGAGAATTTTTTTAACGGTTATTTATCTTCGAGAGAGAGAGAGAGAGAGAGACAGAGCAGGAATGGTGGAGGGCCAGACAGAGAGGGAGACACAGAATCCAAAGCACGCTCCAGGCTCCGAGCTGTCAACCCATAGACCGACATGGGGCCCAAACCATGAGATCATGACCTGAGCCAAAGTTGGACACTTAACTGACTGAGCCACCCAGGTGCCCCACCATTTTAAAGTACAATTCAATGTCGTCTAGTGCGTGCACAATGTTGTGTGACCATCACAACTATCTAGTTCCAAAGTATTTTCGTTACCCCAAAAGAAAATTTCATATCTATCAAGCAGCCTTCCTATCCCCTCTGCCCCCTGGCCCCTGGCAACCAGTAATCCATTTTAGGTCTCTGTGGGTTTGCCTGTTCTAGATATTTCATATACATTAATTAAACAATATGTGACCTTTTGTGCCTGGCTTTTCCTACTTGGCATAACATTTTTAAAGTTCAGCTATATTGTAGTGAGACAAAGAGCTTCCTTCTTCGTTATGGCTGAATGATACCCCGTTGTATGGATATACTATATTTTGTTTATCCATTCATTAGTTGATAGACATTTGGCTATTTCTACACTTTGGGGATCGTGAACAGTGCTGCTAGAACATACAGGTACAAGCTTTTGTGACAAAGCCTGTTTTCAGTTTTCTTACTGTACACTTAGGAATGGGATTTCGGCATCATGTGGTGGTTTTACGTTTAACTTATCGAGGGACTGCCAAACTTTCCAAAATGAGGGCTTTCCAAAGTGGCCCTCATTATCTTCTCACTTGCAATGTGTGAAGGCTCCAGATATTCTACATCATCGCCATCTCTTGTTATTTTCCAGTTATAAAAAAAGTCATAGTCAAGCTAGTGGGTGTGAAGTGCCATCTTACTGTGATTTTGACTTGCGTTTCCCTTAGACTAATGACACTGAGCTTAATTTCATGTGATTGTTGGCAATTTTCATACCTTCTTTGGAGAAATGTCCATCTGAGTCTTTGTCCACATTGTAATTGGATTATTTATCTTTTGGATGTTGCGTGATAAGATAATAGATATTAGATACCAGATCCTTATCAGATATATAATTTGTAAATATTGTCTCTTATTTTGTAAGTTGTCTTTTTCACTCTCTCGATAGTGTTCTTTGATGCATAAAAGTTTCTAATATTTTTAATGGATCCTTTAGAGTTTTCTATACATTGAATCTTCTCATCTGTAAATAGATATAGTTTTACTTCTTCTTTCCAGTTTTGAATGCTTTATTTCTTTTTCTTGTCTAATTGCTCTGGCTAGAACTATTTCAGTGTTGAATAGAAGTGGTGAAAGCAGAATCCTTGCCTTATTCCTTAGGGGAAAAGTTTTCAGTCTTTCACCATTGATTATGATGTTAGCTGTGGGTTTTTCATGAATGCCCTTTACCATGTTGATGAAGTTCCCTTTTCATTTTAGCTTGTATCATGAGAGCATGTTGGAGTGTGTCCAATACACTTTTCTGTATCATTCTATTAATGTGGTGCATTGTATCCATTAATTTTTGAAGGTTGAATCATCCTTGCATTCCTGTTAAATTTTACACAGTCATGGTGTATAATCCTTTAAATATGCTCCTGGGTTTGATTTGCTAGTAGCTTATTAAGGATTTTTACATCTATATTCATAAGGGATGTTAGTCTAGACTTTCTTGGATTGTTTTTGTCTAGCTTTGGTATCAGGGTAACACTGACTTCATAAAATGCATAAGGAGTTCTGGAAGAATTTCAGAAGATTGGTATTAATTACTCTTTGTTTTGTATATTTTACCAGTGAATCTATCTGATACAGGCTATTCTTTGTCCAGAGGTTTTAATTCTTGATTCACTATCTTTACGTATATATAATCTTATAGCTTTATAAATCTTAAATCTTATAGTCTTATCTTTACATATAGGCTCATGGTCTATTGAGATTTCTATTTCTTCTTGAGTCAGTTTACATATTTTGTATGTTTCTGAAGATTTTCCCATTTCATCTAGATTTGTTGGTGTGTAATTGTTCTTAGTATTTTCTTTTAATTCTTTTCATTTCTGTAAGTAATAATTTTCAGTAGTAATGTCCCAACTTTCATTTATAGTCTTAATTATTTATATTTTCTCTTTCTTTTTCTATTATTCTAGCTAAAAGTGCATCAATTTTGTTGATCTTTTCAAAGAACCAGCTTCTGTTCTTACTGATTCTATTGTATTTTTATTTCCTATTTTATTTTGCTGCTCTAATTTTTATTATTTTCTTTCCTCAGCTAGCTTTGGTTTTAGTTTCCCCTTTTCCCCCTATCTTAATGTGTCAGGTTAAGTTTTGATTTTGGATCTTTCTCCTTTTTAAATATGGGCATTGAAATCTATATATTTCCCTTGAGGCTGCTTTTGCCACATATGATAATTTTTTGTATGCTGTGTTTTCATTTTCTTGTGTCTCAAAATATTTTCTAATCTCCCTTGTGATTTACTCTTTGATATATTTGTTATTTGAGTGTGCTGTTTCATTGTGAGATGTTTGTGGATTTTACACTTTTCCTTTGTTACTGATTTGTAGTTTCCTTCTTATTAATGGATGGAGCCTTTTACTAAAGTCCTTATTTGTCTCATGTAAAGAATTTTGACTTTAAGTCTATTTTGTCTGATACTAGTTTGGTCATCTCAGCTCTCTTTTGGTTATTATTTCCATAGGTAATCTTTTATCATCCTTTCACTTTTCCCTTATTTGAGCCTTTGTACCTAAAGTCAGGGTCATGTACATGGCGTATAGTTGGATCATGTTTTCTTAATTGATTGTGTCAATCTCTTCCTTCTAATGGAAGGATTTAATCCACTTACATTTACAGTGATTGCTGATAAGAAAGGACTTACTTCCACCCACTTGCTATTTGATTTCTGTATATTTCTTTTTTCTTCCTCAATTCCTCCTTAATACCTTCCTTTGTGTTTATTTGTTTATTTATTTTTCTGGTGTATTCTTTTGATTCTCTTCTCATTTCCTTTGCTGTAGCTTTTACAGCTTATTTTCTTAGTGGTTACCATGGGGATTACAATGAACGTCCTAAACTTATAACAATCTAACTTGAATAAATACCAACCCAGCTTCCATGGTATATAAATCTCTGCTCTTATACAGCTCCATCACTTCCCTCCTGTATGCTGTTATTGTCAGAAATATATCTTTATGCATCATGTTTCTATTACCATCAATTAATAGTTCTTTCGTATATTTATGTTTTAAGTCACATAGGAAAGAAAAAGAAAAAAAAAGAAGAGGCACAAGCCAAATATACAATAATATTGGCTTTTATATTTTCCTATGTAGTTGCCATTACTGGTGTTCCTCATTTTTTTCAAATGGCTTCAGGTTACCGTCTAGTGTCCTTTCATTTCAAACCAAACAAATCACTTTCAGATTTCTTGTCGGGAAGGTTTACATATGACAAGCTCCATTGGCTTTTGTTTATCTGAGAATAACTTCATTTCTATTTTATTTTTGAAGGGTAGCTTTGCCAGATTTCTTGGTTGACAGGTTTTTATTTTCTTTCAGCACTTCAAATATGTTGTCCCATTGCCTTCAGACCTTCATCGTTTCTGAAAGAAATCTGCTGTTAACCTTGTTGAGGATCTTTTGTATGCTATAGATCATTTCTCTCTTACTGCTTTTGAATCTTTTAACCTTTTGGCAGTTTGATTATGTCTTGATGGATCGCTTGGAGTTTATCCTACTTGGGCTTTGTTAAGATTCTTGGATTTGTGGATTCAGGTAGGGTCATCAAATTTGGGACGTTTGGACCCATTACTTCTTCAAACGTTCCTCCTGCTCCTTTCTCTCTTCTTCTGAAACCACTGTTATGTGTATGTTGGTGTGCTTGGTGGGGTCCTACAGGCCTCTCAGTCCCCATCATTTTTCTTCATTCTTTTCTCTTTCTGCCCCTCAGACTGGATAATCTCGTTCAACTTCTCTTCAAGTTCACTGAGTTTTTGTTTTTGTTTTTGCCCACCCAAACCTGTTATTGAACCCCTCTAGTGAACTTTTCCTTTCAGTTGTACTTTTCAACTTCAGAGTTTCTCTATGGTTCCTTTTTCAATCATTGTAATCTCTTTATTGATATATGTTAAAACATTATTCTCTTGATTTCCTTTGGCTCTTTGATTATATATAAGACAACTGATTTAAAGTCTTTGTCTAGTAGGCCTATGTCTGTTCTTCCTCAGGGAGAATTTCTACAAATTTCTCTTTTTCTGTGAATCAGCCAGACATTCTTGTTTCTTTGCATCTATATTTTGTTGTTCTTGAAACTGGACATTTTGAACATTAAAATGCATACCTCTGGGGGCGCCTGGGTGGCTCCATTGGTTAAGCACTGACTTCAGCTCAGGTCATGATCTCATGGCTCGTGAGTTCCAGCCTCACATCGGGCTCTGTACTGACAGCTCAGAGCCTGGAGCATGCTTCGGATTCTGTGTCTCCCTCTCTCGCTACTCCTTCCCCACTCCTGCTCTGTATCTCAAAAATAAATAAACGTTAAAAAAATGCATACTTCTGGAAATCAGATCCTCCTGTTCTCTTAAGTTCATTGTTGCTGCTTGTGGTTGTAGTTGTTTGTTTAGAGACTTTTCTCAACAAAGATTATATTCCTTGTCCTCTGTGGTCGCTGGAATCTTTGTTCTGTTAGATTAGTAGTCAGGTAGTGATTTGACAGAGATTTCCTTAAATGCCTGGAATAAACACACACACGCACACACACACATACATACACACACACACACACACACAAATACACACACACACATACCCACTACAAAAACCAAACCAAACCTCTCCCTGTCTTCACAGATGGATGCTGTGTTGGGGCATTTCTTCATTGCTTAGTCATGTCTTTTCCTTTCTCTCTGTTCATTTCTAACTCTGCTGTAGCCTTCACTTTAGGCTTCTATGGAGCCTAAATGTCAGCTAGAATTAAAAGCATAGAGTCTTAGCAGGTCTTTTCTAACATTTATCCAGTACAGCCCTGGGCCTTATGTATAGACTTCTAAATGCCTCAGTATAAAGCTTTTATTCCCCCATGTATATCCTTCCTCAACTTCTTTGTTCCTAGGCTATTTGGTCTGTCTGTCACTTTCCCTGTCTGTTACCCTTTGCTCTAGGTGGCTGCATGCAATGTATTTGCCTTTAAATGCTTTTGATAGTGCCACCTGAGAAAATTTTGAGTTGGGCATAACAAAGGCAAGCTCCTGAACTGATCCCTCAGTGATTCACCGGATAGGTCAACACACATAACAACAATTCTCTGAAAACAAGGTCTGTATTTTCCTCTCTGGTACCAGAAAGCCACATCAGAGTGTGGGCGGAGGTCCTCATGGCCACTGCCATGTTAGTTTAGTGAGTTGAGGGGAGTAGGTTGGTAAGTGAAACTGTCATAATTTCTCTTATCAAAATTTAGAAGTTGACTTCTTCATTAAGGATTCCCTTGCTTAAGTTTTGGATTTCAGAATTCCAAGAAAGTTGATTATGGAGATTTTGCCAGGTCAATTGTTGCTTTAGCAGAAGGTTGGAATTTTGGAATTCCCTACCTTACCATTTTCAATTATGTCACTCCTTTTATGTCTGGTTTTGATATTATGATCATCTTGGCCTCAGAAAACATGTTGGGAAGTATTTATATATATTCTGGAAGATTTTGTGTAATATTGGCATACCGCCCCCCCCCCCACCCCAGTGTTTAATACAATTTATCATTGATATCATCTAGGGTTAGAGTTTTCTTTGTGGAAAGGTTTTGGTAATGAATTAATATATAAAAGGCTATTTGCATTTTTTTTTTTCTATTTCATTTTGTGTCCATTTGGACACGTTTTATTTCTTCGTTATTCTTTTAATGTCGATGGGATTTGTGGTAATTTTGCCTTTTCACTCCTGGTATTCATTATTTTTATTTTATTTCTTTTTTTCCCTTAATCATTCTTGCTAGGGTTTATCAATTATATTGTTAATCTTTTCAAAGTACCACGTTTTTGTTTTGCTTTTTCTATTTCACTAACTTCCGTTCTCATTTCTATTATTTCCTACCTTCTACTTATTTTAGGCTTGATTTGCTCTTATCTACCTATCTTCTACATATGTGATGAACTCCACAAAATACTGTTATCATTTTTCTATTGAATAGTCAATTGTCCATTACGAAGCCAAAGAGAAGATGAATGTGATCTTTTATATTTACTCATATGTTTACCATTTCCAGTTTTACCTGAAAGTGTCTTTTTCACCTTCCTTTTTTCAAGGATCTTTGTGCTAGATACATAATTCTGGATTGATAAGTGTTTTTCCTTTCATCATCTTAAAGCCATCATTCCTTTTTTTTTCATCTCTGTACTTTCTGATATCAGCCATCAATTATAACATTATTCCCTTGCATACATTGTGTCTTTTTCTCTGATAACTTTCAGATCTTTTATTTTTTAAAAGCATTTTGACTATGAAATGCCTAGATGTGGTTTTCTTTATATTCATCATGTTTATCTTGGTGTCTGCTGAGCAACATGGATCCCTCAGCTGGTGCTTTTCATCACATTTTGGAAATATTCTTTCAAATATCTTTTCCTGCCCCATTCTCTCTTTCTTAGCTCTCGGAGACTCCAGTAGCACACATTGTAGATCACTTAATACTCTTCCAGAGTTGCTCAGGCTCTGTACATTTTTTTGTCTTCTTTCCCCTATGTTCTTAGAACCGGGTAATTTCTACTGATCTGTGTCCAAGTTCACTGGCTTTCTTCTACTACCTCTGATCCAATTTTAAGGCCATCTAGAAAATGTTTGATTTCAGTTTTGATAGTTTTCAGTTCCAGAATCTCCATTTGGTTCTTTTTTTTTTTTTTTTTAATTTTTTTTTTCAACGTTTTTTTATTTTTGGGACAGAGAGAGACAGAGCATGAACGGGGGAGGGGCAGAGAGAGAGGGAGACACAGAATCGGAAACAGGCTCCAGGCTCCGAGCCATCAGCCCAGAGCCTGACGCGGGGCTCGAACTCCCGGACCGCGAGATCGTGACCTGGCTGAAGTCGGACGCTTAACCGACTGCGCCACCCAGGCGCCCCTCCATTTGGTTCTTTTTGTGTGTGTGTGTGGTTTGTATTTGGAAGTGTCCATTTTTTTGCTCCCCGTGTTCATGTTTGCCCATAAGTTCCTTAACATATTTATGAAAGCTGTTTTCAGTCCTCCACTACTAATTTCAACAGCTTGAGGTCTGTTGCCATCGTCTGCATTTCCCCTCGATTCTGAGATGCCTTTTCGTGGGTTTTGTTGTTGTTGTTTGTTTGTTTTCGCTTATGAAATTTTTTTTATTGTATTCTAGATATTCTGGATTTTGCAGTCTTCTTTTAAGTGGTGTTGAGTTTTGTTCTGCCAGGCAGTTTAATTACTGGCAAATTCTCTTGATTCTACTGGGCTGGATTGTATTTTTTTTTTTTTTTTGTTAAAGTTGGTTTATTGAGGTCTTAGGACACGACCCCCACTCTAGGTTGTGGTCCTTTCTTCTAATGCCTAAGCTTTCTTTTTTTTCTCGGTTGAATGCCTGAGGTACTCAGTGTGGGTCTGTTCATTCTGGCCGGACCAGAACTCCCTACATAGTATAACTTCTGTTATTCAGCAATCAACCTTCAGCAGCAGCCCTCAATTAGCCTTGCGGAATCCTGCCGTGCACATGAAGAGCACATCAATTGGCCAAAGGTCTTCAGGGGATCCCAACAGAATTTGCTGGGCCCCAGCTTTTTAGCAAGCCCTTCTACGATAGTACCCTTCCTTGAAAACACGGAGGAGTTCAGACTGGTGACGTGCAAAAGGGAAGAACTTGGGAAAAGACTGCTACAACGTGTTCCTTACTACTTTCAGCTGTGTGATCAGGGCAACGTGCTTAATATCTCCTTGCCTCCATTCCATCATCTGCAAAATGGGCATAATAGCAGTTCCTAACCGATCGAGTTATATTGAGGATTACATGAGGTAATACATGTAAAGTGCTTAACACAATGCCTGGTATATGGTGGGTTTATATGAGAATTATCTGCTACTTTTCCTCCTACCTCCACAGAGCTGGCATGTGGCCCATGCCGAGGGTGGCAACACTTGGAAGATGGGGTTTCATGGTGAGAAAGGCTCATTCTGGGCCCTTTTCCCAGTGAGCAGGAGGTTAGTCACATTCTAGAAGAATCCTGCTGTATAGATGCCTTCCTCCGAGGAACCGGCTAAGGGACTGCTTTTTAGAGAGAAATGCCACCATTTGCAAACACTCTACTCCCTGACACTGCCTCTGTGAAGCCCTCTGTGATTTCATCAACACAGGAATGACTGGGGATGTGTGGTGGCTACCCAGTGTGGAGAGGTGACGAGTCTAGGTGCTTTGGGGTACTTGGCAGCTACCGCTGCCTCAAGGTCTCCCTCCTCATGAAAGGCGACACAAATAACTGACCTCTCACAGCAAAGCAAGAGCTGTCAACTCCCCATCCCTTCTCAAGGCGGGTAGAGTAGGAGCTGCTGTTTGAATCCCGTCTGGATCACCTTCTCTTCCTGCTGCCTCCACGCTTTGCATCGTGTGGACCGGACTTTGCTGGTGTGTCCCATCCCTCCAGTCCCTGAAACGCACCCACGGTTTCTTTTCGTTTCCTGCCGGACCACCTGAGAACATTGCCTTTCCCGACGTCAAAGGCAGACAAACCCGTGGCAACTTCACAAATATTCTGCTAAGAGTGGCTCAAAGTTGGGCCGCTACTCCCTCGACCTCATTAACGAGGTGTCTGTGTCTGTATCTTGTCGATTCCACTCTGTGCTTATTCGACCGCTAGTTCCAAAGACGCTTAGTGGAGTTCTGTGGTGAAAGGAGCTTGGGAATTGTAGGTTAAACAGAGCAAAACAGGATTAGGTATTACAGGGATTATTTATTATAGGATGATTGTTCCTTTGCTCACTTGCACAGTGACTCTCCAAAATGCAGGAATCGGGGTTCCCTGGAGTGTCTGTATTTTCACCAAGCATCTTCTCATGGAATTAGTGTTCTGCTCAAGCCACCTGGAAAAATGCTGGATTAAAGCACAACAGTGACCAGAGCTGCCATTTACCTTTGGGGAAGCTGAACGCTGATGGCTTCTGTGTGTGTGTGTGTGTGTGTGTGCGCGTGTTGCTGTTAAACCCTTTTATTTTCAATAAATGGTTCCCTGTTGGTTCCTAAAGTACTTTGAGGGCAAGGAGCAGTTGTCTTTCCTCTCATGCTTTTTATTCGGCAGCACTGGGGCCAGGCCTGAGCACATAGGAGCGGATACAGGCATCATTTGGCAGAGAAAAAAAGGGTATAAGCAGCCTCGTTTTCCCTCGTGCTTCAGACACTGTCAGCGTGCCAAGCTCTGGAGTGATTCCAGTCCAAAGGAAACAGAGGACTGGGAGGTCCTTGGAGGCCATTGCTCTCGATACTTTCGGTTTGGAAAATGGGGAGACTGAGGTCCAGAGAGGGGACGCCCTTGTACGGAGCTGGGCGGAATCTTAGACCCTTTGAATGCTCAGATAGAAGCCCATATAGGGGAGGGCTTCTCAAATGTGGCTACGCTTCAGCATCATCTGGGGAAATTCAAAAAATCCTGGTGTCCAGGCGGCATCCTGGGCCAACGAAACCAGAAACTTTGGAGTAGGATTCCGGCATCAGCAGTTTTTAACTCTCCCCAGTGAGCTGCGCCTGGGTGGGCCAGTCGGTGAAGTGTCCACGGTGAAGTCTCACGGTTTGTGAGATCGAGCCCCGCATCAGGCTCTGCGCTGACAGCATGGAGCCTATTTGGGATCCTCTCTCTCTCTCCCCCTCTCTCTTCCTCTCTCAAAATGAATAAATAAACATTAAAAAAAAATCTCCCCAGTGAATCCAACGCAGGGCCGAACTTGAGACACAACCAGGAAACACAAGGGTTCACAGAGGTATGTCAGAAGGTGCTGGAGACGTGGGGTAGGGCAGGGGGGTCTTCAGACTCTCTTGTTTTGTTTGTCTCTTTCATTTACTGCTCCCCGATAAAATAGCACTTGAAGGAAAGCCCCCACAGCCCTTCTCCAAGTGAACCCTTCCAACTCCACGGATGGGGAAGGAGGTGAGCTGCTAATCACGGCAAGCCCTTGACATAACCAGGATCCGTACCCCATCCCCTGATGCCCAGCCCCAGATCGTCAGCAGCCCTGTACCCTCAAATTCTTTTTAAATGATTCAACACCCTCCAAATTGTCCTCCAAGCGTCCACATGTTTCCTCTTAATCCGGAGACACAGCCACACTCGCCTGCGGACCAACTCTTTTGTTTTGGGTTCTGCCGATTAATCAAGGGTGGCCGGTGGTCACGGGGTACAGGCCGCTGTGAGTTGGAGCGGGGAGGGGGGGGTAGCATCTGACATCAAATTAGCCTTCATTTTAAGTCTCGATGCAGCAATTATGACTTTTGAATAGCAGTGGTTGTTACTGAGGATGGTCGCCTAAGCAGTGCACATAATTATTATAATTACTGTGTACCTAATGACGCCTAATAAGAAGCAACATCACAGAGAGAGGCGCTGCGCAGCCTGGTGGTCTGGGCTCCGGAGGGGGGCGGCTGGGGTTCTGATGCCTGCGAGGGGCTGTTTCGCAGGGACGCCAGGCTGCCTGTCTCCTGGCGACCAGGTGCTGCAGAGTGTGCAGGAAGAGAAAACTCCCAGAAAAGAATGTGCTAGCATCAGCTCAGAGGCAACGAGTGTGGAAGTGGCTAATCTGGAGCCTTCCATCGTCAGCCGTTGGCTTCACGGTCTCAGGTTCAGGCTAACGCCAGGCCCTATGGGGAGCTGGGTCCCGGAAGGCAGAAACGGGGAGCACTTCACGGACTGGCCGTGTGTATGTGCCTCGTGCGTGTGTTTAGAAGACAGTAATCACTAATTTTTACAGAGGGCTTTGTGCCAAGCAATTTCTATTCATGATCTCATGTAATTCCCGCAACAACACTGTGCAGGCGGAGAAACTGAGGCCCCGCGGTCACCCCAAAGTTAAACATACCTCCTGAATATTAAGCACTTTGATATCCGCCCGTTATTATACATGGATTATCTCACCAGAGCCCCCCCCCCCGCCCACAACAATCTCATCAGGTTGGTATTATTATTATTATGGGTTTCTTATTTATTTCTATTCCACAGATGAGAATTTGAGATGCGCTGGGGAACCCCGGGCAGGGTTTTGAGCACAGGCGGGGACTCGATTTTGGTTTTGTTTGGTTGCTCTGTGTGGAGAAAGGACTGCGAGGGCCCCAGAGGCAGCGGTGGCTTCCCACAAGGGGAGAACAGAGCAGTGGTGACAAGTAACCGGATTCTCCGTGGATTTTGAAAGCGGGGCCACTCTGTTCACAGTGTGGGGCGGGGGGATGTGTGAGAGAGAAGGAGAGAAGCCTCAGCGATTCCCAGTTGGGTTCTGGAGATCTTGAGAGTGGGATCCTGGTGCAAGCGGTTTGAGAGGTGCCTCCAGGAAGCACCCACGAGGGAGAGAAGGGAGCCGGGGAAGTGGAGGCAGCCGATAAAGGTGCAACGGAGAGAAGTGACTGCTGCTGCGGGCATCTCGAATTTACTCCTGCTGGGGACTGGGGGGAGGGGGGGGGCGGGGTGCGGATAAGGTGGAGCACACATCCCAGCTCTGAAGGACGAGGGAGCCAGGCCCCCAGCTGTCAACACTGCGTAGGGCAGAGCGGTGGGGGACTGTAGTAGGTGGCTTCCAGGGCTAGAGGCCAATGCCAAGGGAGAGGGGCTGCCTGGTCGGCCACACCAGCCTCTGGCCAGACCGTTGGGTAAATGACCCTGCCGTCTCCCGAGACACAGGGTCTTGCGCTTTGGGCCAATGCTGTGCCCTGCGCCCCAGGCTTTGTGTGAATCAGGGGTCAGCAAACTAGAGCCCGCGGGCCAAATTCTGCCTTCTGTGCACTTGGGTATTTAAAGCTTGATTGGACCCCGTCACGCTCCTGCTTCTCCGTATTGTCTACAGCTGGTTTCCCGCTGCAACGGCAGAGTCCAGCCGTGGGGACGCAGACCGTGCAGCCCTCAGAACCCAAAACCTTTACTCTCACGCCCTTTACAGGAAAAGCTTGCCGGCTTCAGGTTTAGACGCAGAGAACAAAACCGCATTGAATTCTGAGACCCAGGGACTCAGGCGCTGGGAGGACCAGTGGTTGCGAGACCAGCTCCGGCTGCAGGGCCGCGGGGCCCGGTCAACGGCGTCCTGCCTCTAAGTAGACTGGGTGCCTCTGGAAGTTTGCAGGGTTTGACCTTTCCTCACTTCCGACTGCCCTTGCTTTTGATCACCACATCACCAGGATGCAGCTCCCAAAAGACAGGCTCACGGCTCTCTGGCCTCACACTTCTGTCCTAATTTCCAGTTCCTGGGAGAGAGGTCCCGACTGGCTCATCTTCGGTCAGACCCTCTCCTTGTCCAATCATTGGTGGCCAGGGTGGGCCCTCGAGGTAAGTGAGCCGCAGATGCTGCAAGGAAGGGCGTGGCTGGAGTTCCCTCAGGTTCTTCAGGGGGCTGGGACCTCCCGAGTCCCCATCTGGTACTCACTGTGCTTGGCTCAGGGTAGGTACTTAGAACCATACTCCAGATAATCTGGGTTCTTCCCTCTGCTTCCCCATCTACCACCTGGGTGACCTTGGGCAGAGATCCCTAGATTTCTCTTAGCCTCGGTTGCCGCCTCTGTGATGGGAGAACAGTCGACGCTACGACTGAAGTTGGCGGGGGAAGGCATCTCATCGGGGACACGAGTAGAGAGAGCAAGAGTCCCCACGTACTAGATCTCCACGTACTCCATGTAGAGGGAGATGCTTATATTCGTGTTGTGTTAATTATAACAATTAGTGCCAGGGACCCCCCCACCCCCATCCCAGGACTGCTCTGGCCCCACCCTGTTTCCCCGGCTCCCCCCCTCTGCGGGGGGTGGGGGACCCTGTTACTGGTGTTTCGTCCCCGCTGGGCGGGAACAAGGCGAGCTCAGCTGGCCTTAGTCACAGGTCAATGGCTTCATGCAAATCCGCAGGGACTCACGGTCGCGCGGATGGGGGGCGGGGTGCGTGAGGGCTCCAATTCAGGCGTGGACGCAGCTCCAGGTGCTGGAGGCTGCAAAGGGGGGGACACCACCCAGGCGTGATTGGCGCAGTCCTAGGAACCAAAGTACCTGGAGCCTCAGGTGTCTCCCGAAAGCATGGCTTCTCCCCCTCTGCACCGTGGACATCGCGAGCCAGATAAGTCTTCACGGGTGGGGGTGTCCTACGCATTGTGGGGAGTTTAGCGTCTTCCCTGGCCTCTACCCACTAGATGACGGTAGAGCACCCCGTCCCCAACTCCCGTTACGACAACCAGTAACGTCTCCGGGCAATACCAGATGCCTCCGGGGGGGGGGGGGGGGGTATGAAGGGGGGGCCAAAATCACACCCACTTGAGGACCACTGTCCTATCAGACAGCCAGGAAGCATCCCCGGGCAAGGTTATGAAAAAAAGGGAGGGCTTGGGTCTAACCAAAGAGCACCCCACTACTGGGCAGAGGCGGGGAGCCCCCCAAAAGTGGTAAGGGGCAGCCACTGTGAATGCCGGACCGTGGCTGCATGGGAGGTGATGCAGGCTCCCTCCGTGCCCAGGGCTTCCTGGAGGAGGTGGGCAGCGGGCTGGCCCAGGATGGTTTGTGGGGGTGGGGTGGTGGTGGTGGGGATTGTACTGGGGGGCCCACTAGGTGGATGGGGACAGCCTGAGCAAGGGTCCTGGGGCACGTGTGAAGACAAGCCTGGGCAGACTGGGGCAGTAAACAGCTACCTCGTTCTGGAGTCCTGTCCCTGGGCCAGATGTTCGCTGAGCCCTTTACTCGGATGGTCTCACTGGACCCTCAAAAATCTCTGTGAGGTGGATTTGATGACTGTTCTCATCTCCTAGGTGAGGAAACCAAGGCGCCAGATGCTGTGGGGTTTGCCAAGGCCACACGGCGCAGGAAGGCGGGTTCGGACTTCAAGCCCAGGCTGTCGATGACCTGGCCTCACTCAGCTCGGTTCTCTGCCCTCAGAGCCGCCACCATGCAGGGCAGGGGCGGGAGGTGAACACAGAAGGCTTCCCCTGACTCCCCAAAGGTGGAACCAGGGCTGTGCCACCAAGGGAATGAGGGGCACACGGGTAAATAAATGAATGAACAGAGTCAGGGTCTGGTCCACTCAGGCAGAAACCGCCTTCCCACCTGGCTCCTGGCTCCTATCCGCCACCCCCCACCTCCCCCTTAGCTTTGGGGGCGTCATGTGGCACGTCTGTGTTGGCTTTTGCTTGGAGGTACTCTGGCTGGCCGTGCTGGTCGTCTTCTCCCCCTTGGCCAGAACATGTTCGAGGGAAGGAGAGGAAAACCAGGAAGAACTTCCAAGAGTTATGAGACTGGGGGGCCCCGAACGAGCGGCTGGACGCCTGGGAGGCCTGGAGCCGGGGGTGTGGGGCCAGAGCTTTGCCACACCCTCTAATCACACCTGTCCCTCGCTGGGCCCAGGTCCCTCAGCCCCAGGACAGGCACCACGGACACCTTTCCTCGGCTCAGAGGCTCAGGGACAGCCGTGCAGGGGGGCATGAGCTGCTCCTGTCTCCTTTCCCGTAAACCTAATGTCTCCCTTTTTCTTTTTAAGTTTATTTATTTACTTTTGAGAGAGACAGAGACAGCGTGAGCGGGAGAGAGGCAGAGAGAGAGGGAGATGGAGCAAGCAGGCTCCGCGCTGCAGGCACAGAGCCCGACTCGGGGCTCGAACTCATGAAACCGTGAGGTCATCACCTGAGCCGAAACCAAGAGTCGGACGCTTGACTGACTGAGATGCCCCGGGGGGGTCCCTCTTTTCTCCTAATTTATCAGCACTGCCGTGTGCGCTCGGCCCCTCAGGTGCAAAGTGCCTTCAGCGTAAATGTACCGTGTTCTCCCTACCTCTTCTGGAGATTCCTGCCCGGTGCCTCATTTGGGTCTCCAGGGAACTTTCTCATTCAGGTTCCATTTGATTCAAATTCTGAGAGTGTGTCTGGCCAGGACCCTGGGCTGTAGTCCTGTTATGCTTAGAAGCCAAGAAGTTGGGGGGGAACACCCGGGAAGCCCCAGGGGTCTCATTCGATGACAGCTGCCGCCACTGGTCCCTGTCGTGTGCCACACTTCCTATTCCAAGCCACACGAGAGCTTTCAGCCAGAGTCTTTCCAGGCCGAGCCGTGCATCTGGCACCATCTTGGATCTGAGCTTCCATGGGCCCCGTCTGTCCTCGGTTTCCCCATCTGCAGAATGAAACTCGCAATAGTTATATCTCGGGGATGAAGAGATGCTTTCATGTGTTTCCGGGATTTTGGTCTATGGTCTGCATCTTTTTGACTTTTACTATGGCCACTATCTGTACCATAGTTATTTAGCATCGATTATTACGTATACCATCCTTTTTTATAAAACTTGTCTATTGTGTTTTAATAAAAAATTATTTATCTGGTTGTTTAAAGTCACCAACTTGTGAAAAGCCCTAGATGGATGTATTTCAAAAGGGTATCGGAGCGCCTGGGTGGCTCGTTTGGTGAAGCGTCCGACTCCTCAAGCTCAGGTCATGATCTCAGGGTCCGTGAGTTCCAGTCCTGCCTGAGGCTCTGTGCTGCCAGCGTGGAGCCTGCTTGGGATTCTCTCTCGCTCCCTCTCTCTCTGCCCCTCCCCTACTTGCTGTCTATCTCTCTAAATAAATAAAAAAAAATCAACCTTAAAAAAGGCAAAAGGGGATTTTTATGTTATTCGCACAAGAGGAAAACTGATGATCACGTATCACGAAAGGAAAGGAGTAAGATCAAACCGAAAAGGCCATAGAATATTCCTACACATATCAGCTAAAATCCTTGCGACTAAGAGCCGTGCTATGCCTCCGGCATTTTTCAGAGCTCACCGATGTGGAGTACTTGTAACAAGTGCTCTCTAAGTGATCTCTGCTCTGAAGCAAATGAAGCCAAAGCCAATGTGGTGTCTGCCCCTTGGGAACATTCCGAGGGATTGGTCAAGGGGAACGGTTTTGCCCTCCAAGCTGCCATATTTCTTCCTCCCTGCTAGAGCTCTGCGGTCAGTCATTGCGGTAAATTGCAAGGTGGCAACAATCCTTGACTCCTCCCGGTAATAGATGGGGTCTGTTTCCTGCCTCTTAAATCTGCACTGGCCTTGTGATCCGCTTTGGCCAGGGGCGTGTGGCAGGTGTGGTGGCATGCCAGCGCCAAATGCAAGCTTAGAGGAGGACGTGTGCCAAGAAGCCTTGCATCTTCCGTTGTCTTGGGTCTTAGACGGTATGCCAGGCCTTCCACAGGGTCTCCATACATTCACAGGGTTGGAATCATGCCATCGCCCTGTGGACAACACGGGGCCAGCCAATGGGAGGGTGAGAGACCTCACGGAGCAGGGCCACGGTGTCCCAGTCAAGGTCATCTCAGAGCCACCGGCAACGTGCCACGTGACCCCAGACACGTGAGTGAGCCCGGCCCAGGCAGAGCTGTCCGGCTGACCCGGTGATCCGTGAGGCATAACAAGCAGTGTTTTGAGCCTCCTCGGCGTTGGGGGCGGTGGTGGGGGGAGGGTGTTAGTCAGCGACAGCACACTTTCCTGTTCTGACCCATCTGTTGGGGAATCCACACCCATGCGATGCCCAGGCAGCAGAAGTTCTGTTAATTCTTGGGTTCGGTTTATCTTGTTTTCTCTCCTTTCTTTCTAAAAAAAATTTTAACATTTATTTGTTATTGAGAGACAGAGCGTGAGCAGGGGAGGGGCAGAGAGAGGGGGAGACACAGAATCCGAAGCAGGTTCCGGGCTCTGAGCTGTCAGCACAGAGCCCGACGCGAGGCTCGAACCCACAGACCGCAAGATCATGGCCTGAGCCGAAGTCGGTCGCTTACCCGACTGAGCCACCCAGGAGCCCCTATCTTGTTTTCTCTTCTTAATTCTCTTCGCTTGCCTTTTCACTCCTTTGAGTGTGCGTGTGTGTGTGCATACACGTGCATTTTTAAAAGATAACTCCGGGAAAGGGGCAGGGAGGAGATAGCAAGTTACAAATGCAGCAGAGACTTGGCCGGAGCGCCCCTTAAATTCTTGAGGACGGCCCAAGGGGCGCGAGGAAACAGAGAAGGTGCCGAACAACGGAGCCGCTAGCGGTAAAGGTGGCCAGGGCTCTGCCGTGCTCCTCTTTGCTCACATCCGGTTTTGTGTCCACAAGGATCCTCCGAGCTGGGCACTGTTCTCAACCTTATTCTTCAGGGTGAAGACACCAAGCCTCAGAGAAGGTAAGTGACTCTCTCGGGATCACACAGCGGGTCAGGGCGAGAGCCAGGACGTGGAGGCAGGTGCGGGGATTCTTGCAATCCCCAATTCTCCAGTCTCATGCTTGCCCTACCACGTGACCCTGCCAGCGACAGCAATGGGCAGGGGTGAAGTTGGGGTGGCTTGTGGGGTAGCGGCATGGGTGACAGGGTGGGGTTGGCTCCCGGTGATAGTCAGGCGCTATTCCCTGGGCACAAATCGGTACCCAGACCAAGACTGAGATGCCCCTATCTCGGAAATTTACCCCCTTTTCTTTCCTGCGGCAGCTCAGACCCAAACCTCGGGGTTTTTTGTCCCGCGTCCCGCAACCAACCTGTCGGCGAATCTCTTGGCTGCACGTCTCATCTCCTCCTCCATCTCTGTTCCTATTGCTTCTGGGAGGCTGATGTTCCCTACGTGGTGGCCCTGCTTCTGCCCTTGCCTCCCTGGGGTGGGGGGCCCTCCTGGGGCTCTGAGGTTGGCCAAGGAAAAGCCCAGGTAGGGACCCCCAGTTTCCACATCGGGGGGACTCGGGCATTTCGGTCTTCTTTTTCTTTTTGGAATCATGCATAAATGGAAATGCTCCGTCCACTGCGCTGAAATGAAATTCGTAGATGATACAGCCTCTCTACACACGTAATTTAAATCACTCCCTATCATATAATGTCCTAACTATACCCTAGAGGAGGGTGAAAAGGAAACTGATTTGTGATGGTTCGGTTGGCTGAGTGTGTAAGTACCCCAGCCCGACTCTTCCCACAAGACCCAGTGAGGGTCAGAACTCGCACGCTGGCAGGGGGCCGCTGTGAATGTGAGGCTGCAGGTGTGGACAGGGCAGGGCTTTCAGGGGTGCAGCCCCCCCAAACGTGACCGACTCCCGCTGAAACACCCAGCAGAATAGAGCAGAACCTCCCCTGGATTTGTACACAAGTGGCAATCCTAGAAAATTCAGTATTTCATAAAATTGTGCAAAAAAACCCCAAAACCCTCTGTGTTAAATATTGAAATAGGGTTAGGTTTTAGGCTCCAAACATTGTAACTAGGTTTTCACGTTGGTGTTTGGTAGTTGTGTGAGGGGCTGTCCGCACACTGCCAGGGGTCTGTCGTGCTGGGCCCTTACTCACTCAATGCCATTCGCAACCCCTCCCCCCCCCCCCATCTTTGCGGTGAGCGAATACGTTTCTGTGCAGTTGTAACCTCCTGTCTCCCCAGCTGGTTGCTCTGTGGTCCTCTCTAACTTCCTTCTCTGCCATATCTTTACTTCAGCCACACTGGCCTCCCTGGGAGAAGAATGCTCCAGGCAGAGGGAATGGCCAGTGCAAACGTCCTGGGGCAGGAGCATGTCTGGCACGGTCCCCAAACAGTAAAGAGACCAGTGTGGCCAGAGCAGGATGAGTGAAAGGTAGAGAAGTAAGAGACGAAATCAGGGGCAGCGGAGACCAGAAAGTAGGACCTTTGTTTGAGGTCACTGAAAAGACCAATATTTTAAATCTCAGACAATGGCTTCTTTTGAAATGTCGGAAGATTTGGCAAAACCGGGCCTCCATTCCTGCATTTTGAATAGTAGCCATTGGTTAGGTTTATCCCCTGTGTGTGTGTGCGGGGTGGCGGGGGGGGGGGGGGGCATTTGTTCCTTAGTTTGCCACAAGCCCCACCCATCCCTATTGCCTTGAACAGCCACCTGTGTTGCTCGCGTACATTGCCCATCTGCTTCTACAGGCATTTGAGCACGTAAACCCCTGTGGAGAGAGGGTGCTGGGAAGACAGTGGCGGTGGGGATGGAGGGAGAAAGTAGTTTCCCCTCCCCCCTCCAGAGAAGACGACCCCAGGCTTCTCCAGGAAGGGCCCTCGGGGGCTGTGGGTGAGGTTTCCTCCCACCCCTGCTCCTCAAGCTCTACTCCCAGGCCGCCCGCTGAGAAGGCATCTCAGCAGGGGAGGCCAAGGCAGGGGCACCCGGGGGGGACGCCTCGAAGGAAGAGTGAAAATATTTTCCCAGGCAAAGCCAACACTGTTATTTGTTTTCGTTGCTTAAATTATACGTGTTATTTATTGTTTATGTGGTCTGTCATTATTGGTGAATGGGGAAGGCACCCGGCCTCACAATGCAACCAAAATTTTAGATATTGCTATGTAGTTATTAACAAATGGGCTTTTCATCTTTGGAAAATGCGCCGTATGCGAAGCCCTCAGGGGCTGGGTTTCTTGATATTGGGTAATTACAGCCCATGGGTGGGTGGGGGGGTGCTGGGTCTTGGGAAGCAGACAGGGTGGGACTTTTCAGGACCCCTGCATCTTGGCTCATCCAGCCGTTTGTGTATTTACTCAAAAATATGTATTGGGTTCCTGCTATGCAGAAGGAGCTGTTCCAGATGCCGAGAACAAAGCCACGAATGATCATATTAATATAAATAATAAAGCCCGTCACGTATATGGTACCTACTATGGTCCCGTCACCGTTCTGAGTGATGTGTTCTACGGATGTCAGCTAATTTAATCCTCCTAACAGTCTTATGAGGGAAAATTATCCCGATTTACAGATGTGGAAACCGAGGCACAGAGAGGAACAAGAGACGTGGGCTTCCTTTAGAAGAGAGAGACAATGTACAGGAAAACTCGGGCTATGAAAAGCAGCAGAGGTGCGTGACAGAGGGGGCCTGAGAGGTGTCACCTGCAGATAGGACGGTCAGAGGAGGTGGTCGTTGGAAGGAGGCAACTTCTGAAGGAGCTCGGGAGGAGAAAAGCACATGCCAAGGCCCTGGGGTGGGAATAAGCTTGGCACGAATGAAGAAGCAGAAAGAAGGGGGCTGGCAGAGGGAATGTGGCTTTGCTGCCACTCCCTCACCCTGGGCTTTCCAAAGGGCCCCGTGATGGTCCTGGGCTGGGGGGGTCTCAGCTGCCCAGGCAGGAGGCAGGAAGGCGGCTGGAGGCGGGGGTCTCCCAGGGTGCAGAGAGAACACGCGGGTATTTGAATCGACCCTCACATTGAGTGTCTGGCCAAGTTGGTGTTGGGACCTCAGGCTGTGTTTCTCAAAGGACAGTGGAGGGACATCTCTCCCTGCATCCCAACATTTTCCATTTAGAAGTCTCCTGCTGCTCCTCTTATGGATGCAGATCCCTGGGTTCACCGTGACCTCCTGATGCCGAATGTCTGGATGCGGAGCCCAGGAACCCGCACGTCTGACCTAGAGAATTCTGGAGCACACGGAGTTCGGGATCCGTGTAGCCCAGAATTCTTGATTGGAGACAGACTATCCAGGAAGGGCGGAGACGATGTTCTGCCACCGTCAGCTTGCGCTGGGGCTCCTGCTATCAGGGGCTGCTGTTGGGGGGACCTTTCCCATGCTGGGGAGACAGCGGAGGAAGAAGACGGGAGTGGAGGGGGCTCCTTAGCTCGTGGCCCAGGAGTCACAGGTAAGGGCTTTTTTAGGCTGGAGGCCGGAAGCTGGGGTGGGGGCAGAGTGTTTCTCCCGGAGGAAAGATGACTCTGGCAGAGAGGCCCCTTAGGCTAGAACCTGGATTGAGGGGCACCAAGTCCAGGAGGAAGGTTTTGGTTTCTCAGTGAAGAACTTAGTAACGGCTGGAGCTGTCCAACAGCTGGAGACGCAGACTCCAGGGTCAGACAGACGGGGTAGAGCCTTGGTTCTGTCGCCTCTCGGTGGTCAGGCCTTGGGCCACAGACTTAAACTCCTGAAGTCGAAAATGGGACTTATTTGTCTTTAATAAAATGGGGACACCCCTGAACATGAAATAAGTTAATATATGGACTGTGCTTAGAACACTGCACTCAGCAAGCACTCAATAAATGCTGTTGTGTTGGCTTTGTTGTGTTGGCTCAATAAATGCTGTTGCGATAACAGAGGTGGAGTGTAATACTCCTGTGATTTGGGGGCATCTGGAAGACGCTTCCGTCCTGAAAAAATTTCCACCTGCCTGCTGTTGTCATGGGTCAAAATGGCAATGGCTTTCGCCTCCTGACCCTGGCTTCTCTCTGGGATGCCCCCCAGGGAGCTGGGGGAATAAACAGAGAGAGTCGGTATTTAGGCCCAGCCTGGCCACAGGGCGGGGGGGGGGGGGGGGGGGGTGTCTCACCGTCAGGTTGCCATTGGTCAGGCAGTGTTCCCCCCCCCCCCATCATTTAGATGTCACCAAGTCACCTGGAACTCTTAGGCTTTTGAGACAGAATGGGGCATTTGGGTGGGGGGCGTGGCTTGTATTGGGCCTCGCAATCTCTCTCTGGAGGAATCCAAGCCTGGGGACCGCATTAGCACCCCCAGGAGGCTCTTCCGCCTTCACTCCAGGACCGAGTTCTGTTTGGGGGAGAATCTGTAAGAGGCTGAGAAGGCAGGGCAGGACCTGAGAGTGATCATGAAACTGAAAAAGGAGGAGGAGAAAGAGAGGATAGTCACTGTCACCAGTGTTGCCGCCAAGCCTTGGGGTTAGTGCTGCACCCCTGCTTTACCTGTAAGGGAGCTGAGGCTTAAGGGCTGAAGCTCCATTTTCAAGGCGACCAGATCACTGGGATGTAGAGCCAGGATTCGAGTTTCGTTCTGGGTCCCCATGCCCTTAACCACTGGGCAATACCGCCGAGATGAGCCACCCCAGTGACCTGGGTCCATTGGGCCGGTAGGACTGGCTCATTGATGGAGAAGGACCAGTGTGGGGCTCACGCGTGGTGCCAGCGGAGTGAGGCGGAGAGAGAGGCCACGGGGCGCGAGGGGAAAGCCTTCCTCAAGGGCGAGGCCCCCTCCCTCTTCAGGATCGGGACGAACTACACCCTTGGCATGTCACAGTCCCTCGGTATGGCAAGACAAGGCAGTGGTAACCACCCGATTTCAACGGAAATCACTTGTTTTCCCCCCTTCCCCACGGGGCTCTCCCCTGAGACCCAGGTGTTAATGAAATCAAACAAAACGAAAACGGGTACATTATTGAGAAGCTCTGAACACCTCCGCAGGGCCACGCCTCACTAGTTTCCAATACCACCTCATTCGGGAGGCTGCCGGAGAAGCCGAAGCAATTTTGTCCCATGGGCGAGGCGGTGGAAGAGAGGGACAAAAGAGACAAGATATTGCAATCAGCAGGTCGCTGACCCAGGCTTTTGTATAATTATAGAATTTCATTGCGGGCCAACTGGACTGACGGCTGAGCTTGTTGGCAAATTAGTGGCGAAAAATAAAGCAATTTTTAGCATCCTCGAAAGAGTCGCCACTCCAAGGGGGTGTCAGGGGCCCTGGGTGGGGGAGGAAGGCATGGATGGGGAAGAGAGGCCCAGATGGGAAGCCGCTAGGCGTTTGGACTCACAAGGCAGATACGTTTCAATTCGGGACCCGGGAGAACGAACGTGTTCCAGCGCTGCCCTAGCGGGGATGAGCCTGGCAAACTTTGGGGTTTGTCACACTGCCCTCCTCCTAGCACGATTCTCCCAGAATCAGAGGGGAGGGGGTTCCCTTTTTCTAAATAGTGTGACTTCTATTCCTGCCATAACCTCAGTTATTTCTTTCCTTATAAAATGGGGGGGGGGGCGCCTGGGTGGCGCAGTCGGTTAAGCGTCCGACTTCAGCCAGGTCACGATCTCGCGGTCCGTGAGTTCGAGCCCTGCGTCGGGCTCTGGGCTGATGGCTCGGAGCCTGGAGCCTGTTTCCGATTCTGTGTCTCCCTCTCTCTCTGCCCCTGCCCCATTCGTGCTCTGTCTCTCTCTGTCTCAAAAATAAATAAAACGTTAAAAAAAAAAATTTAAAATGGGGGGGGGGCTGGAACATTCACCGCGTAAGGTTTACAGCCTTAGATGGGTGCGTAACCTGCACATGACATTGAGATGTGGTATTGCTTGCTATTATGCTCTCCATGCTTTTATCACGAGGCTTGCTTTTCAATTTCGGTAAATGCGTTCGGTACTGATGACTGCTCCTCGTGCTTGACACCTATCGCCTTATTATTAGTAGTGTTTTTTTTGCTACCTTTGCCCAGGTACCAAATGTACAGTTATTTTGTTGACATTCTCTGGATTGCCTTACTTTTAAATTTTGTACTTAAATACTCTTGTTAATTTCATGCTAAATAAAATATCCGCAAACTCACGGGTCTAACGGGCCGGTGATTTATTTTCCAAAAACAGGTAAAAGTAAGTACGATCATTCAAAAAAAACCTCCTCGTGTCTCTCAAATCCACATACCAGCGCTGGTCAAACTCTCTGTGTTGAGGACCAGTTTTCCTTCTTCTCTCCAGGTCACCTTGGGCGGATGTCTGGCCTATTTCACGAGCCTTCCACCCAGCTCCCACCCCATGCTACTGGACCCCCCCGGATGGCATGTATCTGTTCCTACACTTGGATATTGTGGCAATTCCAAAGTTGTTGGCAACGCCAGTAACGTTTTCTAAACATTTACCCTCAATGTCTATACTCGGTGTCAACCCATGAGAAGCAGTTCATGGACCAGCCCCGTCCACAGGCCACGTCTGGAGCAGCCCAAGCGTGTGGACACTGGAACACCATGACCTTGCAGAATGAGTAGAAAAACAAGAATCGGCAGATTCCGTCACTGGGGACTTACGATCTCTTGGCTTTAGTTTGCTGATCTGTAAAATGGGTCAGGGTGGTGCCCTCACGCTCCTCCCAGGCCACTGACACTCCTTGTCCTCCATCAAAGGACTTCACCCCTCCTGGCAAGCATCCCTGCTTCGGGCCCATGGTAGGGAAGCAAATGAAACCTTATGTGAAGCCCACTGGATTAAAGAGACGCGCGTGAAAATTTAGGAGGTAACCGCACAGTTTCTCTGGCCGCTCAAGAAGCAGCGGGAAGCCCAGAGCTTTCTTTCAGCTCATGGCAACCTAGGGGTGCCTCTGACAAACCCCGGGGCTCCTTGAAACCGCAGGGCAAGTGGAGAGATATTCGAAGGTCTTCCCCCGCTCCAGCACACAAAAGGAACAGGTGGGGGGTGTGGCGTGCGTAGAATTCCCATTCTACCCACTTATTCGGAAATACTGAGTTGCCGCTGAGTCTCCGAGGGTCTCCTGGGGTGGGATGGCAGAGGGCTCCTTGTTTTACCTGGGCGCCAGGTGAGAGGTCCGTGTGCTCTGACCCCAGCTCCTGCTGGGGTTGCGACTGAGGCAGACCTACCCGCACGGTGTCCCTTTTGGAGGTGCTTGGCATGGCGTGGTAAGGGTCGTGCAAGGGTGAGGGAAGCTTGGTTTTGCTAAGTCTGGGTGGAGGTTTGGTGCTCCTGCAAAAGGGTCGAGTAGAAGGGGCTGAGAGCCTCAGCATGTGTATAGGACTTCAGTCTACAGACCCCTGTCCCATCAGGCATCTTCCTTGAGCCTCAAAATTCCACTCATCTTGCAGGGTTATAAAGCCCTCATCTTGAAATGAACATTCCTAACGTGCATCTGGCCTCGGGAGGAGGGAGAGACTGCACAGTTGGAGTAATCTGGGAGGACTCCCTGGAGGAGGTGAGACTTGATCAGGGCCCCAGGGGAGACTCCGTTAGCCACAACTCTCAGCTGCAAATCTCAGAGAGCTCGTCTCAACCTGGTTAAAGCAAAGTAAAAAGAAAAAAAAAATTGTAGCGGGGGGCGCTCATATAACCAAGAAGTTCAGGGTAAAGCACAGGCACCCGGGTTGTGGGTCCAAGCTGTTTCCATCTGCTCTCTACAGGGGACTGCAAAGGTGCCCCCCACCCCCCTGCACAGGGGAGTGGTTCATTATCTCTGGGAATTAGCCAGCCCAGGGAGGGCCATCTGCCCCCGGTCAGTGAGGGACAAATGTCACAGCAGCAAGGACACAGGAAATGGTTACCACAGTGTTGTATTAGTTTCAGGCGAACGGTGTAGTGATTCAACACTTCCATACATCACCCGGCGCTCATCATAAGGGCGCTCCTTAATCCCCACCCTCTATTTCCCTCGGCCTCCCGCCCTCCTCCCCTCCGGTGACCATCAGTTTGTTCTCCACAGTGAAGAGTCTGTGTCTTGTTCTCTCTCTCTCTCTCTGCTCCTCCCCTGCTCTCGCTCTGTCTCTCTCTCAAAAATCAATGAAGATTAAAAAAATAGTAAAACATAAATAACAAAAGAAAACACAACAGAACACCCGGGGAGAAGCTCCCTCCTGGTAGCTCAGGGCGGTGAGCTGTGACCAGTCAGTCCTGGAAGATGTGTCTGTCCCCCCCCCACCCCCGCCGGAGGCCTGGTGAGCCCCATCCGGAGCACAGGATCCGGCTGCTGGGATCCCGTCCCCAGAGGAAGGACTTCCAGCTGGAAAACCCATATCTGGTGCAGAGGAAAGTTCCGTCTTGGGTGCCTGGAGGGGCAGGGGCGTCCCAGACGCCAGGATGGAGAAGCAGGGCCACGGCGTTACGTGCTTACAAAGCAGGGATCCCCCATAGGGGCGCCTGGGTGGCGCAGTCGGTTAAGCGTCCGACTTCAGCCAGGTCACGATCTCGCGGTCCATGAGTTCGAGCCCCGCGTCAGGCTCGGGGCTGATGGCTCAGAGCCTGGAGCCTGTTTCCGATTCTGTGTCTCCCTCTCTCTCTGCCCCTCCCCCGTTCATGCTCTGTCTCTCTCTGTCCCAAAAATAAATAAACGTTGAAAAAAAAAATTAAAAAAAAAAAAAAAAACAAAGCAGGGTTCCCCCACCGCCGCTCTCCCAGTCTGGTGTATCTCCCTTCCCTCGTCAGTAGGTGGTTTTGCTCGCCTGTAGGCTTTTGTAATTAAGACTCCTTTTCAGGTATGAAACTGTCCAGCCCTGTTTCTGTGCAATTTAACCTCACCGCCCGGGCCAAACTTCCTCCCTGACCGGGGCTAGAAACCCCGTCGTAGGGAAGGATGGGGGTGGGGGGCAGCGTCCATCTGGAACTCTCTGCCCCTTGCGTGCTGCTTTGGGCGTCCCATCCGCTGGCCTGTGTGGGGCCCTGAAGTGGGAGGACGGATGTCATACTCCATGGGCTGTTGTGAGGCAGTCACCAATGCCATCAAGGGGGCGGCACCTAGGGTGGGGCAGCGTGGCTTCCTCAGAAGGGATCTCAGCGCGACGAAGCTTCTGGAGGTGGGCTGCCAGCTCTCTGACTGGCCTCCTCACCCGGTCTCCTCTCTCCTCACCGTGCGGTTGAGGCCCGTTCCAGCCTGCCGCCACCTCCAGACTTTCTCAGGGTGAGAAGCAGACCCGAGGGGCCCCTGGGCGCCTCAGTTGGTTAAGCATCCACTCTTGATTTCGGCTCTGGTCATGATCTCGTGGTTCGTGGGTTCGAGCCCCGTGTTGGGCTCCATGCTCGACAGTGTGGAGCCTGGTTGAGCTTCTCTCTCTCCCTCCCTCTCAGCCCCTTCCCCCCTCATATACAAGTAAATCAACATTAAAAAAAGACGCAGACCTGAGCCTCTGGGCACATGCTGCAGCCTTGCTGGAACCTCTCTGAGGCTATGGGCCGGCACCTTCGACAGAGGGCTTTTTCCAAAGCTGGTGGTGTGGCTCAGTGTGCCAGGGGAATCCACACCCCTGGGGGCAGACCTCAACCAAAGACAAAGAGGAGATCAATCTCCTAGCTTCCTTGTCCTCAGGTGGGAAAGGGGTGCACGTGAGGCGGTCCTCAATGCCACTGAGCTCGGTGCCCACGGCAGTCACCTGCTCACTGATGTAGCTTTGCTGGTTGCCCTCCCATCCCTCTCTCATTTCCCCACTCCCCTCCGGTGCTTCCCGGGATCACTTCTCAGACTGCTTCTGGGGGGACCCAGCCTGTCACATGTGTGCCTAAACTCCCAAGTACATACTCTCTGGCTGGATCTGACAATGGATCGTCTTATCCCACCCAGCGGGAGGCTAACAGGGGCTCCCAGACTCCGTGGCTCAGCCAGCAGTCAGCCAGGGGTGGCAGGTGGTCCCTACACCCAATCCCCTGAGCTAACTCCCCCTGGTTTGGGGGCCGGTGGGTGTTCCATGTCCCATCCTTTTCTTTCCCTCCTCAGGAGTCAAAGCCGTGATTTTCCTACACCTGCATAACCCTCTCGAATGGTTACTCTTCTCACGCAGGCTGGACCGGGTGATGGTGTTGAATATGGGGACACTTGTCACCTATTGTATGATAGCTTCGCTCTGGGAGAAAAGTCCCATTCGCTCTCTTGTTTCAAAAGTATAGTTGACAATTGATGGGCATACATCTTCCCCATGATCTGGGAATTCCACTCCTGGGGAGGCACCTAGCAGAAATGTGCTCATGGGTTCACCAAAAGGCACGTACGAGAATGTTCATGACAACACTATTTGTACCGGGCCCAAACCAGAAAGAAACAGTGTCCATGAGCAGTAAAAGAGATAATGACCTCGTGATACAATCGTATCATGGAGTATTACACCGCCCCCCGTGCGAATGAGTGAATTACAACCTCACTTAGCAACGTGGATGAAATTCACATAGTGTTGAGACGAAGAAGTCAGGCATGGGGAGGACATCCCTCATGATGTCCACTGGTACCATGTCCAAAACCAGACCAGATTAATCCATGCTGTAGAACTCAGGTCTGCGCTTGTCTTCCGGAGGCTGGCAGTGACTGGAACGCGCCAGAAGGGGATCCTGGAGAGCTGGTCATGTTCTCCTCCTTGAGCCGGGTGCTGGTTGGCTGTGGGTGTTCACCCCATGACAATTAATCCATCTGTACACTCAGGATTTGCGCACCTCTATTATGTATGATAGGCCTCAATTTCTGTAGAAATCTATTGACATCATCCCAATAAAAACCTGCTGGGGACATGCTGGGCCTGATAAGAGAGGGAAAAGATTGCGTTCTGAAGGAGCTGCGTGAATTAGCAAGCATTTACTGGCAGGAGTTAGGAGGGTACCCCTGGGATAGGATTTCTGGAGAGTTTGATCAAGGGGATCAGAGACGTAAGACAGAATAAGCAAGAATTCATTGACTTGGGGGCATTTTCTTGGGACATAGGATTTAATGTCCTGGTTGGGGCCCCAGGAGGTGGGGCAAACTCACTGCTAAGGAGGCTCTTACAAACCTTGGGAAAGGAATGGCCCGTATCGAGGTGAAGTAGAAATACTGAGTTGCTCTGGTAGATGGCAGAGAAAGGAAAAGGTTGAGGGAAATGAACATGTAGTATTGTACGAGGCCAGAAGAATACTCACCAGAGAATGATACTGCATTGGGGGGGGGGGGTCCCGGAGGATACATCATTGAATCAGGAATGCACTCCCAAGGACATCAGGAAGGAACTCCCAAGAAAGAGAAAGAAGGACGTCACTCAGAAACTCCGTGATGGTTCTTCTCTGCGGACCCACATTACTGGCAGAAGTGGCTGCAGAACAAGGCTAACAGCCCCGGGAGTGGTGAGTTTCTGAAGTATCAGAATCCAGGGCCTGCCAGGATCATAATGACTGGGAAGGTGAGAAGTAGCAAAGCCACGGTGGCTTATCTCTGCAGGGAAGTGTGAAGATGAAAAACAGAGCATGATGTCCTTAGAGGCGAAATAGGCAGCCAATAAAGCTGCTGCTTCACATCGACAAGTAGAAGGAGGTCTGTGTAAAGGAACAGGTCTAGAGAACGTCTGCGTCCTGCTTCCAGCCAAGATGGAGTAGCAAGTCTCAGATCTGCTCTTGTGCCCGAAATAGTCAACAATGGACAAGGATGCGAAACAATAATTTGCAAGGCGCTGGACATCAGGCAACGTAGAAGAGCAAGCCCTGAGAAATGGGAGTCAAATGAGGTGAGCGCTGTGGACGTCCCAGCTTACTGCCTTCAGAGAATTTCCAGCCCTTGGCCCAGGAAGGGGGCAGCTGGGCAGACCCCTATGTGGAGAAGAGAGAGTTGAGAGTCTGGGGAGACCAAGGTGGTTGGGGTTTACAGGGCCGAGTCCTTGAGAGGAGAGAGCTGCACGGAGGGAAAAACACCAGAGATCTGAAGTGGACCCGTCGAGGATTCAGCGTAGAAGTCATTAACACTTGTGTGTGATGAAAGTGCCCGAGGCAGGGGATAGAACCATCTGATGGGATTGTAGTGGGTAGACTTCCACACTCACACAGCTCTGGAGATAGTGCCTGCTCCCACTAGTCAGAATGGAAAACCTCAAGACTCATGGCACATTGGTAGAATGCATAGAAGGGTCTTGAGTTAGTAGTGTGGAGTAATCACCCCTGGGCAAGCATTGTTCTGGCTCTATCAAGTCTTTTTTTTTTTTTTAATTTTTTTTTAACGTTTATTTATTTTTGAGACAGGGAGAGACAGAGCATGAACAGGGGAGGGTCAGAGAGAGGGAGACACAGAATCTGAAGCAGGCCCCAGGCTCTGAGCTGTCAGCACAGAGCCCGACGCGGGGCTAGAACTCACGGACTGCGAGATCATGACCTGAGCCGAAGTCGGCCGCTTAACCGACAGAGCCACCTAGGCGCCCCAACAAGTCTTTTTTTTTTTTTTTAAAGAAAGGTTATTTATCTTGAGAGAGAGAGAGAGAGAGAGGGAGCGCTTTTGAGTAGGAGAGGGGTAGAGACAGTGGGAGAGAGAGAGACAATCCCAAGCTCCACACTGTCAACACAGAGCCCCATGTGGGGCTTGAACTGGTGAACAGTGGGACCATGACCTGAGCCAAAATCAAGAGTTGGACACTTAACTGACTGAGCCACCCAGGGGCCCCCACTTATCAAATCTTAAAAGCAAGACCCAAAAGGATCGGACTATTTCCAAGTAACTTAACTGTATCCCAAACAAAACTCAAAAATATTTTTTAGGAACACAAAAACATCCAGCATACAATAAAGTCAAATTCATAATGTTTGTTATCCAATCAAAGATGATCAGGCATTGGGGCGCCTGGGTGGCTCAGTCGGTTGAGCGTCCGACTTCGCTCAGGTCACGATCTCACGGTCCGTGAGTTCGAGCCCTGCATCAGGCTCTGTGCTGACAGCTCAGAGCCTGGAGCCTGCTTCAGATTCTGTGTCTCCCTCTCTCTCTGGCCCTTCCCCCGTTCATGCTCTGTCTCTCTCTGTCTCAAAAATAAATAAATGTTAAAAAAAAAATTAAAAAAAAAATGATCAGGCATGCCAAAAAAACAAAAAAAAACAAAAGGCATGAAAGAAATCCCCCAAATGAGGAGATTAATTAATCAAAAGAAATTTACCTCAAGTGACATGAAAATTAAAATGAGCAGACAAGGACATTAACATAGTTAATATAACAACATTCCATATATTGAAAAAGTTAAGTAGTGATATGGAAAATCTAAAAAAAGACCCAAACTAAACACCAAAGTGTGTGAGATGAAAGGCACATTTGATAAGGTAATGACAGATTATTTATTACAGAAGAAAAAAGGAGAGGCACACCAATAGAAGTAATCTAAATTGGATCACAATGGGGAAAGACAACAACAACAAAAGGAACAGAATATCAGTAGGCTGTTGGACAACTTCACGTGGCCCAATACATGCAGTGTCCTCAGAAGAGGGAGAAGATAAAAATTTTTTGAAGAAATAATGGCTAAAACATTTTCCAAATTATGGTTTTAAAATCGCAAATCTACAAATCTGCGAAACTCAGTAAGACTGAAGCACAGGAAACATGATGAAAAGCACACCAAGGCACATCGAAATCAAACTACTTGAATTCAGCTATAAAAAGAAAATCTCAAAAGCAACCCGTGTCGGGGGAGACATGTTATGTACAGAAGAAGATGAGAACATATTTATGTTGAAAACATTGCAAATGGGAAGACAGTAGAGCAACAATATTTTTAAAGGACCAAAAGCCAAAAAAAAAAAGAAAAAAAAAAGCTATTGACTTAGAATTCTATACCCTGCAAAATTATCCATCAAAGAGAGGAGACATGGCCTGAGTTGAGAATATATAAAGATTCTTGGACAGAGGCCAATGGCCTGGCTGATTGGTCAGGGTTCTGGAAGGAAAAGGCCACTAGGATTGGAAAGGAGGATGTTTGGGGTGGAGGCATATGGATGGACATACGTGAGTGGGCATGAACCCTGAGTGTTTTTGTATTGAATATTAACTCCCAGCAGAAGCTACCACCATAGAGGAAGCACTGAATAACCAAGGAGACAAAATGGCTCAGCCAGTTGAGTTTAACCACCCTTTGTCATTGGCCATCCCAGAACTGGCACTCTGGGCAATGCATAGAATGGCCAAAATGGTAGAGATGAAGGTTCATATGAGCCAACACCACAGACTCTCACTTAGGGAGGCTGACAGAGTTAATGCTGCCACTGAATGTCTAACTTGCAGCACCATAGACGAACGCTGGGTCCCTTGATATGGCAATATTTCTCAAAGAGACCAAGAAGCCACTTGGTAGCAAGTTGACTACATCGGGCCCCTTCTATCCTGGAAGGACAGGTGGTTCATGTTATAAGAACCATATTCTTATGGTTCTTATGGAATACCTATTCCAGGGGCGCCTGGGTGGCTCGGTCTGTTAGGCATTGACTCTTGGTTTTGGTGTGGGTCATGATCTCACAGTTTGTGAGTTTGGGACTCACGTCAGGCTCTGGGATGACAGTGTGGAGCCTGCTTGAAATTCTTTCTCTTTCTCTTTCTGCATCTCCCCTTCTCTCTCTCTCTCTCTGTCTCAAAAATAAATGAATAAACATTAAAAAGAATATCTATTCCAGTTATGAGTCTGCCTTTTCTGCCTGCAGAGCCTCAGCCAGCACACCTATCCAGGGGCTTAAGACAGATTGATCCACAGTCATGGAATCCCAGATAACACAGCATCTGCCCAGGGGACCTACTTCCTAGTGAAGGAGGGGTGAGATTGTGCCCATGACCATAGGACCCACTGGTTGTATCATATACCATATCATCCAGAAATAGCTGCCTTATAGATTGTTAGAATGGCCATCTAAATGCACGTCCGAGGACCAGATTGGGGGCGAGGGTCAGGTGCCATCTTTCAGAATGTAATATATACTGTGTAGAGATCTCTATCTGGCACTGGGTCCCTGGTAGGAGAAACACATGACCCAGGAACCACGGGGTGGAAGCAAGAGTAGACTCCATTTACCATGACTCCCAGTGGCCCCCTGGGGGACTTCGTGCTTCGCGTCCTCCCAACTCTGGGCTTTGCTGGGGTAATATTTCCTATTTCCCAAAGGGATACACTCTCGTGAGGGGACAATAAGAGTTCCACTGAATTATAAGCTACAGCTGCCAAAAGGCTGCTTTGGACACCTTGTGTCCAGGAACCAGCAGATTAGCTGACCCATCACCAGGATGGTCAGGGCGTGCTATTGCTTAGTGGGGACCCAGGTGACCCACTAAACAGCCTGTGACTACTTCCTGCCCCATTGTAACTGCAAGCAGACACATCCAGCAAGCCCTGCGTGAGACATGTATGGTTCCCAAGGACCTAAACTCCTTAGCAGTGACAGGTAGAGTGACACCCCCTAGCAAGGGGTTAAGACCTGCTGAGGATGGAAGGAATTTTGAAAGGAGAGGGGGGTCACCGCTGTCACCACTGAGACCTACTGCAGTCATGAGGGCTGTAATTCCTTCCACGACCTTCCCCCTTGTAAGTGTCCCCTCAGGAAGAGAGGCCCAGGGGACCTATGGTTGCTGCTTCACCCGCCGTCATGGAGAAGTGGATCTGTGTGGCCAGTGGGAGAACTATGGTGGCCTTGGAAGTGCCTCCATCAGCTGTCTCCTCAAGGGGACTTCCAGCTGCCGCACACACGGAGCCACCTTAGCGTTCTTGTTGAACCCACGCCTCCCTGGGGTTACTCAGAGCCTGTGACTGGACTCAGGGGTAAGGGGTGGTGGTTTCCCAGAGCTGGACAATTCCCACCCCGTGTGCATCCTGCCGTTAACCTGAATGGGACTTTCTCAGAACTCCATAGCAGGCGGGGACGCGTCCGATGCATTGCCTCCTTCTCGCTCTGCTTTCCCAGAGTCAGACCCACAGCACAGTCTGAAGGTTCTCCCCTCCTCCTCCTGCTCCTTCCTCCTCTATGCTTCACGGGCACTTTGCCCAGTAAATCTCCCACACACCCGCTCCTGTGTAGACACCTGCTTCTCGGGAGACCTAACTGGTGTGCCTTCTCTTCCCGTCTCGCCTTACACACGTTCCTGTCTCTGTTCCTCCACCCCAACCTTCTCTTTTTGCCCTTTCACGGCTCTGATCTGACTTTGTGATTATTTTATATTTGAAAATTTTTTTTTAACATTTATTCACGTTTGAGAGACAGAGACAGAGCGCGAGTGGGGGAGGGGCAGAGAGAGGGAGACACAGAATCCGAAGCAGGCTCCAGGCTCTGAGCTGTCAGCACAGAGCCCCACACGGGGCTCAAACCCACAAACCGCGAGATCGTGGCCTGAGCCGAAGTCGGACACTTAGCCCACGGAGCTACCTAGGCGCCCCTGATTGTTTTATACTTGATTTGACTGTTCGTGGTCTGCCACTCCCTCTGGACCGGGAAATTCATGCAGGTTGGGTGCCGTGAAGGGTCCCCGTAGAGTTTGCTGCTGTGGCCTAGGGCCTGGCACGTGACGGATATTCTAAGTAGCGGGGAAATTGGGCAAGCATATAACACATGAAAATGCTTTGAGAAACACCAAATAGTCCACTTCTCAGAAGTGCCTCCTTATGACCTGGTGTCATGTCCAGTGCTGGTCACTGGGGACTCTGTCCGTAGCTGTTGGGAGCACACGCCCGGTCCCAGCAAAGGCACGCAGACACTGAGGCATCCTGGCCACATCCCACTGGAAGCCAGGCACAAGTTCCTCAGTTGGGCGCGATGAGCCACCACGTCACTGGGGTGCGCACTCTAGAAACATTACTCCTTGAAAAGCATCTCGCTGGGATAAATACTGAACGGGATGTTTATCTTCAAAACGTGAAATGTACGAAGTGCTGTAATTAAACCAGCAGGGGTGGGGACGGAGCGCTAGCTCCAAACGGTTCCTTTGAAGATGAAAGTCATTAGATTTCAATGAAAATCTAGGATGCAACATCCCACCGACACAAGAATATTTAACCTACATCCTAGAGCGGGGCAAGCAGTTGATGGTATGATTGATAATAACTTGATTGCAGTAATTGTGAAGGGGAATTTGAAAATGGTGAAGATTAGCAGGAAGCCGGCAATGAGTCGATGGTGTCTTTGTTGAGCCAAATTTTCTTAGAATGCTGAAGTTTCTCCCGTTCTTTCTTTCTTCCTATTTTTTTCTTTGCCAGGAAAATGCTGAAATTGCTCTGTGAGTAGGCAATCCAGGAGCCAGAGTCATAAACAAACCGTCCAGAGAAAACATAGCCGGGGCGTCCTTTTGGTAAACCTCTGTGATTGGGGCAAATAACTTTGCCATGCCAAGAACTGATTCTTCACCGCGGCAGCAGAGTCGGTCAGCACTTGCCGACCCCCGCAGTGGATTGCACAGTGCGCACCACCAGCTTCCCGCTCAGGTGCTCCTCTGCCTGTCCAGCAGACTTTCTCAGCTGACCACAGGGCCGGCCAGAAGTGCCATAGAGTCCCCAACAGCCCTCTACCAATGACACAGAGGAGCCAGTGGGTAAATTCTCAGCTTCCTCCGCCGTCAGGTCTGAGGAGCACTCCCTGCAGTCTCTTGGGAGTCCCCAGGAGCGTGCGCCCTTGCTCGGTTAACATGCCGTGAAGTTCCTTCCTTGCCCCCTAAGATCATATGCAAAATAAATGACCTGCGCCAGAATCCGGGTCTTAGGGTCTGCTTCCGGGGGAACGCAAAGCAAGACAGCCACGGAGTGTTTTCAGGGGTGGAATGCAAAGTATTGACAACTAATTGTGTGTGTGTGCACGTGCGTGTGGCAGGGGAAGGCAGGCGGGCAGCTGAGAATCACCCTCAAGCGTTCGGCTGGGCCACTGTCCAATCAGAAGGGATGCCAACCGCAGGGGCAGGTCTTCCCCCCTCTTGCTGCATTGCTCCATGTGTGTGTGCGTGTGTGTGTGTGCGTGTGTTAGTGACCCCCTGACTCGCACCGTTGGGGGGCCAGGAAGTACAGATACCACGAGCGGTTGGGCATCTGTGGAGGTACTCAGGGGCTCAGGGCAGTGATAATGAACAAAGCGGTACTGAATTATTCCCATATTTCATCTGACCGAGCTACCCCAGTGATTCCTCACTGTATATCAACTCGGACAATATTTGGAATTGGTAAAATTTCTGCCAATAGCTTTACAGATCGGGGAGGTGATGTTGAGGGAGGGAAAGAGGCCAAATGCGAGAAAAGCATGCAGCCACACGGATCTCTATTTTCCCTGTTGATAGGCAGGGGCAGAGAGGAACCTTTCTTTCCGGTAAAAAAACCAAAACCCCTGCGTACAAGCATGAAGGCCAATGGCGGCAGTGTTGGCGTGTAGGGAGCCAGTCAGATGGCAAGATGGAAACAGGTGCGTTCCCTTGTGGGGTGCGGGCCCAGGGGCACCGGCCCTTTGTTACGAGACGCGGAAAATGTGGATTCTTACGTGACACGCTCCAGTTCAAATCATTTACGGCCACCGTGTGGGCCAAATGAAATAAAGCCATTCGTGGGCTGGGCACAGCGAGGAGCCGGCCGGCTGGTGACCCCGGTCCTAAGGAGTGGGTTTTAATTCCAAGTGGCCTCTAACTGGCCGGCTGCTCGGCTTGGGTGGCAGGGCCGACTTTGACTTCGTCCCTCCTGCCGCTGAACTTCTTCCTACGTTCTCTTCATCTGACCCCTCACACTTTTCCGATGTGGCCATGTGGCTTGCAAAGGGCTGGGGGCTGCTCGTCCTGGGTTATCTGTTCGTGTCCCTGCTGACCTCGGCACGCTACATCGGAAGGGCCTCACGTCCAGGAGGCCTGAGGAGAGACTTCCTGAAAACAATCATGTGGAGGGTGGAGGGAATGAGGAGGGGGCTCGGGCCATGGCTGAGGGAGCCTTGGGGTTTCACTTGGAGGACACTTCGTGTGCGCGCGCGTGTGTATGTGCGTGTGTATGTGCATGTGTGTGCCTGTGTATGTGTGCGTGCCGGTGTATGCATGCATGTGTGTGCATGCCTGTGTGTGTATGTGCATGTGTGTGCCTGTGTGTGTGCGCGCATGTGTGTGCCTGTGTGTGTATGTGCGTGTGTGTGCCTGTGTGTGTATGTGCATGTGTGTGCCTGTGTGTGTGTGCGTGCCTCTGTGTGTGCTTATGTGTGTATGTGTTCGTGTGTGTGCATGCCTGTGTGTGTATGTGCGTGTGCATGCCTGTGTGCGTGTGCGTGTGTGTGTGCCTGTGTGTGTATGTGCATGTGTGTGCTTATGTGTGTATGTGTTCGTGTGTGTGCGTGCCTGTGTGCGTGCGCGACTGTGTGCCTGTGTTTGCGTGTGCCTGTGTGTGTGTGCATGCCTGTGTGTACGTGCCTGTGTGTGTGTGTGCCTGTGTGTGTGCGTGTGTGTGTGCACACGTGTGTGTGCATGACTGTGTGTGTATGCACGCATGTGTGTGCCTGTGTGTGCATGCCTATGTGTGTATGTGCGCGCACATGTGCATGTGTGTGTGTGTGCCTGTGTGTGTGCCTGTGTGTGCATGTGCCTGTGTGTGTGCGCGTGCATGCATGCCTGTGTGTGTATGCATGCCTATGTGTGCGTGCCTGTGTGTGTGCATGCGTGTGTGTGTATGTGCGTGTGTGTGCCTGTGTGCCTGTGTGTGCGTGCCTGTGTGTGTGCACACGTGTGTGTGCATGACTGTGTGTGTGCCTGTGTTTGCATGTGCCTGTGTGTGTATGCACACATGTGTGTGCCTGTGTGTGTGTGCGTGCCTGTGTGTGTATGCGTGTGTGTGTGTGCCTGTGTGCGCCTGTGTGTGTGCGTGTGTGTGCATGACTGTGTGTGTATGCTCGTGTGCACGTGGAAGGGGAAGGCAGGCAGCTGAGAGTTACAACCCTGAAATGTCCAAAAGGAGAAGAGGGTACCTTCTTCCCAGAACCCAAAACTAAGACTAAGGGTATGGAACACGCCACTTTGTTCTAAATATTTTTTCCCTCTGAGCTAGTCCGGACTCTCACAGTTGCAAGTGACAGATGTGCAGCTCAAGTTGACCTAAGCAGTAAAGGGAGTTTATTGGTTTATGTACTTACAGGGGAACATGGACTTCAGGAATGGCTGGATATAAGTGCTCAATGGTATTAATGTTCTCTCTGTCTCCCTCGGTCCCTTCATCGCCCCGCTCTATTTTCTTCTTTTCCATCTTCAGTTTGGGGCACTTTCTCCTCTTGAGGTGATCACATGGATTTTGGTAGCCCTGGATGCTTTTCCTCTCAACCTTCCTCTCTTTCCTAATGGTTCCAGAGGTCCCAGAAGTGAATTCACCCATAAACCAATATCCCTGGGGTGCTTGGGGCAGGTGCCCACCCCTGGAACTAGTAGCAGTGAGCTAAGCCCCACCAAACTACTCGGGGTGAGAATAACCAAGACGCCTTTACCAGAAGAAGGGGGCACGGCCGACAGATTGGCAGAAACCACAGGAATCCCCTACAACTATCAGGTCAGTGACGTGACGTTACAGAAAACTTGGAAAAGGAAACACAAACATATTCACCTCTCACCTTATTATTGGACTTCAATGTGGGATAATATATTTAAACTTTTTAAATGTTTATTTGTTTTTGAGAGACAGAGACAGAGAGCCAGCAGGGGAGGGCCAGAGAGACAGGGAGACACAGAATCTGAAACAGGCTCCAGGCTCTGAGCTGTCAGCACAGAGCCTGACTCGGGGCTCGAACTCACGGACCGCGAGATCATGACCTGAGCCCAGGTCAGGCGCTTAAAAAACTGAGCCACCCAGGCGCCCCAACGATGGATAATGTTTTAAATTAAATTCCGCCCACACTTTCTCCCTTTGTAGTGCGTTTTCAACTTACATATAAGCACAGTGACATACATAATTAACTTGATTGTGGCAATCGCTTCACAACATATACACGCATCACAACACCATGCTGTACATCTTAAATACACACAATTTTCTTTGTCAATTGTACCTCTGTGAAGGTGGAGGTGGTGGTGGAAAAAACCCCACAGTGACGTACGTTTGATGTCTTACTCTTTAAAAAGTTTCTAAATTTATTTATTTTTTAAATTCCAGTACAGTTAACATACAGTGTTCCCTTAGTTTCGGATGTAGAATACAATGATTCAACAATTCTATACATTACTCAGTGCCCATGGCGGTAAGTGTGCTCTTAATCCCCCTTCACCTGTCTCCCCCTCCCCCCACCCCGTCCCCTCTGGCAACCATCATTTTGTTCTCTCTACTTCAGAGCTTGCTTCTTTGTTTGTCTCTTTTTTCCTTTGATCATTTGTCCTGTTTCTTAAATTCCACATATGAGTGAAATCACACGGTGTTTGTCTTTCTCTGACTGACTGACATCTTGCCTTTTTTTTTTAATCAAAACTTTTTTAAATGTTTATTTATTTTTGAGAGAGAGAGAGAGAGAGAACCGGGGAAGGGCAGAGAGACAGGGAGACACAGAATCCAAAGCAGGCTCCAGGCTCCGAGCTGTCAGCACAGAGCCCGACGCGGGGCTTGAACTCACCAACTGTGAGCTCATGACCTGAGCTGAAACCAAGAGTCAGATGCTTCACTGACTGAGCCACCCGGGTGCCCCACTTAATACTATTCTTAAAACTGGCTTTTTATTTTTTAAGTTTCCTTTTTTAGGTAAACTACTCTAAAAAAGAAGTTTCCTACAATTACTTTGTAAAAGAAATCTGTGTCCCTCTCATTAACTCTAAGTAACTGTAGAAAAGATTACATACGTAACTATAAACGTAAAAGATATTAAACTACACATTCAGAATTTAAAAATAAGGCTTTAGGGGCGCCTGGGTGTCTCAGTCGGTTAAGCGTCTGACTTTGGCTCAGAAGTTTGTGGGTTCCAGCCCTGTGTGCTGACAGCTCGGAGCCTGGAGCCTGCGTCGGACTCTGGGTCTCCCTCTCTCTCTGCCCCTCCCCCATTCATGCTCTCTCTGTCTCTCAAAAGGGAACAAACGTTAAAAAAATTTTTTTAATATTAAAAAGAAATAAGACTTGGGCATCACAACTGCCTCGTTGGAAAGGAAGGAGGCACTCTCCGTTTTCTCGACACATCAAAGCCATAAACTTTCTCTTATGCGTGGTTACATCTAAAGCCCCTTGAGGCCGGCAGGGTGGAGGAGGCTTCTGGGACTTCAGGAAGTGGGGGTGAGGTCCTGTGAAACTCGTGGGCTTTGAAATCGTACATTAGCAAACTGTCCAAGAGCCTGTTTGAGAGGGGCCCAGGAGCACAGGAGAGGGCTCGTCCTTTCGTGAGGCTGGAACTTTCTTTCCTCGAGTACCGACCGAGTGGTGCTGGGTTAGGGCCAAGGGTCTGATTTCTTGGCCCTGACCCTACCCAGCTGCCCCCATCGTATGGTAGAGCCGTACCTCTTCCGTCTAGAGTGTTAGGGCCCTGGCGGTTCTGGTCAGCCGCCGCGCTAGATTGGCCGCTCTGCCTGGGCACCGGCTCTTTGCCACACTGGTGTGAACTTGGAGACGTCACACGGCCTCCCTCATCACGTTGCCCTCTCTGGCACCTGGAAGTCAGGGGAGAGCCCCCCTCACAAGTCAGGTGTGCGGATGCAGGGCTATCCGGACTTTCACAGGAGCCGGGCCGCCCGGCGCGCCCTCTCCTCCCCACGCTCTCCCCCCCACACCTGCTGTTTCATTTTTGGTGGATTATCGGAAGAACCCAGTCTCGAAGTTAATTCCTTAATGAATTGTAAATAACCAAGCCAGTATGGAAAATGCTAACGATCCCCCTTTGAAATTCTAGGCATGTCTGGTTCCAGTTTACAGGCAATCCTCTGAAGAGGTTAGGGGTTGTGGCCGTCGTCACTGGCTTCTGGGAGGTGCTCTGCCCTGCACGGGGGCTCGGAGAGCTCTGCTCAGGGCCTGGTGGGGGTCCGGTGTGCGTGTCCAGGTGGCAGAACCGCCAGGCTGGTCTGGTCCGGCAGATGGGCCAGCCCACCCTGCCTCTCCCGCACTCCGCACTCCCCTCGGTCTCCACCCACAATTTTGTCTGGGATGGCTTTGGTTTCGAGCCTGCCATTAATCGGTCTGAATGTGGGCAGGTCGTTTTCTTGCTGCAAGCCTCAGTTTCCCTATCTGTGAAACGCATTCGGGCAGGGTTGTAATCGCAGCAGCGGAAGAGCTGGGCGGGTGACCCAAAGTGCTTAGAGCACAGACTGGGCGGCGGCCCTTCTGAATTAAAAAAAAAAAAAATTTTTTTTTAAATATTTATTTTCGAGAGAGAGACAGACAGAGCGTGAGTGGGGGAGGGGCAGAGAGAGAAGGAGACACAAGAATCCGAAGCAGGCTCCGGTCTCTGAGCTGTCAGCCCAGCCCCCTCGTCCTGCGGAATCTTTTAAAGAGAGATTGCGATTTTTTTTTTTTTTTAATGCGAAATCTCCCCACTTAAAAATATTGACAACCGGTTTTTAGAGATTTCAGCGCTGCGTGGCTGTGGACCGGATGCAGCCCACAGCCCTCCAGTTTGAGACCCTGGCCCTGCAGCCCTGCCCGTTAGAGGTCTCAGGACTCCTTCCAGAGCCAGGGGCTTCACTTAGGTCATTGATCTTCCGTCGTTAGGGTTGATCGCAGGTAGGTGGTTTCTCCTCCCGTCTTCCTGAAGTCGGGTGTGGTCATGTGACTTCCTTTGGCCAATGAAATGGGGGCGCATAGAACACAAGGGCGGAAGCCGGGAGAGCCCGCACAAGCTTCACCAGGCTTATTTTGTTTCGTCTGCCACAGTGACTGGCATCGTTTTGGATGCCAGCTGCCCCACCTGCCGGGCTCCTGGAGGACGCCAGTGCAGAACAGAGCTCTCTGCTGCCTTGCAATGGACGGAGTGCACAGTGAGTGAGCGTTCACGTGTGCTTGTTACGGAAGGATAACTTAGCTGACCCTGACCGTTACTAGTACCCGTTTACCCACAGTTATGGGGTTATGGGTCAGCCTTCCGGAGCCCAGAGAGACGGCTGAGTCGTAGGCGCAGATGTTCCCTGCTGTGTCTGCAGTGTAAAGCACAGCGTCGGGCACATAGTAGGCGCTCAGTAAATATTCGTTAAATGAATGAATGCATTGGCACATAGGAGGGTTTTAACCACCAGGGTGGGTGGCCCTGAGGCCCGAGAGAGGCTGCAATTAATTGTCGCGTGTGGTGGCGGCTGGCTGGGTCCCTGAACGGTCTTCCCTTGGTTACAAATGACGCCCAAAGCTCTAGGGGAGAATCAGGCCCTGATTCCAGATTTGACGTTCTCAAACCCAATGCTCTGGGAAAACCAGAAAGTTCCTGAATGTGGCTCGGGGGCAGCTCTGGGCTTTGCAAGCCATGAGGCTTTGGGTAAGACCCCTCTGGTCTCTGCTTCCTCATCCCAAGTGAAACTCACTCTGGTGCTGCCTTCACCCCGTTTCTTCTGTACGTGTGTGTCACCGGAGTGGGGATTTACTTAATGCCTTCTGCTTTCTTGACCTTCATGCTTTATCTTCATCCGAAGCATTATTTCTAGTCCATATTGAAATAACTCACCTTCACATCATTCTGGAACCCTCTGTCTCCCTTTACGCCACGCTCAATCTCAGCGTTCTGCCAACACCACTTCAGAGACACGTACCGTCCCTGCTCTCCTCCAGCCCCTCGGTCCCTGCTGCGGCAGGTCTCCAACTGCAGCCACCCTGGCCTTCTTTCTGCAACACAAGCTGGCCAAGCCTGGTCCTGCTGTCCTGTCTTTGCACGAGTGTTCTCTCCAGCCATGCATGACAGCCGTTCCCAGATCTTCTCAGGGCGGGATCCTTAGTATTTTGGCCTCACAGTAAATGTCGTCTGGTCTCTATCTCATTGCCCTGTTTTATTTTCCTATTGCCTTTATTACTGCCTGCTATTTTCCTGTCCATTTACAGGTCAATTATCTCTTTCCACGAGATCGGGGTTTCTCACTATCGGCTATATTGACATTTGGGGCCAGATAATTCTGTGCTGTGGGAGACCGTCCTGTGCAGCAGACAACGTTTAGCAGCCTCCCTGGCCTCCACCCACGAGATGCCAGTAGCACCCTCTCCCCAGTCGTGACAACCAAAAATATTCCAGGCGAGGCGGTGGGCGACATCGCCCCCCTGTTTGTTGAGAATCACCGCTCGCGAACGCGAGCATCGTAAGAGCGAGGCAGTTCCCTTCTACGCTCATCTCTGTGCGCCCAGCAACCTGCACGTGGCTCAGCAAGGAACAGTGGGGGCCGAACGCACAGGAGAGAGAATCACTAAAATCGGGATTTTGTGTCGCTCTCGAAGTCTTCTCTATGCCCTCCGAGTCCCGCAGGCTGCGTTTTGGGAAGCGCGGACAGAGCGGTGTCTGAGGCCATCCCTGGCTTCACGGAGAGCTGCCCCCTTCTCTGCCCCGGGGCAGGGGTGCCCGTCGGGGCCCGGCGAGCCCGGGAAGGGAGGCTCTCCTGCAGCCCGGCCGGCTGTCAGCTTCTTAATGCAAAACTGAAGGAAAAGTTTGTAGCCACGACACGGCGCAATCCGAAGAAGATAAATCACAGTTACTTGCGGCCGGCTGACAGCAGTTTAAGCCGCCGCAATCATCGGGCTCCAAGGGAGAAGCTTCTTTTATCTTACTAAATGCAAAAAGTAGAGCTGAAATTGGCAATATCGCGGGCCCTCTCCACGGCCGGGCTTTTTACATAAATATCAGCAAGCAGTAAGTAAATTCTGTTGACGAAATGTAATAAAACAAAGACTGTTTCAAATATGACCATTCCCCGATGCATTCCGAGGCCTCGTCCCACTCACTTATTACTGGCTGCTGAGATTATAAGGTTTGCTTTTATCTGTCAGAAATCAATATTTCAAACATCGGATAAAAGAGGAAATTGAACTGGGAATAGGCTGAAGTGCTGTAAAAACTACAAAGCACAATTATCAAAAAGCACTTAAAGTGCTTAATAGGACAGACATATAAAAATGCTCAAATTAATGTCAGGGAGCCATAATGAGAACTTTTCCTATGCTTTTTCATCCCCGTGCAGTGTAATTTGAAGGCTGGCCAGTCCATCAATACGATTTTCAATTTCTACGATGCCCTGAGGACCCTGAGCTGGGCGTTTGGTAGAAATGAACCATTACATATGATTGGTTAATATTTCAGTTTATTGAAGATGCATTATTTTGTATGGAGTGTTTAAGTTGCCCAGGCTTTTAACCATTACAAACAGTTATGACAAAAATAGATCTTGGGATAAACAGCCTTCACAGCCATGCTTTTAATAAGCGCGGCTATAACTAGGAAATTGGATTTCTGGGAGCTGGGGGCTCAGAGGGCAAAGTCGTGGGGACACATGGCATGAGGTGGGTGGGGGCCTGGAGTCTTCCCTGCACCCGTAATACGTATGGGTAAGTTGCCGGGTGTGTCTTTTCTTATCCAGATATCGTGTGGTTATTTTATGGTTTTCCTCCTGAAAGAGCAGAACATTCCTCCCCTCTTGCGCCGATAAACCTAGTTGCCTTTTCCTAGAGACGAACCGCCTTATCTGGCATCATGCTAGGCCAGGGATCAGGAAACTTTGCTGGCAAGAGCCAGATAGTCACTATTTTAGGCTTTGCAAGTCAAGAGGCAACGTCAAGGGTGCTATGTAGGCACTTGCACGAGAATCATTAAAAATGTAAAAGCCATTCGTAGCCCACGGGCTGGACAGAACCAGGTGGTGACCCGTGTTTGTTTGCGGATCCCTTTTCTAGGAGGAAGCGTGTGTTCACATAACTTTTATGAACGGCGTGCGACATTGTCAGGGCAGAAGCATAGGATAAAATGCACAGCCCCTTGGTCTGGCCTGTGAGGCCCCGTGACCTGTGACCTGCGACCTGCCCTGCCAGCCTCCCTCCCTTTGCTCCCACGCTCCCCTCCCCACGCCAGCCCGTTCCAGACACATAGCTTTCTGTCTGCTGTTCCCCTTCTCCCAACTTTGACTCGCTCTTCCTCCTGCCTCTAATATTCTCTCCCCTACCTGCTCTGGGGTGCTGGGCTGCTTTGCAAACTTCAGATCTTGGTCCAAATGCCCCCAGAGAGGCCTTTTCTGGCCACCTGGGCCCTCCCTCCAGCACACTCCAGCATGAATTCCTATTTGGGTTTTTTTTTTGTTTGTTTGTGTATTGGTTTGTTTCTTGTCTCCTGCCTTTCCCCTCTGAGGGCAGAGTCTGCGTCTGACCTGTTGGCCTTTGTACCCTTACACCAAGAACAAAGCAATTCTGAATAATTTTCAATTTCTATCTCAGTGGTTTCGGATATAGTTTGACCAGGCTCAATAAATATGTGCTGAATGAATGAATGAATGAATGATCATTTATTAGCTCTCCTGGGTAGTTGGCCCCGGTATGCTAGCAAGAAACACTGCAGTCTTGAGACATTTTAGTTCCTGGACCCAGCGTCTCTCAAAAGAAGGATGATGTCCTCGTTTTTGCTCACAGTGTTCCCTTGGTCTCTGTTCACTTTCCCCTCATCTCCCACCTCAGCCACGAATATCCAAATCCTCCTTACCTCTTTTGTCTGGCTGTGAGATGACCACTCCTCCAGGAAGCCCTCCTTGACCCTTTCGGGGGGCCCTTCATGTGTCAGTGCCTCCCCGGTACGCCCACCAGATACCTGAGCTCACCTATGGGGCCTTGGTTAATCCCAGTTGCTGAGTAGCCAGTGGTGATAACGCCAACTTCCAGAATTGGAACCTGAACCGAGAACTGTCCCCAAATCACACAGCCTTTATATTACTAAACAAACCAGAATTGGTCCCGTAGCCCAAACCACACACTGGGCATCGGTGGGTGGCCTTTGGGCCCTGTGGTCCTGTTCAAGGTGTGTACAAAGTTCTCTACAAGGTTCCCGATGGGAAAGAGGAGACAGGCGGCCACACAGATATGTGGAAGGGAGGCGGGAAGTTAAGGGGGGGCCTGCCTGTCTATGGTTGATGCCTGGCCACCCGTCAGCTGGGCCTTCTCTTTGCTCACCACTCTGTGAACATGCTTCGTTTCAGTTGTATGTCCTTGGATTTGAAGGTGTCCCTCTTAGCACGGGGAACGAAGAGGCTCTCAGCTGCTGGAATGAAGAAATACGGACCTGCATGCCCCTGGGGTCCGCGTCTCCTCCGCAGGGAGGTTGCTGTGGCTGGGAGAGACAACGCAGCCATCCAGAGGGCGAGTGCCCTCGCAGCGAGCACAGGATGGGGAGAGATGTCGTGTGCGGCAAGGGGCGTGCATCAGGCTGGGGCAGCCTGAGCCTTCCTCGGGATGCCAAGAGTTCTCGGCAAGGCCCTGGCAAGTCCTGTATCACTTTTGTTTTCCTGAGGTTGGGGAAGCGGAGGGTGGACCAGATGCTCAGGTGATACCCTCCGCCCCTGCCCTGGGGCACATCTACAGGCGTGAGGCTGGGGGGGGGGGTGGTGCCCGCAGCTGTGATATCAGAGCTCTGCGGGTGGGTTGCAGGGGCTGGAAACTGAGGTCAAAGCAGCGGAAGCCTAGAGCAGCTGAATCTGAGAAGGGCAGGACAGTCAAGGACTCGGAAGGGCAGAGCTACATCTGCCTCCGGGAAATGGAACCTGGGGCTCACGCTGTCTGTGTTCCATTACTCCAATGATGCAGCCAGCACTTGTTGGGTGCCTGCTGTGTGCCGGGTGTCCTGCCAGGGTCTGCGTAGGTAGGAGTGGACAGAACCAGCGTGGCCCCTGCCCGGGCGGGCTGATAACCAGGCTTCTCTGTTGCTACTTGCTTCTTTCTTGCTCTACCCTTCCTGGTCAGCTTTCTGCACCTGGAGAAGGCCAGACTGCCGGCCGCGTGGGACCTCTCCCTCTTAGTCCAAGTGCAAACGTCCAGGGGAAAGGAGCCATGTGCCCGTTCCTGGAACAATCCCTTAGGACCGGGAGGTAGGGTCCCCTTGTACGAACAGGGTGGTCTCGGTGGCGGGGGTGGGGGGGCGGCGATGCGCTGTGCATGGTGGTTAGCATCTCCTTTGCAAAGGTAGGGAAATGAAGGCGCGGAGAAGATGATTAATTTGCCAAAGACCACCAACCCGTGGGTGGGAGAGGAGAGATTTGAACTCAAGTCAGTCTGACTGCATAGCCTTTGCCGTCTCCTCAATAACATAATGGAGAATGTTTGATGCTGTGAGTCCGTGGGGGGGCATGGGCTTTGGGGTGGACAGGAGGGGACCCCCGTGGAGTCCTCTGAGATAGCTCCCCAGGCGCCATGCAGGGCGGGGAGGGGAGTGCCAAGTGAGGCCAGCAGGCGCATTTTAGCCCAGACGGGGAGGGGCAGGATAAGGATGTTCCGGGGACCCACGGGGCCAGTGGCTCCTCCAAGTATGTGGCTTCTTGCAGCATCGTGCTCACCCAGACAAGGACCCTGGGGATGCTGGTCGGAGCCACGAGCCCCTTCCAAAGTTGCCGTGGCCCTCCGGAGGGCGAGACAGACCGTCCTGCCCGGGCCATTGAATTCTGCACTTTTCAAAGCAGCAAAGTGCCTCTCCAAGTGGAGATAACGAGAGAAAGGAGATGTCTGCTCCCACAAAGGAGGAAGATTACTCTAAGTAGAGGATTTTGTAATTATATTCATTTGAAATAATCAAGCATTTCCACCTATTACGGGGGCTCGGAAAGGAGGTGCCGGAGAAGCGATCCAGCCGTTTCCCGGGGCCGTTCCTCATTGTTCGCGTGGAGAAAAGGAGCTGCAAACGGAGATTAGTCTCGTCTGTGAAAGGAGGCGGGTGCCCCCGGTGGAGCAGAGCAGGAGGGCCCCGCCCTGGGTCACTGCGCCCTGGCAGCTCGTGAGCCTGCCAGAGCTGCTGAGTTGAAGGGGACAGTCGGGCCCTGTGGCGGGGCCAGAGGGGTCGGTGGGGAAGCAGCGCTGTCCTGGAAAGCTTCACCCAGCGGAGGATGTCCTCTCCAACACCGCGCCCTCCGGCGCAGTAGCCACGGGCCGTGAGCGCTTTGGAGCACTTCAGATGTGGCTAGTGTGGCTGAGAAACCGAAATCTTAAATTCTGTTTGCTTTTAAGTAACCTAAATTTGAATTCAAATAGCCACATGTGGCTAGTTGCCTTATGCTGGCCGGTACTGAGGCATAGAGTGTCCCAGATGGTGGGTTCTGGAAGGCCAGGCCTGCAGGGTCCGGACAGGGGCCGTCCAAATCAATGAGATTACCAGGTAAACGAATCGAGAATCATAAATGCAAAAATCTTGCATTCCTCTTGTAACGTGCTTCCCTCCTGGCCCGTCTTTGCTTTTCCTGCTTTTGAGAGACGGCAGACAAACCATCGCCCTGGATCTCTGAGTGAACCCTCAGGGCTGTTTCGGAGAGTGACTTTCCTGCCTTCGCTTTCTGCTGAAATCAGCCAGTCCATTTCTGCTGATTGCAACTGAGATCCTAAGGGTTCCGCTTTCCTTCCAGGTGTAATCCAAGCAACTTTGTCCCGGAAGTTTAGGAAACGGGTCCATGGGAGTCTCTGTCGTTTGCTTCCTCCCCCGGAACCTCCATTGTTGTGAGGCTGCATAGATAAGCTGGCCTGGCTAGAGCGTAGGGAGCGCTTTTGTAAAAATAGTGTCCCCGGAAAGCCCCTCCCTCTCATTGCTAGTGACACCTCTATTTGTGGCAAACACTCAACATTAAAAGGTTAACTGATTGCAAACAGAAACCGCCGGTCTTCCCAAAGATGCAGGATTTCATAAAGTCTGCGGAGGTGACGTCCGAGAGCCGCTGGGCCCCCAACGCCACGCCACTGGCAAACGTCGACCCGCGGGCAAGAGAAGACGACCATCAGGGAGTTAGGTGTCTCGGTATTTGACGCTCCATAACTGATAGGTGCTTTAAGTGGCAGAGATGAGGAACGGACTTCAAACGACGGATGCAGCCTTTGAATGGTTTTGCCCGAATTGCTCTCTTTCCACCTGTGCTGTGAAAATCTATCACGAGGGGAAGGATCTTATATTGTTGCTATTAAATACTTTTGACTAAAAACTCATCCCCAAAAATCAATACTGAGTCATCCGTTATTCTAAGAATTAACACTATATTATATAATTGCCTATTTTTTTTTTCATAGAACATAAAGGGGGGGTCGTGTTTATAACTTGCAGTTCTAGTTTTCAGGATAAGGCCCCGTTCACACCTTCTGTCCACTGATGACTAAGGAATGTCGGTCTCCATTTTAAACAGGAACTGGTTCCTTTGGGCCCATCACGATATTTGGGAGCAGCATCGGTTCTGTGTCCAGCCCTCTGCCGGGTGCCCGGGCCAGCCCACATCCCTGCAGGTCACAGTGCCTCCAACAATTTGGCCTCTGAGGCACCTTCCCCAGGGCCATCCCAGCCCGACTCAGTGCCCCCACGGGGTCGTGGGCTGTGAAAACCAGAACGCTTGGGTCTCTGGCCCCTTCGGCAACGTCACCTTCCTGCCCGGCTCCCCCAAAGCAGGCGAGAGCTGGGTAGGATGGTCACAGCTGCTCAGCAGCCCGGGGTCACCCAGGGATTCTGGTCACTGCAGCGGCTCTAATTGCTTTTTCCTTCTGCCTCCTTCTTGGGCACTCTGCATGCTGATGGTGCAGAGCCCGGTCTCCACTGGGTTGGAGTGGTATTTTTTTAGTGTCTCAACCAGTGTCCGGTTGACGGAGACATTTCGGGGACGAAGCAGGTGCATTTACTTTTCAAGTATTATTTTACTAATCAATTGAAAAATTACCTTCATGAATGACAGAAGTGCAGACCTTTGGAGTATTTCATTAAAGGGAGCAAACATTAATTACAAATCCAGCCCAACCTTGCACAGACATAAATTATGGGCCTGATCTATTTTCTCTGTGCTTAATTGCAAGCAGTGACTAGTTCTTTAAATTATTATCTGCTAAGCCTCCAATGAAAAGAGAATTTATGGAGTGGTACCCCGAGGCCTTACTGGTACTATGCTGCTCTGTGGGGATAGATGGAGAAGAAGGCCCCATCGGAGGACCCTGGGTGGCAGAGGGGCCCTGGGGAATGAGTCTCATCTGTTCAAAGAATGAAGGAAGGACCAGTGCCCACCTCCAGAACTTCTGACAGCCCTTCTGGTCCGGGGTCGCAGGAGTCGGCTGAGGTCCCACTGAAATGGGTGCATAGACACAGGCACCTGGTCCTCGGTTCACGTACCGCCGTCTGCCAGGAAACGGTCACAAAAGCTCTGCCAAGCCAGGGTGACTGGGTGGGGAACCATGCCCCCTGCCGTTGCTCGAGGCCACTTGCATAGCCATACGGGGAGGCCCTCAGAAGGTGTCGGTCATCAAAATGAGGTCTTTCAGATTCGTTTGTCATCCTTGCTTCATCGACACCACAAGTGGGTAAACATCCCTGAGCGGGTGGACGTTCAGGCTTTACCCCGGAACTCACGGCCTCTCTCTAGGGCTGTGACTGAAATCAGAAGGGCCTCAAAGTGTTACGGGAGTGCCCACTTGGAGGCGGGGCCTGGCCCCAGGGGCCTCCATCCGGGGTGTCTTCTCTAGAAGCTAGTAGTCCCGGGTCCGGCACCCCAGAGGGTACCGTGGAGGCTCAGGACAGTCCCTGGGAAAGAATACTCCCAGTAGACACTCCGGGAAGAGCTGCAGGCGTAGTAGGAAGGACACCTGGCCTTTGCTAGGGAGGCGATTCTGGAGGCTGTACTGTAAGCCCGGAGCAGGCATATCTGTGTCTTAAAAAACAGACCCTGTGGGGCACCTGGGTGGCTCGTCAGTTAAGCGTCAGGCTTCGGCTCAAGTCATGATCTCACGGTTCGTGAGTTCGAGCCCCGCGGTGGGCTCTGTGCTGACAGTTCCGAGCCTGGAGCCTGCTTCGGATTCTGTGACTCCCTCTCTCTCTGCCCCTGTTCACACTCTGCTTCTGTCTCAAAATAAATAAACGTTAAAAAAATTCGAAAAAAAAAATAAAACAGGCACGAAAGGGGCGCCTGGGTGACTCAGTCGGTTAGGCATCTGGCTCTTGATTTCAGCTCAGGTCATGATCTTATGGTTCATGAGTTTGAGCCCCATATCAGGCTCTGCACTGGCAGCTCGGAGCCTCTCTCTCTCTCTCTCTCTCTCTCTCTCTCTCAAAATAAATAAACTTAAAAAAATAAAATCGGTCCAACAAATGTGAGCTTATGGATTTGAAAGCACATTCAAAACCCCTTCTCCTTGACTGGGGTGGGAGGTAGTGAGTGGTCCCAGGCTGCCGTCCCCACCGCCTGCCCTGCACAGCCTGGGGTCCCTGAGCCACTTGGACACTCCAGAGAGGGTGTCACGCTGCTGAGCTGCTGGTGGGGACCAGGGTGGGATCAGAGGCTGCCTCTTGCTTTGTCCTGCCTGGGCCATTTGCAAGTGGGTCGGATAAGGGTCAAATAAGGGTCATAGTGGGAGGGGGATGGCCAATGGGAGAAACATGGGTGACCCTCTTCTATGTGGGTATTTGGACATCTGCCCCCGGTATATCGCAAAGCCCTTTTCAAATCCAAATCCATCACCGGTCAGCCCAGCCCTGCGCATCATCCTGGTGCCTTTAAGAACTTGGCATTCTGACTATTTCTGAGCCCTTGGAGTGGCTTGCATAACATCTTCCCTCAGCCATTAGTAGGAACTCCCTGGTTTACGACATTCTCCCCAACAGTGACAGATCTGAGGCCAACTGGATGGGGCTCCAACGTAAAAGAACACTGTGACAATATCACCAGATGCTATGAAAATGCCCCCAACGTTGTGGTGCAGGCACATCTGGCTGTCTGGAAAAGAAAAGAAAAAGAAAGAATGATGGAAAATTCAATATGACATTGCCTCTTGAAATCATGAAGCAGACTATCTTGCAGTGGAATCCAAGTTTCTTTATATCAGTCAGGGTCCTGGCTGGAGACAGATGGCACTCTCAAAGTGGGGAACTCAAGGAAAGTTGGATTCTGGGGCTCTTTACAAAGGTTTGAGCAGGTTGTAGGAATCCCATCCGACATGGAGCAGCCCATGGGGCTAGGAACACTGGTGACCAGAAACTCCTCTAGACCTAGAGCAGCATAGGATGGGGACAATGAACAGACCCTGGAGACAGCGGGCTGTATGCAGAGGGCCACGTGGCAAGAACTGTGACCTTGGAGGGCTGGGGAGGTGGAGGAGGCTATCAGTCATGGCGACTCCGGGGGTTTGAGGGAGATCTGCTGGTGCCTCCCACTGGTTGAGCCCAACCAGAAGCCAAAAGACAAGGGAGCCTGGTTCTCTGTTGCATACATCTCAGTCCAAGGGGCCTGAGTGATTGGTTCAGGGAAGGACGTGTGATTCAAGCTGGTCCAATAAGAATCAGCCCTGGGATTTTGGCTGTGGAGATGTGGAGAGAGGATTTGGAGCACCAGAGAGAAGGCACTCAGCACCTTTGCCCTTGTCTTAGCCTGTGGGTAGCCCTGAAGCTCCCACTGACCTTGAGGGGTCAAGTTCCACTGTGTTTTGCTCCCACTGGCTACCCCAAAACTTCCTTGCTTCTGGAAATCTTTCCCTATCCACATATTTTGGAAAATTCTCAGAGGAAGCCTTAGTGTCTCACAAACAAGTTTTCTCCAGAACTCTGTGTGTGAGCGCCTCTGTGGGCACCACCGCCAACGCATCGGAGTCTAATGGTACAAAGCCGCATGGCGGTCTGCAGAGAAGCAGGGGGAGGTCCCCGCATCCCAGGCTACCCCCACCAGAGGAGTGATGTGGCCTAGACGTCTTGGGTGAACTTCTGAGTGAAATACCCTTTTCAGTTTTTAGTTCGGCTCTCATGATCTCAGGACCCAAGGCTGACCCAACTCAAGAATGGTCTGTTCGCCTGTCATATCCAGAACCCCAATTCCTCCCCCAACACTGCACAGCCATGTTGTCTTCCTTGGCCAGGCTGGCCAGATCTGGACTTCTGCTGGAGGATAAGCATTCTCAGGAGGTTCTAGAGTCTCAGCCACGAAGGGCACCCATCCGGTCCTGCAGCTTCCCACGAGCGTCCGGAATGTCAGCAGACAAGGTGAGGTATTGGCATCCACTGGCGTCCTGCTCCGTCTCCAGTTCCGTGCCATGAATTTGGGCATTGTTCTGAGGAGCATGCCCCCCCCCCACCCCTGTCCTGCATCTCTTGCTGTCAGGGAGTGTCTGTGAACAGCTATCATTCTCTTCATGCATTCCTTCTTGGCTTAAGTTAACCAGAGTCGATGTCTATTGTTTATGACTAAGAACTCGGATTGAAGCGCTAGGTGGATGAAGGAAGGGAAGGTAGCTGTCATTATAAAGAAGCCTAAGGATTTCAGTGGCTTAACACAGGGGAAGCCTCAGCCCACCTGGCAATGGGGGAGGCAGCACGCTCCTCCATACGGTCATTCAGGGACCCTGCCCAATGCCATTTTCAATATATGGCTCCCAAAGGCATCCTGGGTATTTTGACCTTTAGCCAGCAGATGGAAAAAAGAGAGTGTGAAAGATGGTATGGAAGGTGCTTGGGGCAGTGGTGTTCTTCACTTCTGCCTCCAATTTGATCGTCCAGAACTCAACTGCATGGAGCTTGTAAAATAGTCTGCCTGGGTAATGGCTTCCCAGCAAAAACTCCACAAATCTCTGGTAGCATCTATGTCAGACTGAGTTAACCAGTTACAAGGAATTCCCTGACTCCCATAACTGCAAAGTCAAGAGTATCTTGTCTCAGGAACGGCTGCATCCAGGAGTCCAAAATAATATATACATCATCAAGAATCAGTTTCTCTTCACCTTTTGGTCCCCACCCCCCACCCCCCCCCACACACCATTGTGTTGACTCATTTATAAAAAGGCTCTCCATCCTGCTTTGATGCAGGAGAATAACCTCATACCAGCTTAGCATAACCAATGGAAAGACAATGCCTCTTGCTCAATAGTTCCAGCCAAAATCCCAGGGCTGATTCTTATTGGACCCCCTTGAATCACATGTCCTTCCCTAAACCAATCGCTGTGTTCAGGGGGATGGAAGAAGCTGATTGGCCAGGCCTGAGACCTGTGCCAACCTCCCCCTGGACGCAGATGAACAACAGTACCTAAGTCTCACAGGCTGAGTTTAGGAAAGGAGACAGTGGCCTCCCCAAAGAAAAATGTGGGTGCTTTAACCAGGACAGAAAACAGTGAAAGCTCTCAGTGTCTACCAAACATATGTGGACATTTTCTCTTGGCTGTGGCCTGTGGAGAAATGATCCTGGGAACTGAGTAGTGGTTCTGCAGTAGAGCATTAATTATTGCAGGGAGGACGTTCCTAACGCCCAGATTTTCCACACAGAGTAACAGCTCCTGGCATCTGGGGACCCGAGATGTACCCAGTTGTAGGTTATTCTACCATCTATTCAGTTACCCTGAGACTCAGGAAGCCTGGGTCCAGCCCTGGCTCTGCCACTTTTCCTACGTATGACCTGGAATCATCTTTTTCCTCTCTGGGCCTCAGTTTCCCATTCTGTGAAGTCAAGGGCAGGTACAGACTAGATGATACTTGGGTCCTCTGGACCTGACATTCCGGAGATGCGCAGAAGGCAGTCTTTCAGCTGCTCCTCCTTCAGAACTGGCAGACCCAGCCTGCGTCTTGCCAGCAATACCGGGAAAGCTGGGTGAACACTGGGTTGGTGTTGGGGATTCCTCTTAACCCTTGCTTTATTCTTGTGGCATCATTCCATTCAGCAATCCAATTCTACAGATATTTATTGAGTGTCTACCAGAGTCAGGATAAGCCCGGTATTGGGAGAATTACTTTTATGTTTGCACAATCCACTCCTCGTTAACATCCTGTGTGAGCGTGCAGGGGGAAGAGGAGGGAGGGCAAGTCAGGATCCCCCATTTTACAGATGAGGCCACTGTGCGATGTTGAATTCCCCTCATACAGCCTCTCGTGTTCCTCTCCTGGCCACGGCCGTCCTTTCACATTTAGGCGTGTGATGATTTGCTTAATGCTGGTCTTTCCCACTAGGGCGTTTGCGGCTGGGGAGGGATCGGGTCTGTTTCTGCGCCTTACCCAGTGCCTGGCACATAGCAGGCACTCTACAAATGTTTCCTGAGTGAATGCATGAATGAGGGGAGGGAAAGAGGAAAGGAGAGAAGGAAGGAAAGCAGGCACGGAGGGAGAGAGGGAGCAAGCAAGACGCCGTTGAAAGATCTGCTTCTAACTTTCTGCAGGATCTTGGCCAAGACCCTTGTTCTCTCTGGGCTGAATCTCCTCCTCTGGCAAACGAGGGGGTTGTCAATAAAGTGATTTCCCAGCAGGACTTGCATCAGTATCATGCCCGGCACTGAACAGCCATACGGTCATCCTGGCTGCACCCCCAAATTTTTTTTATCACTGTTGATCTTTGAATGATATGGGGGTTGGGGCGCCAGCCCGTTGCACAGCCAAAAATCCATGTATAACTTCTGACTCCCCCCAGACTTTACTACTAATATCCTGTTGTTGACAAGAAGCCTTACCAGTAATATAGTCACTTAACACACATTGTGTACCTTATAGGTATTACATACTGTATTCTTAAAATAAAGTAAGCTAGAGAAAAGAAAACCGCATTGGGAAAATTAAAAGGAAAGCACACGTATAGTAAGTGTACTTCTTGGAAAAAAAAATCCACATGTAAGTGGAGCCACACAGTTCGAAACTGTGCTGTTTGAAGGTCAACTGCACATGAGTTTCAGGTGCACGATGTAATTTTTTCTTTTTCTTTTTTTAAGTTTATTTATGTATCTCTTTTTTTAACGTTTATTTATTTTTGAGACAGAGAGAGACAGAGCATGAACGGGGGAGGGACAGAGAGCAAGGGAGACACAGAATCCGAAACAAGCTCCAGGCTCTGAGCTGTCAGCACAGAGCCCCACGCGGGGCTGGAACCCATGAACTGTGAGATGACGACCTGAGCCGAAGTCGGGCGCTCAACTGACTAAGCCACCCAGGCGCCCCCATTTGGGTATCTTGGGAGAGAGACAAAGCGCTGGAGCATGAGACGGGCAGAGCAGAGAGGGAGAGAGAGAATCGCATGCCGTCTTCTCACTGTCAGTGCAGAGCCTGACTCGGGGCTTGATCTCATGAACCGCAAGACCATGACCTGAGCCGAGATCAAGAGTCAGACGCTTAACCGACAGAGCCACCCAGGCGCCACCCCCAACCCCCCCTCCCTCCCCCCCCCCCCCCCCCCCCCCCCCCGTTGCCTGCATTTTTAGCCAGCTTCCAGGTTCTCCCCTGGGTGCCTGGAACTTGCAAGTGTCAGGCAAGAAAACGTCTGGGACCCCTCCGGCTCTGATGCCCTCGCCTGGTCTGTGTCAGCTCCCCTCCCCCAGGCCCCCGCCCTCCCCCGAGGCTGGCCGCTCTGCCGCACCGACAGGGCACCCACCAGACGTGCCCTGGCAGCTCCCACTGCCTCGTTCCACTCCACCGAGCACCAGGTAATTTGTGTCACGTTTTATTCTCATCTCCCTACCTTTCCCTTCCATCTCTGGGTTTTTTTAGGGGGCAGACTCCTGAATTTTCCGTTGGATCACAGGACTCCCATGCTGTGCAAATTACACGGGGGGTGTGCCCACGCCAGACAGCCCTCCGCGTAGAGCTGCTCGCTCTGATCAGGGTGCACGGTAGAGCTCAGCCGTGTCCCCGGCTGGGGGGAGATGATGGCGCCAATGGATGACAGGCCTCAAACCCCAGCGAAGGGACAAGGCGCTCAGGCATCACGGCGAGAGCAAAGGCCCTACTTGCCAAGCCCAAAGTCTCCCACTTTGGACAGACAAACAGCCCTGGTCGTTTCACTCGTGAAATACCAGGTGCCCTTGGGGAGCACGGGGCGCCCTGCCAGGCTGCTTTGAAGGTGGCGGTGGGGAACAGAAAAGAGCCGTGCGGGAGCGTTGTTCCACATTTTGGGCCTCAGCTGGCCCATTTACAAAATGAGGTTGCACCCCTTGACCTGTCTACATCATGGGACGCCTGGGAAGAGCAAAGGAGAAAAAAAAAAAAGGTAACTGGGACCGAGCAGTCTACAACTGGACATCATTCATGCTCCCTTAACTCAACCCCCTGTCTCCCAGATGAGGCCGTGCCTCCACGGGCCACAGCCTGTCGTTGTCAACAGATGGCTGTTTGCACGGGTCCTTGGGCCCTTGATATTTCTACCCCAGTGGAGCACATACCTCGCAAGGCCTGGTCTTCACTTTTGTCGTCTGTGTTCTCCACCAATACATCGGGCAATGCTGGAAAAGTCCCTGAGGACAAGGCCCTTCCATGCCGCCAAGCGGTGGTCCAGCCAGCGTTTATTTAGCATGAGAGACCGTGGTTCCAAAGCCCCTCGTCTCACTGTTGGCACGCGGGAAGCAGGCATCCATGGATTCGAGGAAAATTGACTTTGGATTGAGTTCATAGAACACCAGAGAGTCCGGAGAACTCTTTCTCGGAACTCAAATGAAAACACATAATGTGGTTAATATTAAATAAAGGGATTGGGCAACTCTTCCCCCTTTTCCTTTTCATGGTTTGCGCTGATGTGTCCTTGATCGGGGCCTGTGTTGCTTATGGTCAATAAATGACTCACCTTGGCTGCCTTCTGTTTATCCCATACACACTATGAGTTCGAAGAGAGCACATCGAACTTGGCGCCTAAAGGGAACGCTCAGGGATTTGGGGGGAAATGTGGATAGCCCAGGAGCCTTTCAAGGGTAAATGGATGCCAGCCTGCAAGGTCCCAAAGCAGGATCTGTGGGTCTGAAGTCATCCCTAAACCATGTATTCATCAAGAATTCCCAGTAACATTCGGTCCTCGCTGAAGGCTTGAGAGAAACGAACGCCATCGCTTCCAACATGCACACGCAAGTAGGGGACGTTGTAGCCCGAGTCTTTGTTCTGCCAGTTTCCTGGGTGAGCGCACTGGGCTTCTTCCCCTCTGTGGGCCTCACTTTTCCCACCTGTATAATGGGGTTTTCTCTGAGGTCCTTCCAGCTCTGCTACGTCCAGATTTCCAGAGCTCTTGGAAACAGACGGTGTCTCATCCTTGCCTGGCTCATGGTGAATCTGCTGATTAAATGATAAAGAAACACAGGATGAGGGGCACCTGGGTGGCGCAGTCGGTTAAGCGTCCGACTTCAGCCAGGTCACGATCTCACGGTCCGTGAGTTTGAGCCCCGCGTCGGGCTCTGGGCTGACGGCTCAGAGCCTGGAGCCTGTTTCCGATTCTGTGTCTCCCTCTCTCTCTGCCCCTCCCCCGTTCATGCTCTGTCTCTCTCTGTCCCAAAAATAAATAAACGTTGAAAAAAAAAAAATTAAAAAAAAAAAAAAAAAAGAAACACAGGATGATGGTTCGAGTGTGGGCAGAACTGGGTTCTCATCTGTTTCTCCCCACGTGACCCTGGGTGGGCCCCGCTTCTCTCCGGGGTCAGAATTTCTACTAGGACAATCAGAGAATTGGATTCGATGGGCACCAGACAGAGCCTGGCCCACCAGGGGCTTTGTACTTGGGGCAGCGTTACAGGTGATGGCGACCAAATGCTTTTGGGCAGAGCGTCTGCTCTCCGGGGGAGTCCGCTGGCCAACCCCACGCTGGAGGCACACACCTGGTCTGGTTACCCACGGCGGCATCCTGCCTGGTCCTTCGTGCGTGACCCCCCCAGGTAGCCTCCCCTCTGAGTCCTCCTGGCTCTGATGTTTTGTGGTTCTAAGAGGGTGTAGGGAGGGGGTACAGATCTGGCAGTGCCTGTCGGGCCACATAGCAAAGGTCTGGATTCCTGGGAAGGGCCCCTGTGATGGTGCATTTTATGTGTCAACTTGCTGGGATAAGGAGTGCCAGATGAAACGGTATTTCTGGGGGAGTCTGGAGGGTGTTTCCCGATGAGATTAGCGTTTGAATCAGCAGACTGAGTAAGCCTATTGCCCTCCCCAGCGTGGGCGGACGGGTGCCCACTGAATAGAACAAAATGTGGAGGAAGGGGTGACTTGCCCTCTCTACCCGCCTGCTTTGAGCTGGGACACCAGTTTTCTGTCCTCAGATGGGACCTGCACCATCACCCTTTATCGCTCTCTCTTTGTTTCTGTTTATATCTATTCTATTGGCTATATTTGTGTATATCCAATTAGTTCGAGAGAACCTGAATACAGTCCCACACCTTCTCAACACCTCTTTAGCTGTCGGGCCCTCCTGTTGCTGACCTCCAAAGGCCAGGGGTGTTCAGCAGCCCCCAGAGGCCTTGCTCCTCTGACCCCTCAGCCGACTCAGACTGAATGCACCATCAGGGGATGTGGAGAAAAACCCCTGGTTCCAAATGAAAGGTGTGCAGTCATCCCTGCCCATCAAATGGGCCCTCACGCTGGCCTCCTGAGGGCAGGCCGGGCGCAGGGACCCCAGAAGCCTGATGCAGGTGTGCGGTAGGGCTGGAACCGGCCTCCAGAAACAGTGTCAGAACACGGCCCTTCCGACTGGGGTCCGGAGTCCAGGCGCCGTTCGATCTTGCCTTTGCCTCGGAGCCTCCGTCTTCCCATATGCTGTAAGAGGGGCTTAAAATCAACCATTCATTCATTCATTCATTCACGCGACAATCCCCAAATCCCCATGTGAGACTAGGAAGGAACTTGAAGGTCCTTTGGCCCAAATATTCTTTTGCTTGAAGGCCTTCCACAAGCACCACTGCTGAGTGTTTGAACCACTCCAGGTTATTTATTAAGCACCTACCGTGTACCAGGCATTTGCAAAAACACTTGAACCGTGAATTTCCTGCCCCGAGGGTGTTAATTGCGTGAAGATGCAGGCAAATTATTCCTGAAGGTAATATCTGTGTGATACCAGGGGGAGACGTCCTATATGCCACCGCTGTTTCAGAGAAGAAAAAAAATTCGTCTGGCTGGCACACCAAGGGTGTGGCACTTGAACGATGGGGTTCCTGGTATAGGGAACAGTCTGAATAAATGTGTGGAGGCAGCCCTGGGCCAGATGTTTGCCTGGAAGGGTGAAGAGCTCAGTCCTATTGGAACCCAGGGCATTCGGGAAAGCTGTTAGAGGCCCCTGGAAGGTAATGGGGGTGCTGAGGGCTTGAACAATAATCTGATGAATCCATATCACATGTTCCAGTTCTCCAAGCTCTTCCCCAACATTCTCTCATCGATCTTTGAGGCAAGGCTGTAGAGTTGGGAGCTGGGCTGGCTCCCCAGTGGGAAGGGATTCTCCGGAACCACGCGGCCCATCATTCCTGGATCCGGGCTGACATTGGCCTGTTCAGACCCTGTGTTAGTTTCCTAGGGCTGCCGGAGCAAAGTGCCACAAGAAGCGTGGCTTAAAACAACAGAAACTCGGGGCGCCTGGGTGGTTCAGTCGGGTAAGCTTCTGACTTCAGCTCAGGTCGTGATCTCACGGTTCGTGAGTTCGAGCCCCTTGCTGGGCTCTGTGCTGACAGCTCGGAGCCTGGAGCCCGTTTCGGATCCTGTCTCCCTCTCTCTCTGCCCCTCCCCCACTCACACTCTGTATCTCTCTCTCAAAAATAAATAAACATTAAAAAATTTAAACACACACACACACACACACACACACACACACACAATGGAAATTCACTCTCTCACAGTTCTGGATGTCAGAAGTCTGAAATCGAGGTGTTGCAGGGCCATGTTCCCTCTGAAATCCCTAGAGAAGAATCTATCCTGGCCTCAGTTTGTGATGGCTGTTGGGCAGTCCTCAGCGCTGTGCGGCTCCACGCTGTCCCTGCCATTAAGGAGCCTCTTCCCTCTGTCTGTCTCTGTGTGTCCTCTCTTTTTCTTAGAAGGGCGGTAGTCATACTGCATTTAGGGCTCACCCTGACCCAGTATGAACTCATCTGAACTACAGCAGACCATCTTTATTTGTGGACTCTATATTTGCTAATTCGCCTGCACGCTAAAATGTATTTGTAACCTCCAAATCAATACACGTGGTCATTTACAGACACGCACAGCACAGTGAACAATATGAATTGCCCAACACGCACATTCCCCACTGATGTCGGATATCTTTGTCTTCTTGTTTCAGCTTTCATAAGGAAGTTCGTTCGCTCGTTTGTTCCTTCCTCCCTCCCTCCCTTCCTTCCTTCCTTCCTTCCTTCCTTCCTTCCTTCCTCCCTCCCTCCCTTCCTTCTTCCTTCCTTCCTTCCTTCCTTCCTTCCTTCCTTCCTTCCTTTCCTTCTTTCCTCCCTCCCTCCCTCCCTTCCTTCCTCCCTCCCTCCCTCCCTTCCTTCCTCCCTCCTTCCCTTCTTTCCTTCCTTCCTTCTTCCTTCTTTCCTCCCTCCCTCCCTCCCTTCCTTCCTTCCTCCCTCCCTCCCTTCCTCCCTCCCTTCCTTCCTTCCTCCCTCCCTCCCTTCTTTCCTTCCTTCCTGTTTATTTATTACTACATTTTTCTCAACTTTGTGCTTTTTGTGGGTGATTTTGCTATTTAATGGCCCCCAGTGCTGAAATGTTGTCCAGTTCCTATGAGCAAGAAAGCTGTGATGTGCCTTATGGAGAAAATACATGCATTAGATTAGCTTCGTTCAGGCATGAGTTACAGTGCTGTTGGCCATGAGTTCAAGGTTAATGAATCAATAATATATAGAAAAGAAGATGTCTTTTTTTTAATTAGAAAAAAATTTTAATGTTTATTTTTGAGAGAGAGAGAGAGAGAGAGAGAGACAGAGCATGAGCCGGGGAGAGAGAGAGGGAGACACAGAATCTGAAGAGGCTCCAGGCTCCGAGCTGTCAGCACAGAGCCTGATGTGGGGCTTGAACTCATGAACCGTGAGATCATGACCTGAGCCAAAGTGGGACACTTAAGTGACTGAGCCACCCAGGTGCCTTAAACACACTTAAATACACTTAAAACATGCTAAAAATGTACATGATTTGTTGATGAAAATATTGTGACCAGAGGCTCCCAGGAACCTAACCCTGTATTTCTCCTATGGGCAATGGGTTCTGTATTCACTATTTCAGGGTTTGCAGCGGCTTTATAGAACATAACTATTGTGTCGGGCGCCTGGGTAGCTCAGTGGGTTAAGCATCTGACTCTTGATCTCAGCTCAGGTCATGATCTCATAGTTTGTGGGCTCAAGCCCTGAGTTGGGCTCTGTGCTGACAGCATAGAGCCTGCTTCGGATCCTCTGTCTCCCTCTCTCTCTCTGCCCCTCCTCTGCTCGTTCTCATGCTCTTTTTTTTTTCTCTCTCTCTCTCAAAATAAGTAAACTTTTGAAAAAAGAACATAACTACTGTGAGTAACGAGAATCGATTGCAATTACATTTACAGAGGCTCTATTTCCAGAGACCACAGTCTGAAGTTCTGGATGGTCATAAATTTTGGGGGGACACTAGTCCGGCCAGTATAGACCCCAGAGGTGGTCTCTCTCCCACACCAGTAATTTTCCAAACTGGCCAATCACCTCATTCTTCTTGGGGACCTTGTTAAGAATGCATATTTTAGGTCCTGCCCCAGAGACTATAATCCAAGATCTGAGAGGGGCCCAGGAATCTGCATTTTCAGAAGGGCCAGGTCAACATGATGATTGCTCCCATGACGACTCAATGCAGTGAACGGAGATCTTTATTCTCTCGAAACTGGCATCTATTTCCATAAAATGGGCATTTTTGCCTTAGAGGGTTATGTGAGGATTAACTAAAATGTGGTCACATTGACTAGGCACCTTAGGAAGTTGGCAATAAGTGGTAAGCACTAAGAACTGTAGCGTATTCTGAATGTCTATATCTTCAAGCTGATACATTTTCCCCAATATACTGTTGTATTTACTCTCTTATTTGGTTCTCTTAAGAACTCTGTAAGATAGGCAAGATGGTACTCGCTCGTGTCCTTGAGGACAGCAGTGAGAAAGGACAACCTATCACGAGAAAGGAGGCAAACTAAGCTTCCAGAAGAAGACAAAGTAACTCAAGAATTACTTTGGGGATATTTTGTTTAAGGTATCTAGCTGCAACTTGTTGGTAGCCACAGGGCTTTACCGGACATTTTCTCTAATGATGAGTATAGTGGGAAGAGTATAAGCTTTGCAGTGGGCTTACCTTTACAGCCCTGTGATCTTAGGTTAGGCAACCTCACAGAGTCTCCATTTTTCCATCTGTACAGTGGAATAATAGCATCCATAAGGCAGAGTTGGATGATCAGAGATAATGATGTTTGTAAAGCATCTGTCACAGTGTCAAGGCACTAACATTTTACAATGATGTGTTATGTTAATATAATACTTCACAATTTCTGAAGTATTTCCACTCTCTTTCATTTGCTCCTCATGGTAACGTTCCATTCATCCTTCCATCCATCTATCCTTCCTTCTTACCTTCCTTCCTTCCTTCCATCCAACCTTCCCTTCCCATCACTTCCCTTCCCTTCCCTTCCCTTCCTTCCTTTCCTTTTCCTTCCTTCCTTCCTTCTTACCTTCCTTCCTTCCTTCCATCCAACCTTCCCTTCCCATCACTTCCCTTCCCTTCCCTTCCTTCCTTTCCTTTTCCTTCCTTCCTTCCTTCCTTCCTTCCTTCCTTCCTTCCTTCTTTCCTTCCATCTAGTCATCTATCCATTCATCCATCCAACCTTCCATCCATCCATCCATCCATCCATCCGTCCGTCCATCCTGTGATTGGCACCAGCTAGTTAAGGTGTAGTGAGCAAAACATACAAAGAATCCTCACCCTTAAGAGCTTAGAGACTGGTAGGAAAGACAGATGACAGACAAGTGATGAGGCAACAAATAGCCATGGTAAAATACACATTTTATGACGGACATGAACAGGATACTGAGAGAGAACGATGGGGAAGCCCTAGTTAGAATGGCCAGAGATGGCTTCCTTGACTGGCTAACGAGAAAAGACATTCATGAGAGGACTCAAGGGAAGGCATTTCAGGCAAACGGAACATACCCAATGGCCCTGCAGTAGGGTCAGCTTGGACTATTGCATTCATTCATTATCCACTCTTTTGGAATCCCTGGAGGCATGCATAGCTACTCTGAAGTTTAGCTTTTCTTTTGTCTCTGAGGAACCCAGAGGGTTAAATGTGAGCTCAAGTTTCCAGGCCAGGAAAGTATCTGAGTCCCATTTCCCACTGCTGTACTGGCCACTGACAAGACATCAGGACTGGCTTCCATGACTCCAAGATGCCTTGCACAACATTGTAAGAGATTTCCATTACTTTGGCCAGACATCAATGAGTTTGGGCACCTCTTGGGGATAAGAGACTCCTTGTTTCGAATAGCATGGGAGTGAATGCCTTCCTCCCTAGTCATCATGCCCTGTAGGTGATGCATCCTTTTACAACTAGCACCCTGTAGGTAGAGAGGAAGCCAAGGCCAAGGGAGACAAAGAAACTTGGCTCAATCACTTGGAGAGTTTAGGATGGAGTCCAACCAGATATGGGCCCTCTTGGCTGCCCCCGTCCAGAGCTGCTCCCTCCACTACTCAAGCCACAGCTCACCTGCCCCATTTACAGGAACCCCCAAAGGCTAGCCCGCGTTGTCTCCTATCCTGAGCCAGGGAAGCTTTTACCACTCACTCTTTTGTTGGTTTCTCCAACCCTGACCGATCAGGCCTTTTTGATGTTGGTGTTACCAAATCCAGAGCCCACATCCACGTCCTTTCTTCCAAAAACAATGCAATCTGCAATTATTGATACGCCTCGTTGTGGTTTCTGACTTTCTGCCAAATTTGTCTGGAACGTTTGGGCTTTGATCACTAATCTGTGACCAAGCATTGCCCTGATGATTTGGGAAAGCAACCAAACTTACTATCCGAGTAAGGGGCTAATGATAAAGCCACCTGTCACAGTGTCACCTTCTTGGCCTACCGGTGGATGTCAGCTCCTCACAGTTGCCTCTTCTGGCATTTCCTGAGACCCTTCCTTCTCAAGAAGAGAGTCCACAGGGGTGATGATGTAGAAAAGGAAACCATGGTAATGACCCCCCATCTATCTCAGTCAGTTTCAACCCTGGGAGCAGGGAGACGGCCAAACTCTGTATGTTTCCAGCATGCACAGCCAAGTTCCAGGGCAAGAGAGCAATGACGTCCTGACTTGTGGCCTGGTGGCATGTGCATAGGCTTGACATGCCATGGTCTGGCTGTTGCCCCTCTGTCAGAGCAGCTGCCCAGGGTCCGTGGCCACAAGCTGGAGGCCCCCCTCCCTCCTTTCTGACCAGGGGCTTGCATTCTAGAAGGTGAGGGGAATGTGTAACTCTGGCATTAACCCTCTGCAGGGCTCAGATGGGTGCTGACTATGGCCCATGGGAAGTTGAGGTGCTCACGTAATTAAACTCAGGTCTATGACCTTAATTGAGCAAACACCTTGGGCTCCTGGCCGGGTCCACTCACGATGGTTTCTGAAGCCCTTCTGCAGGGGAGCCTTCTCCACAGCTGCTCAGAGCCTTGCTTCAGATTCAGATAAACTGAGTGTGCTCTCTCTACTGTGTAAGGCTCTCTCTCCTGGTGCCTCAGTTATGTCTCAAGTGGGGGAACTCACGGTATCTGCTGCTCAGGATTTCTGTGAGGAAGTGATGAGAGAACATGCCCTTTAGCAGGTGTACTAAGCAATGAAGATTGTTACTAAAGGATGGATTCCCCCAACACCCGAGCTGTAAACATGGGCCTTGAAAGGGGTGATGGTGACGCTGGCAGGGGAGGTGGGGAGGGCCAGTTGGCCTTGCTGCTGTCCAGCAGTCTATGCCCTGGTGGAATGGATCTTCCCCAAGGACACACGGTGCTGAGTCTCGACCCACAGCATGAGGTACCATATGACCGTCCCCAAGTCGGTGACTACAGTGGCTCCCCAGCAGGTTCCATTGCTGCCCTGTCCTGTATCCCATTGGCTCACCTGAGTTGACCAGCGTTGCAGGCAGCCTACCACCCCAGCCAACTGCCTCTTTCTCTTTCTCTCTTACTTAGGGACCAAGGGAGCTTGCTTGAGCAAATGCCAGTGCGACCAGGCAGGGTACGTGTGTCTGTGTGCCTGTGTATAAGTTCGTGCACCAGAGTCACCTTCAGCTGATGGAAATGACAGTGAGTGGATAAACGGCCCAGCCCCCTGTCCTCCAGGTGATTATTTCAAGGTGTCTTCTGCACAGTTTCTTAGGGAGCCCAAGTGGGATTGAGCCCGTTGTCCGCGGCCATCCCAGGTTATTGACAAACACTGTGTTGACTTTCCTTCCTTCCCTGACTCTCTCTCTCCACTGCCTCCCTTATTTCCTGGGATCAGCGCCCTGATGAACCACTGCATCCGGCCAGGATCTGCCTCCAGGGAGACCTGAACTAAGACCAGAGATGCCTGCAAACCAAGGTGGCCTGATGTGTCAGCTGAGGCATTTCCCCATTGGTGGCCAGAGGCTCGCTGGAACACTTTCTTCCCTCTGAGGAGCCCTTAGTGCCTCCCACCCCACCTCCTACCCCTGCACATCATAGACCCAGGCCCCAGCCACCAGAGCGAGACCAGTGACTCATCTGTGATTCATCTGAGCACCCCAGCATTGGCACGTGTCTGAAGACACCAAGTGGAAGTTATGTCTTCTGTGCCCTCCTGATGAGGGGTGAAAGCTGAAGGCGCTGGTCACTGGCCCATCCTCTTCCTCTTTCCATATGTAGATGAGTGTCTTCAGAGGCCTGAATTCCTGTTTTGTGTTATAATTTTTTTAAGTTTATTTATTTTGAGAGAGAGAGAGACAGAGAGAGAGAATATGAGCTAGGGAGGGGCAGAGAGAGCGGGGGACAAAGGATCTGAAGCAGGTTCCACATTATCAGTGCAGAACCCTTTGTGGGGCTCAATCTTATGAGCCTCAAGATCATGACCTGGGCCGAAATCGAGAGTCAGACGCTCAACTGACTGAGACACCCAGGCGCCCCTGAGTTCTGGGGTTTTGAAATGACTGCCATGGCCCACATGAAGCGTTTTGAATCAGAGCTACGCTCAACCCAACTGCCTCTTCCTCATGCCTATATGTCGCAGGGTTCAGGTGTCCCATTACTTGGGAGGGATTAGCTCAGTGAAATCTAGAGCTAGAGAGGCCCTTGCATTTCAACGCGTGCAGAGACAGCCATTACCTATGGCTGTGGCTGCTACTCTCCAAGGCCTTTCTCATGGCCATTGTTGACCATGACCCCCCTCTCCGCCATCTTTCCCTCTGAGTCCAAATGTGACATCATGGTCACACCAGGCAGAGGATGGGCAGGGCGAGGCCAGGAAGCAAGGCTCAGGACCCTGGGGCGATCGAGCTGAACAAGACAGCCGAGCCTCCTGCTCTGGAGAAGGTTGCAGACTAACGAGAGTAGATCATAACAAATATGCAAGATGATTTCAGGTAACAGCAGGTTCCGCCAAGAAAATAAGCCCATGGTAATGAAGGAGATAGGTGAAGGGGGAAAGCTTTAAAGGGCAGGTCAGCTGAGGCTGGCCTAGGCTCGGTGGGTTCCACATCTGGAAAGGAGGACAGGGAGTCTGGAGGGTGGGAACGGGAACAAGGGGTCCTGTCAAGATGTGGTGTCAGGACAGCAGGGCAAGGCGTCTGGGGCCGTGACTGGGGGTTCCACAGCCCCATGTAAGGACGAGAAGATGTTACTGCAAGATTTTCAGTGGGGATATGACATAATCCCATTTATGTTATTTTCTTTTTTCATTAAAAAATTGAGGTATTAGGGAGCCTGGGTGGCTCAGTCGGTCAAGCACCTGACTTCAGCTCAGGTCAGGATCTCGCGGTTTACGGGTTCGAGCCCTGGTTCGGGCTCTGTGAGCCCGAGGCTCAGAGTCTGGAGCCTGCTTCAGATTCTGTGTCTCCCTGTCTCTCTGCCCCTCCCCTGCTCACGCGGTCTCTCTCACTTTCAAAACATAAATAAACATTTAAAAAAATCGTTTTAGGTCAAGGTATTAAATAGATTTAGGGGGTGCGTTGGTGCACACATCTTGGGAACGTCTCAGTGAATTTTCCCACGTGTTCGCCTGTGTTGCACCCACATCAAAACATAGGACAGTTCTGGAACCCCAGGAATTTTCTGTTTCTGAAAGATCCCTCTGGCCGCTCTGTGGAGAATGCAGGGCAGGGAGGTGAGTCCAAACAGGGAGACCCGTCAGAGGCGAGTACGGCCATCCAGGCTTGGATTAGGGTAGATGCGGTGGAAAGAGAAAATGGTGGGTTTGGGAGGCTTTTTGGTCGAAGTGCCAATAAGAGCTGCTGACAGAAGGACTAGTGTGAGCCAGAGCAACAGAGACATTGAGAAGACACGTCAGGTCTTTTGGCTTTGACCATGGCACATTGTAGGGCGATGGGGAACAAGGGAAGGATTGTGCTGGGGAATGGGGTAGGGCAACGTGGGGCGATCCCTTTGACCTGGTAAAGTGAGATGCCATGGCCACCCTCTGCCTCCCCCAGATCCCAGATCGGAGCCCCCCAGAAACGAGTCACTGGAATGGTGAGAGCTGATAGCAAGCGTCCCCGACTGGCCTAAGGACAGAGAAGCACCGTCCCCGGCTAGCCCGAGGGCTTCAGGAGAGGTAGGGGGAGGGCGGCTTTGGGCGGACAGCGTTCGCTCTCAGCTGTGTCCCTTGGAAAGCTGGGTCACTGGAAGGAGAGGTGCAGAGCGGGGCGTGACGCTGGCTTCTCACTCAGGAGCCATCTGCTCACTAATGCAAACAGCCCCGTCTGTCAGGCCAGGCGAGGAAAAATGACTGGGGCAGCCCCATCGCCGAGCCGAGGGAGAGGGGTCTCTGGACCCATGAGGTAATCCCTCCGGTGATGTATGGCCCAGAGAAGAGCTGGGTTAATGATCTGCTGCAGGACCCGGGAGTAAAACACAGTAATTTCATAATACCGCGTGTGATGGATTAAGGCGTGTTAATACCAGGAGTATACATTAAGGGAAATGATCTTGCTGGCATGCTAAATGGCAAAATAAAAGCACTTTTAGAAACTTCCGTGATTAATTGGTCTGCCCTTTTAGTTCCGTACCATGATAAAGTAAAGCTCACTTCTCCTGGTCACCTCCCAGGCAATTCCTCTAAATCCCCCAGCCCTCCAAGGACCCCCCGGGAGGGCCAGCCTCGGGGGAGAGCCCACACCTGCAGCCTGGGACGTGCCCCCACGTCGTCTCCCTTTCCTGCTCTTACTTGACCATTTGAGGTCCCACCGGGTCAGCCGGTTCGCACAGTTCAACGTGCTCGGCAACCCTGCTGTCGAGGTTGGATCCCTGCTCCTCTGCCTGACAGCCTCACATCCTTGGGCGAGCTAGATATAGAACACCTTTAAGTCTCAGTTGTTTCTTCTGGAAAATGGGGACAACAGGAAACCTATCTGCTGAGGTTATAGGGATACGAGGAGCTGATTTATTTAACAAGCGCTCATACTGCATTTCCTATGTGCTAAGACCCGTGAATGCATGGCCAAGGCTTAGGACGGCACCTGTCATACAGAGAGCGCTCCGTAAATATTAGCTCTTGGTGTGCTGGCTGTATTGATATGGCCCGGCAGCCCCAAGGAGCAGGGGACCATTGATATCCCATTTCACGGGTAGGGAAAGCTGAGGCTCAGAGAGTTACGTAAGTTTCTGGAGTGCCCGGGAAAGGGCAGGGCAAGGAGTAGGCACAGATAGGCTCACCTTTAACCAGTGGGCTTCCAGAACCCCACACCCGGTCTCCTTGGGAGGAAATAGCTGCTCCGGTTCTGTTCACGGGTGATAACTCTAGAGCTGGAGGGAGGAAGAGCCTCTGGACCGGCACCCAGACATTCCCTTGCTGGGTGCTGCCTTTGACCTCAGGAGGCCCCCTCCCCGCCCTCACAGAGCCCCACCTTGGAGGCAGCTGCCGCACTGTGGCAGAGAGGGCCAGGCCAGAGCCAGGAGCCCCGAGGGGAAGGCTCAGCCCTGCCCCGTTATTCACACCGCGACACCGGGCAAGCTGCCCGCCTGAGTCCTCATCCCCCGGCACGGCGGCGAGGCGTTAGAAAGACAAGGCAAGAGGACGCTTTGTAACCTGCAAAGCAAAGGACAGACCTGAGGCAGGATGAATCCTCCCTGCCCCGGAAGGCCTTGCGAGAGCCCTGTCCGCAGTCTGGCCGCCCTCCCTCCTGCTGCAGGAGAGCGAAGTGGAGTTCATTCAAGGTGGGCAGGTGGCTTCTGGCCATTTCTACCTCCCATCGGAGGCCTGCCCGGTCCACCTGCCTGGTGTGCACCGGTATCTTCCCCTGCTGGGTGCTAATGCCGGTTGGATCGTCAGGCTTCTCTCCTGCATCACGCTGGTAACTGCCTGCCTCTTACAGACTCCTTCAGCCTCCATATTTATTCACCCATTCAACAGACACTTTCAGGTGCCTACTCTGCTTGAACCAGCTGGGATGGCAGCAGGAATACGACAGAACTGACTTTGGACCTTGCAGAGCCTATGTTCGAGTGACAGTAAATGGAGACCAGCCATCCCATTCGGGGCTTACGGCTTTCTATCTCCCACAGATATTTCGTGTGAGGGTGGTAAGCTCCCACTGCCCCCGGTAGGCGGGCAAGTGGCATCGACGGATGAGGCAGGTCAGTGCGACGCAAAGGGAGCGGTGACGTCTGAGGTGGCCTGGCCAGCCCCTCCTGTCTATACCAGCGGTGGCCGTTCTGGTCCCACGTGGGAATGTGGACCCAGCGGTCGTGTCTTCTGCTTCTCCTAGAGAATGGGGTAACGCTGGATTTTTTTTTTCCCCTTGAAATTTTCAGCATTAGCCACTAACTCAAAAATGTTTTGACACCACGTAGGTCGAATGAAACCCCTCTGCTAGCCAGATCTGGACCACCGCCTGGCCATTCGCAATCTTCGACTGAGAGCACCGCTGTTAGTTGGTTGACGGAACCCTTTGCTTGTGCACAGCACCCTACACCGCGTGTACAACACTTGCCCAGAGAAGACCTCGTGTGGTGCTCATCACAGCCCTGGGAGGAGACTGTCACCGAGTGTTCTCTCAACGAACATGATCCGAGACGGGCTCGGAGCCGCTCGTTCTCCCAGGCGAGAGCGTGTGTGAGCAAATGAAGCATCGAAAAACATCACACAACTCAGACGTGGTGTGGAAAAGAGCTCAGGGACCAGGACTCAGATTCCCTTTGGTGTTCAAAAGGGCTGCTTTCTCTGTGTCTACAAGCCTACGGGCACATAAATCCCGTAGGGGCCGGCTGGAGTCAAGGGCTCCAGAACTTGACCAGCAGAGTCCGGATCCTGCCTCTGCTGCACTACCCATGAGATTATTGCTCAAATTCTACTCGCCAGCCCACGCATCTGCCAAATGGGGATGATGACAATTTTGACTACGTCATGGGGCTTTTTACCAGGATGCAGTACCAGAATGCCCATAAACTCTTCGTTATAGTCAGCCCTCGATAAGTATTGCCACTATCGTGGGGAGTTTGGATCCGTAAAGTCCGTTATTTGGAAAATTTAATGGTATGAGACAACGCTTGTTATGCAATGTGAAATGAAAAAGCAGGTACCAGACAGGCTAACTTTATCTTTGTATACACGGGCTGAAAGCTGGAAAGAAACAAGGAGGGAGATGTGTCAAAGCGGTAGTAATTTTGGGTACCAGGATTATAGGTGATTTTATTTTATTTATTTATTTTTTTTAACGTTTATTTATTCTTGATACAGAGAGAGACAGAGCATGAACGGGGGAGGGGCAGAGAGAGAGGGAGACACAGAATCGGAAACAGGCTCCAGGCTCTGAGCCATCAGCCCAGAGCCTGACTCGGGGCTCGAACTCACAGACCGTGAGATCGTGACCCGGGCTGAAGTCGGACGCTCAACCGACTGAGCCACCCAGGCGCCCCTATAGGTGATTTTAATTGTCCGCCTTATAATTTGCTGAATTTGTAAAATTTTCTACAGTCGGCATGTATTAATTTAGAAAAATCAGAGCAGGATAATTTATTTCGAAAAAGTAAATTCCCAGTTTTGCAGAAAGGAACTTTAGCCTTAAACTTGTCCTCCCCAGCCCAGGCAACTGCTTTCCAAGGAAGCCCCTGCACTTGGGGGTCCCCGACTGTCTGGAATTCCCAAGGCTGTCCCAAGAGTCGACCCCCAGGCGTGAGTCTTTTTGGGGATCTCTGAAGAGCAGGGGTCCCCTCACTTCCTGGTCCAGTCCCCAAATCTAATCGCTCTTGGCTTCCACTCCCCCGCCCCCACCGGGCAGAGCTATGTCACAACAAGCCATTCCTGTCCTGAAGAGAGGAGGGACTCATCTTGGGCCCCTCCTGCCCACTGCCCAGGACAATGTTGAAGAATTGGCCTGCTTACCCTCATGTCTCAGAAAGTTCTCAGATTATTTGCTGGTATAGGCAGAGTAGTAAAGTTTGATTATTCACTTCTGATTTTTACAAACCTCCCAAAAGCACCAAGAAAGGAAAGGACATGAGCAAACCTGAAGCAGCCAACCTATCTTTCCATGTTCAGGTGCACCAATGAATGAATGAGTGAATGAGTGAATGAGTGAATGAATGCTAGCTGCTGTGGTGTTTTTGCCATTTTCTTTTTTTTTAATTTTTTTTTAACGTTTATTTATTTTTGAGACAGAGAGAGACAGAGCATGAACGGGGGAGGGACAGAGAGAGAGGGAGACACAGAATCGGAAGCAGGCTCCAGGCTCCGAGCCATCAGCCCAGAACCTGACGCGGGGCTCGAACTCACGGACCGCGAGATCGTGACCTGAGCTGAAGTCGGATGCTCAACCGACTGAGCCACCCAGGCGCCCCTTTGCCATTTTCTATGAAACCATGAGCTCCCCCGAAAGCAAATTCATTTCCGCTAAATCCTAGGCCCGTTGCATTAGAGAAAGAAAAATACCCACCCCCCCCCTAGTTTGAATGCACCTCTCTTAAAAATATGGAAGATGATCGTACAATCAGACAAATATAGCTTTTGAAGAGTATGAAGTTCTGGTCTAAAATTACATTTAATTATTGTTACATTTCAGACTTTGTAGGAAATAACAGTGCGGAAGTGTGACTTTCAAATTAGCATTGAAAGTGTCTGTGAGGTAGGTGAGGGTTTTAGCAAACCGCGGGGTTTTGAGCCTAAAATTACATGACATTATTTGCAACCGCAAAATGAGGTTGATTAGTTATTGTTCAAACTCATCTGTGAGAGAGAATGACTAGTAGGTTTTTTCCCCACCACCCACAAGTTTTCCACGTCCCCTCCCCACCCCACCCCCTGCTCCTTAAAGCCAGACGAATCTTGAGCTGTCCTGAATGTTTTGACCTAACACTGGTGACGAGGCCCAACCAGAAATGCCAGCCATGAAGGGAGAGTCATTTTGCCTCATTATAGGACAACATCAGTGGCTGTTCTTTGGCCCCTTAATTCATTTCTTATAGTTTTTCTTGTCACATCCACTTGCTTTATAGCTTACTAACTCGCAAGTTATCGTTGTAATTTATGGTCAAAATTGAGTGGTAGCAAATCAAGGAATATTTCCATTGATTACCCTAAATTGTCTAATCTCCTGTATGTTTTTAGAACTTGATTGGGTGGTATTTACTGATTGCCTTCATCTAATTTAAAAATCAATCAATGGCAACAATGAGTGCTGGGGGATAAATTGAGTCTAATGCAGCCTAACTGAGGCAAATATCCATCAGGCCTGTGCACAATCACATCTGTGGGCGGTTTTAATACATAAACCATAACGGCCTGGAGCTGGGCGTCCAGGACGGACGCGCTGAAAATTCCCACTGGCATCTCATGCCTCTTGCATTGTCTATTTAGGGTGATTGCCCTCTGCCAGAACGAACATATTTCACTACAATAAAGCTGGAGCGAAGGAGATAAAAACGGGATCTGATTGTGTTTCAAGGCTTGCCGGTGCATCTTGGTCCCCCACATCCTCTGAAGATATTAATGGAAATTAACATAAAGCCAGCCTTTTCTTAACGGCCTGCACGGTCCCATCGTGAGCTCGTGAACTCATCCCTCTGACACTCATATGCATCTGTTTTTGTTTTCATCATCACTTTCCGGACATTTGCTACGGCCGGTCATGGGGCATGGCATTTTGGTACGTTACACGGTTTATTTACACTTACGCATACGCTCAGAGGTGTGTTGGCTCCATTGTACAGATGGGAAACTGAGGCTTGGGTGAATTTGACAGCTGGTCCCAGACCACGTGGTTAGATGAGCAGGAAACCTGGGTCTTTGGGCTGCGCACCACATCCAGGAGCTAAATGTCGAGCAACCCAGAGAGGGTAAAGGGGAACAAATCCAAGACCCTGAACAAATTTACTTCTGATTAGGAGTCAAAGTAGGAGTCAAAGATGCACCCAATTCACAATAAGACAAAGCAGGATGAAACCAGGGCTATCGCGGGGCACCTGGGCGGCTCAGTCGGTTAAACATCTGACTCTTGATCTCGGCTTGGGTCATGATCTTGCGGTTTGTGAGTTCGAGCCCCACATCAGACTCTGTGTGGACAGATCTGCCTGGGATTCCCTCTCTCTCTCTCTCTCTCTCTGCCCTTTCCCTGCTTGTGTGCATGTGTACCCTCTCTCAAAATAAATACATAAACTGAAAAAAGAAAAGAAAGAAGGGCTATCACCGTCCTGGAAGCCAGGAGTTATTATGGGGCACAAAGGAGCAGAAAGACTAAGTTTTAACTTAGAGACCAAAGAGTCAGAGATATCACATTTTGGGTTTTTTGGGCTGTCTAGACACAGTTGGGCCCTAGTGGGGGGGGGGGGGGGGGGGGAGGGAAACGGTTTCAGGATCCCAGCAAGGGTAGAGTACATAAGATCTCTACGTGTATGATTTGTATCGATATGCAGCATGGCAGGGCACCTGACCTGCTCACCAGCCGTGGGCAATGCCTGGCAAGCCCTTTCCTTGAACTATCTGTGAGCACCTTCAGCCCCAGGCCCTGGACTTCTGGAGGAAACTCCTCTGAATTTATAATGAACTTCAGAGGTATTCTGAAGAGGGAAGTTGAGGAAGATTCGGACATGCCCCTTCCTTAAACGAGAAACACCACTTGGCATCACTGGAAGGCTCTATAGATTAAGACAAACAGATAAATATTCCAAAGTGTTGACTTTGACCCAAAGTAAAACTTTGCCCATCCCTGGAGGCCATTCCAGGTGATCCCCGTCCGTCTGCCTCAGAATTCTCAGAAGCCCTCGAGAACCAGGGAAGCAGTAGGTCAAGATCTCAACCGGAAGAACCCGCCGCCTCCCTAAGAGCGGCTCCCCAAACCCACAAAGCTGGACGGGGGGTTTTCAACCCGAGCAAACAACTCCATTAGGCAGGAAAACTGGACACCAGTGGACAGGCCTGCAAACCAAGAACTGTCCCGGGCTGTAATTCAAAGAGGATCTCGCAGTTAGGCATCTGACCAAACTTAGAGACTGTTTCATGGACCTTGGAATGTGTAGAACCCTCAGCAGGCTCCCACCCTGTCCTGTTGGACTGTCCAGTATCTCAGACACCACGGCCCTTTTTCTCAAACAAAATATTGTAAGATTCTTATCCCGGGGCTGTACGGCTCAGGAGGGCTATGGGCCATTCCCGCTTGGTTCCCCGAGATGCTTAAGGCATCTTTTTTTCCCTTAAAGACTTTAATTGTTGAGAGCATGCTTAGGTTCACAGTAAAATTGAAACAGATGTAAACAGTACCTCATGTACCCCTTACCCCCACCCATGCATAAACTCTCCCTTGATCAGCAGCTGCCACTGGGATGGTACATTGGTTACAACTGATGAACTTCCACCGACATACCCTCGTCACCCAAGTAGTTTACTTGAGGGCTCATTCTTGGTGTTGCGCATTCTATGGGCTTGGGCAAATTTCCAATGACAAATCTATCCGCCATCATGCAGCATCATCCAGAGTTTTTTCACTGCCTTAAAAATCCTCTGGGGGGGCGCCTGGGGGGCGCAGTCGGTTAAGCGTCCGACTTCAGCCAGGTCACGATCTCGCGGTCCGTGAGTTCGAGCCCCGCGTCGGGCTCCGGGCTGATGGCTCGGAGCCTGGAGCCTGTTTCCGATTCTGTGTCTCCCTCTCTCTCGGCCCCTCCCCCGTTCGTGCTCTGTCTCTCTCTGTCCCAAAAATAAATAAACGTTGAAAAAAAAAAATTAAAAAAAAAAAATCCTCTGGGTTCCATCTGTTCATCACCCCCGCCTCCGCCCCGACTCCCTGACGACTGCTGATCTTTTCATTGTCTCCATAGTCTAGCCTTTTCCAGCATGTCATACAAGTGAAATCCTACAGCATGTAGCCTTTTCAGATTCGCTTTTCACTTAGTAATACGCATCGAAGATTCCGCCACGGCTTTTCATGGCTTGATAGCTCATTTCTTCTTAGTGCTGAATAAGATTCCATTGTCTGGATAATACATCTTTTTGAATGAGTGAGTTATTGAACATCTCCCAACCACAAGGCTCTTTCTTTCATAGCTCAGCGACAGTTGGCCAGGCATTTCTTGAGCCTCTCAGTGACAGGGGGGATGAGTACTTGAAGTTCCTGCTCCCCGTACTTCCCCCATGCCGTCTCCTTCCTTCTCCGTTATGGCCGTTGGCTGAGACTGCTGGTTGTCCGCCATATCTTGCCTCCCCCTTCCCAAGGTAAGAAAACTCATATTTTAGCTGGTCACAGAATAAAGCTGACATTTATCAGCTTTCCTCGCAGGTAGATGTGCACAAGTGACTGTTAACTTGTGGGATATCGGTGAAATTTTGCAGAGCTGTTTCTGAGAACTGTCTTCAAAAGAGTTGGGGGTTGGGGCGCCTGGGTGGCGCAGTCGGTTGAGCGTCCGACTTCAGCCAGGTCACCATCTCGCGGTCCGGGAGTTCGAGCCCCGCGTCGGGCTCTGGGCTGACGGCTCGGAGCCTGGAGCCTGTTTCCGATTCTGTGTCTCCCTCTCTCTGTGCCCCTCCCCCGTTCATGCTCTGTCTCTCTCTGTCCCCAAAATAAATAAACGTTGAAAAAAAAAAATTTTTTTAAAGAGTTGGGGGTTGCCGGGGTAGCTCAGTGGGTTAAGCGTCTGACTCTTGGTTACTGCTCCAGTCATGATCTCACGGTTTGTGAGTCTGAGCCCCACGTCAGGCTCTGACAGCTCAGAGCCTGCTTGGGATCCCCTTTGTCTCCCTCTCTCTCTCTGCCCCACCCCCTGCTTGCATTCTCTCTCTCTCTCTCTCAAAATAAGTAAATAAATAAATAAGAGTTGGTATGTTGTACAGCAGAACGGCATGTGAATGTTTGTAACAGCTTTACTGATAATCACTAAAAACCGGAGGCAACCAAGATGTGCTCATGATGCGATGACCGTGATACTTTATGTCTGTGATCTTCCTCCCCCAACCCCTAGCCCTGGTTTAATCAGGACAAAGTCACCAGACAGATTCCAAAGGAACGACATCCTGCAAAATATCCAACCGGTGCTCGTCAAAACTGTCAAGGTCATTACAAACGAGGAAAGTCTGAGGAATGCGTCAAAGCCAAGAGGGCCCTAAGGCGACATGATGAGTACGCGTAATGTGCTATTTTGGATGAGGTCCCGGTACAGAAAAAAGACATCAGGTAAAAATGAAGGAAATCTTACCAAGTGTAGACATTAGTCGATATTAACGTATCAGGGTTGGTTCTTTCGTTTTAACAAATATGTCATACTTAGACAAGATGTGAATACTGGGGGAAACTGGAGGTGGGTGCTATGGGAACTCTTTGTACTCTTTTTGTAATTTTTTGGAACTCTAAAACTGATTTAAAATTTGAAAACTGTTTAATCATCATAATAAAAGAGTTTGTAAGCAGCTTTTGCCCCAATCTATTTTGGTGCTTCCTCCATTTTACTTCCTGGAACGCGGATCTGTGGGCTGCCATCTTGGAACATGAAGACGAGTCAGCCCCTGACCCGGATGGTGGAACAGCAAGCTGGAAGGAAACTGGGTTCCGGAGCACTTCATGCAGCTGAGCAGCCACACCAGGCCCGGACAGCCCACTTCCAGCTTTTACGTGAAAGAAGGATAAAGTCCGATCCTGTGTAAGTCTTATTATTTGAGGTCTCTCTCAGCCAAATCCAGTTCTAACCAACACTGCCCTTTGCTTTTTATTCGGAACAGAGGTTCCCTGGGTGGAGATCCAGACTGCCCTATGGGGATGGGGGCTCAGGTCCCTGCTCCCTGACCTCTCCCCTCCCCAGAAGCCCTCAAAGCCCTTTTGCGTGAAGCACGGTGTGGAGGCCACTGCTCCATGGCATTGGTGTTATAACTATTCAGTTTTATGGGACTCTACAGGTTATAGTATTTTCCCTCTACGGATGCACAGGATTTGAAAGCTGAGGTACCCTCAGGGCTCCACCTGCCCTCCTTTTGCAACTGGGGAAACCAAGGCCTCTAGGGAGGAGAAGGCCCTTAGTCTTGGAGCTGGCACCAGGAGCCCATTCTTATGCCTTCTGATATCATTGTCCACTGACCTGGTAGGTGCTGGACTGGTTCTGGAAGGCCCTCAGGGCTCCCCAGAGATGGGGTCGGGAAGCGGGGGAAATGGTGAAAGGGGGGTGTGGCCAGGGGGCGTGGCCGGGTGGGCAAGGCCTGGTGCTCCAGCCTCAACATTCCCCAGAATATCCTCTTTTGTCTACGTGACATGTTCTATTTCTCAGATTTTATTTTTCACAAGAGGGGTCTCATAATGAAAATTACAACATGTCAGTAAAAGTGTACAACACCCACTGCCCTCCTTACCTCATGTTGATGCTAAAAATAGTAACTAGTGGGCGTATATGATGCTACCAGCACTGTGCTGGACCCTGTCCCTGCACGACGGCAATAAAGTCTCACCACAAACGTGCAAGGGAGCTGTTTGCCTCAGTTTACATGGGGAGAAGAAACTGACGTTTAGAGAGGTGAAGTAACTCTCCAGAGACGACTCCCCGATTGCCCTGACCCAAAGCCGGTCCTAACCACTGATCCACACGGCCCTCCTGACCGTGGGGAGTGCGGAGGGCTGAGGTCCAGGCCAACAGCTGGTTGCCCGTGTGGTCCTCTGCGAGGCCTTGCCTTCGGTGCCCTGTAGAGTCACCGCCTGCAGCGAGAGGACGCGGCATCCGCATCCACTAAACCGTCACTAAGGGTTTCTGCGGCCGTGGGCACTCCGGCAGTTAGTGACCTGCGACCAGGTCACAGCGGAGCCTGGGGCCTGCCCCCATGTCACCTCGTCTCTCCTGAGCCGGCGCCTGTCCAGGCCACCAGGCCCCCAGGCGCCCTGGGTGGAACCTATTCTTCTGTCTCCCCCAGAGAGGCCTGGGAGAGGCGTCACCTCCCTGCTCCGTTTCAGATGTCACCATCAGGTGTGGACACTGTCGGGGGAGCGTCTATTACTGCGACATGTGTCTATTTGTCATCGAGGGGCGCGCCCATCACTTACACAAATCCACCCCCGAGATGTCGGGGCGGGCATCATTTTTAAAAAAATTGAAAGGAGGCCATTACCATCATTAGGCCCACCTGAGAGAGCCTCTCTCGGTGATGGAAGAGGTTTCTGCTCTCTGGCCTCCTCCGTGGCGGGTCATTAGTTAAAGGGAGAGTGCGTGTGGGGTGGGGGGTGGGGTGCTGGGGCGGCAGGCCGGGTCCGACCACGGGGCTCCCTTTGGAGAAAGGAGCCAGAGACAAATGATTCCAGTCTGAATTCCATATACACCGGAGATTGCTTATCGACCCACATCAGAATATGCGGGCTGGCCCCGGGGACCGGCCGAGTATTTTCCCAGGGAGTTAATAACGTGGCAGCTGAACTGTCTTGTCCAATTCACTGAAGCCAGGCGTCTAATCAGGACGGAGTTTCTTATTTTGAGGATTCTTGCCACTTCTGTGTGCTGCCTCCCTTCCACTCTGCTGGCCCCCTGTCAGTGATTGAAATGACAGCCCATGGATGGGAGGCTAATCAAATTGTTTATTATCGACCTAAATCAATATGTATAGATTGTCGAAACATCACTGTCACGCCACCAAAAAGTCATACTAATAATTCCCTGGCTGCAGATGTAATCCAGCCGCGATTTCTCCTACTTGAATTACATCTGAGTTTAGGAGAGCGAAAACAATTATAAAGGGGAGGGGGCGAGCAAGGGGGGGGACCGGGCCCTCTGCTAGGAGGACGTTTACACAACTCGATACAACAGCATTGGGTATTAATGATGGAATGTCACTTTGCCCTGTTTAAATGTGAGTCCTCAGCTGGGGAGAGTGTCGCAAACACACATAGGGGAAGCGAGAGGGAATTGTTCTAAGATCTAAGCTCGGGGGGCGAGGGCTGGGCTCCGCTCATCTCTCACATCCTGCAGGGACTGGTTGGGGGGGGGGCATGGGGAATCAAGACAGCCCGTGGGCCGGCTGAGCATCTGAGAGGCAGCCCCGGGCCACGCTCTGGGCTATTGACAGGGCTCTACTGGGGTGTCACCCTTGAAGACCACACCACACCTTTCCCTCCAGATTCAATAGCCAGGCTTGGTTTTGCTCCTTTTCAGATAGTTTGAGCAGCTGGAAAGGAGCATCGTAGGGACCAAAAACCATAATACTATTTTTTAACGTTTGTTTGTTTTTGTTATATTCTTTTATTCTGCATCGCACCCACACATTCTGTCTTACTCTGATCATCTCCACAAAATTCTAATTGCTAAATAGAGCCTAGTCTCTACATATTTTAGAGACAGAGAGAGAGAGAGAGAGACAGAGTGTGAGCGGGGGAGGGGCGGAGAGAGAGGGATACACAGACTCTGAAGCAGGCTCGGGGCAGTCGGTTAAGCGTCCGACTTCGGCTCAGGTCATGATCTCACCGTTCGTGGGTTCCAGCCCCGAGTCCGGCTCTGTGCTGACAGCTCAGAGCCTGGAGCCTGCTTTGGATTCCGCGTCCCTCTCTCTCTCTCTGCACCTCCCCGGCTCATGGTCTGTCTCTCTCTTTCAAAAATGAATAAACATTTAAAAAAAAATAATTCAAAAAAAAAACAATCCGAAGCAGGCTCTAGGCTCCGAGCTGTCAGCACAGACCTCACGCGTCGTGAGATCGTGACGTGATGCCACAGTTGGACGCTTAACCGGCTGAGCTACCCAGGTGCCCCCAAACCATAATAATAATCATCGAGCACGTTGAATGTGTTGGCTTTCTAGAGCCAGGCCCGTGCTAACCAATGCAGATGTTGTCAGGAATTAGAAAAAGGCACCCCTGCAGGTGGCTGAATCAGGAAAGGCACACTCTCTGGACAGGCACAAGCTCACAGGTGCAAGGCTCAGCTGACCAAATTTTGCTGGAGGCGTCACAGCCCCCTCACCCCTGAACCTGCACCTGGGGCACGACACCAACGGGGGAAGTGAATGCAGGAGTCTGTCCGCGCCGCTCTGCTGGCTTTCCCTGAATGAGCTCATTTCCTCCTTATAATAACCCACCAGGGAGACGCTCTCCTCCCCAGTTTCCAGATGGGGAAGCTGAGGCACCGTAAAATTAGACGATTTGCCCAAGGTCCTGCTTGCCAGCAGCAGAGCTGGGATTTGAATTCCGGCAATTGGCTGGCACATTCTAGTGTCTGAATCGGGACACGCGTCAGGGCGGGCTGTGCGTGAACGCGCTCAGGAGGCGACTTTGAGGGTCCGGCCCAGCCAGCTCCGCCCTTGACCCCCTCCCTCCATCCGCCTACTCTCTGCCTCCCGCAGGTGCTGGGACTCTCCCAGGCGGGTAGCTATGGCTTTAGGCCACTTACCGAAGCTCCCGTTTTCCTCTCGGTGAAATGGGAAGCATTGCCCCCCCACCCCCACCCCGGGCTGCCTCCCAGGGCGGCTGGGACAGTTGAAGGAGGGGAGATGAAACCGGCTTTACAGGCTGGAGACCGTAGGGCAGGAGGGGGGCTGTCACCCTCTAGCACCCTGCTCTCTGGGGAAGAGTGAGTCCCCCCGCTGCTCCAGAGGGGAGGAGGGCCAGCCCCCGCCCCCCCGACCGCCTCTCCCGCACCCACATCAGGTGCTTTCTGCACACGGGATGCTTCGGTGCTTCCAGAACTGCCAGTGCCCATACCTGTGTGGGGGGGAGGGGGGGAGAGGGGGGGAGGGTCATAAACTCTCCATGTCCCCTTTGGAGCATGCCATCTGTTTCCTGCTGGGACCCACCCCGCCCTGGCACACGTGGCATGTCCCCCACGCTCCAATTCCACGGCATCCACCCGAAACCAGGGTTCTGAGATCTCCCAGTGCAGAGATCGGCCCAGCGCCAAATATGGCCGGTGTATCCCGGTCTGCTCCTGCCTTCCTAGAATGTAGACGTGACGTCCAAATGACATCTGTGTCCCCTGGGAGCGCCCTCCGGTTGAGCACGCTTTAACTGACAGGCAGGAGCGTGGAGGTGGCCTGTTTTCGGGGGTGCCCGGCCACTGGGCCCCCATCTTTCTGCGAGCTGCGGGGAGACTGTCCTCCCCCTTCCTGCCTTGGCTCCCACGTGCAGCTGGAAGGCGGGAGCAGGCAGGCCAGGATCCCCAGCTCGCTGACATGTCCTGCGGGGTAGACCAGGCCTTCCCACCGACAACTGAGGCAGGGTCTCTTGGGCCTGCGGTTCGCCTTCGGCGGCCGGGAGAAACACAGGCGACTTCCAGTGACGACGCAGCCTGCTTCAGTCTTAAGAAGCAGGTCTGTTCTTGGCTTCCCCAAGCCGGGCTTGAACAGATGCCGTTTGCTGGGAACCAACTGTTTAGTACCCCACGTGCTTTCGAATGAGATGCGGAAAACCACCTCTCCACCGCCTCCCCGCTTTGCTCCGTGTGGCCGAAAGTAGGGAGCCACTCGAAGGCTCCAGAAAGCCGAGTTCCCTCTGCAGCTCCCCAGCCTTTCAGGCTCAAGCGGTTCTCAACTTGGCAACCACACTGCCCCTGTCCCTAGCGGGAAAAAATAAAAACCCACCAGCAAAAAATACATTACGCTGGGCATTATATTTCTGTGACGGAAATAACTCATTTTCATGACACGCTATAATAATAGCAAATTATGGCACACAATGAATCCATTCTCATTAAAGTCTGTATGGAGAAAGCAAAGAATACAAAATGTATACAATTGTTTAAAGGAAAAATGCCATGTAATATAAAAGATACTCTAATCGCTATTTCTAATTGCAAAGAAGAGAAAATCACTAAAAATTTTTTACAGCATCTAATTACCAGAAAAAAAAAAAAAAAAGGCAGGCCCACACAATAACTCTCTATAAAATTAATAATGAAGAAGAACTTCAGATAACTGTAGTTTCTCAAAATTGCTCTCCTTCCAGTCGAAAAATGTAACGGGAACAGTTAGCAAGGCGCTGGGTGACCCTGCTCTCGAGCAGCTCTTGGTGTGAGGTCGTCGCTTCCTGGGGGTCTCGCCCATCGCCTCGTTACATCCTCAGGCAACCCCTCTACCTGGCGCGGTTATCCTTCTTCACCCTGGAGGAAACTGAGGCTCGGGGAGATTTCGGACGTCGGCCAGGATCTAGCGTTACCGTCCGTTGTGGTCCGCCCACGGCAGTGCAATCGATACCTATAGCCCTATCGTCCTCATCAACACCGTTACTTCCATCAGCTGGGACAGTCTGTTCCATGATCATCCAATCACGGTCCCCAGCCAAGAAGGCCAGGTGTCAGGACTTGAACCTGGGACCCTGGGTTTCAAGGTCCAGGGGCTTTGCACGGCGGATGGGGTCACCAAAGAACTCCCTCTGAACGGCGCGAGGATGTGAAAATACTGCCCCTTTCCTTGAGTGAGTCTCTCTATCTGACACCATGGAGCTGAAGGAAGAGACCCCAAGGGTCCCCTTTTATGTTTAGCAACTGACTCCCCAGTTGCAGGCTGGACAGTGGCTCAGAAAGGAGCAGGGGGCAGGGAGTCCATCCAGGAGGCCACCGAGCTCCTCTGTGCAAGAGGAAGGCGGCCAGAACGAGGAAGAAGCCCGCGGCTGCCCCGGGGGTCTGTGCGCTTGCACTAAACTGTGCGCGGGGCTCACACTCTGCTCTCTTGCCTCCTCCCAGTCTCGGCTCGGATGTCGCCCCGGCCAGAGACTCCTGCCAGCCACCCTGTCTGCCGCAGCCTGGGGCTCTATTAGCCTCTTGCTTTACTTTTTCCTCTTCCTGCAGCGATGATCATTTTCAAAGCTGTTACCACTGCCTGAAAGCGTATTTTGAGAGTATCAGTCGGTCTGTGCCTTCCCCACTGGACCGTAAGTCAGACCCGGTGTCCAGAGCTGGTTAATGGGCATCCCACGCAACTTCCCATTTAATCCTCCAGTGGACTGTAGGGTCCTAACAAAAGCTAGCGGTTGTGGTGGCTTCCTTGTGTGTCGGGCAGGCAGGGTTCTGAGTGCCTTACATGTGATTAACTCTCGTAATCCTGACAAGAGCCTTCCTGACGTCCCATTTTATAGATGAGAAAGCCATGCACAGAGAGGCTGAGAAACTTGCCCAAGGTCACACAGTCAGTCGTAGGTGGCAGAGTCAGAATGTGGGCCGAGCCAGCCGTGTGACGGGTGCCTGGCCCTTCATCACAACTCGAGGTTCACTCCAGAACCACAAGGGGCTTGGCTCAATATGTCGGAGCAGCAGAAAAACACCCCCACACTGCCCTCCCTCAAACCCGCAAACAAACCACAACAAAGCGAAATGAAGCCCATGGCTCTTTTACTTCCATCCGGGGGGCCTGTGGAGATCCCCCCAGAAAGAGTCCCGCAGGGAGTTCTCCAAGCGAATTCCGATGGCCAGGGTTGGTGTTGACGAGTGGCCCGGCTTTATGGCCCCACTGACAGGAGCTGACCTTTGTCTCTCAATCCTCTTCTGGACATTTCCCTCCTCTGCCTTTCCTTCCCCATCTCCAGACTCAGAATCCTTGGCTGATGGAGCTGGAGCTCACGTCCATCAAGATCCCTCCGTCACCAAGAGGAAATTAAAGGCACCCTAGACCCGGTCACTTTGGGGCTGAGCGTCGTATTGTTCTGTATCTTATTTTTGCTGAAAAGCTCAAGTTGGTGGTCATCTGATGGTGCAACAAGGCTACACGGTGAGCTCAGTTTGGCCATAATCATGTCTGCCTTGTTCTGCAACTGCTTCTCGTGGCTTCCTTTTTAGACTGTAAACTCCCCGCGAGCAGGGGAGGGGTCTTTCCTAGCCTACATCCTCTCATGCACCCCAACGTTAAAGGCAAATTGCATTGCCTCTCTGACTTGGCATTCGTTATTCACAGCCTGAGAACTAGCCCCTCTGGCCAAGCCCCCCTCGCTTGTCCCAAAGACCGTTGAGTCTCTCGGAAGCCCACCGTCTCACCCCACGGCTGCCTCCTCCAACCCTCCCCGCCTCGTGGTGACCTCGCCTCCCTTCACCAACCTGCCAGTGTCTGCAAGATGATACCGTTTCTTGTGGACTGTCTGATGACAAAATATTGTTTTACAGTGATAGGCATCTCGTAAGACAATATTTGGAAAGTTATTATCTCAATGTCTCTGGTTGAGGACATGGAAGGATATCACCTAAAGCCAGATCTGCTCTGTTGGTGGCCAGCAACTGGGGTGGCTGGGGACAGAACACACGAAATATCTGGGGGCTCAATCTTCCAGTGATCTGAATTGATTGGTCCCTACATGGCCGATAAGGTCTAATCTGGATCTGAAGGGGAGGCCGCGGCACTTAGCAATTGAGGGGTGTGGGGATCCAAGGAGGGGGGAAGAATTTGAGTGGGGAAGCATGGGTCATGAGATCCCCAGTGATTAATGAATTTCTTCAGAAGGCTGTCAGTGTTTACATGGCCGGCCGCTAGGCTGGGGAAGACATTTCTCTTAGCGATCAGGGCCATGGTTTGGGGTTTTTTGTTTTTCGGTTTTTTTCATCCAAAGTCAACAACTTGTTTGGGCTCGAACTCCAGAGAAAGTCCAGCAATGGGGGTCTGAGACCTTTCCTTGTCGTCTCACGGACCCAAGCAAGAGCAGGGTGCCATCATTTGTGACCTGTCCCTGGTGTCCCCTGACAGCTGGCTCTGTCTAAATCACGCACCTCGTAGGGTCGCTCAGGCCCAAGCTCTCTTGACATTGGGACGAACCATTCCTCCTTGCGGGGGGCATGTAAGCAGCGTTCCTGGCCTGTACTCACTAGATGCCCGTAGCACCTTCCCTCCTCCCCACATGTGACAGCCCAACATGTTTCCAGACATTGCCAAATGTCCCCTGGAGTGGGGGACAAAAGGACCACCAGCAATTGAGAACAATTGCTCGAGAGTGACAAAGTATCTTCTCTCCCGGTGTCCCGCCTGCACAGTGCAAAACTCCCAGTAGGTGTCTTAAACAAGGATTAGTTTCCTTTTTTAAACAGTGTTCACTGAGGTTCAAAAATGTTGAACTGGGCTTCTCTGGGCCAAACAGGAACTGAGCAGAGAGGCCCAGACACAGGCCTAGGGCTATTTGGCGTGACTCCTTCTCTTCTTTTAGCAACGGCCCCTCCCTCTCTGTCTCACCAATTCACCTTCAGCTCACCTGCCCTCCTGCTCCCTCCCTTCACAGATGTCTACACTGCCCTCTTTCCTGTTTGACATAAGGACATCAGGACACCATAAGCAGGAAACGGGGGGGCGGGGGGTGGACCTCAACCCAGAGAACTGTCTGGAGGCTCCTGCTGGCCTTCAGGTGGTGAGGACTCATCAGCTGTTTCTTCCAGAGCCTTGGTTTTTATCCTCACCATCCCTCTCAAAAAAAGGTCTACATCCAAGAAGAGGAAAAAGGCTAGAAATTACTTGGAACTCTGGCTGGTCAACCAAGAAACAGAACAGAAAATAAAAATATATGTTTTACTCTTAGAAATATTTGTGGTAACCAGGAATGTCCTTGTAACTTGAATTGTCCAACTGAGGGAACTGGTAAATGACATCCGTGGCTATCACCTATGTTCTGTTGCCTCTTGCTTCTTCCAAGATGCTGATCTCCAGCCCCCCGCGACGCCTCACTCACCCAGGTGTTTCTGGGAGTCAACAGAGAGAGTCTCACCTGTGCTCGTGAATGAACCTGTCATTCCTACCTAGCACCACGAACCCGTGTGCCGTTACCATGGCAGACCCCTTGCTATGTCCCTGATCACCATCCCAGGGCCCATGGAGAAGAAGAGGAATCATCTAAAGTGAGTTAGAGGTTGACTGTCTTACTTAAGTATTAATGAGTGTTCAACGGTGTGATTTCCAAATTGGGTTCATGGAAAACGCTCGGAGTCCCTGGAAGTGACTCAGCAGTTACCATTTGGACCCAGAGCGTAGAGAGGGTGGGGAAGGAGCTGGCCCTGCTCTCCACCTCTGGTGCAACCAAAGCTCTGTTCTTTATCCACAATGCACACTGGTGTTCCACGAGACGTTGTCACTTGAAGACAGAACTCTGCTGCTTCAGGAAAGGTTGCAAGTCACTGTCCTACGTGATCACATGCAAATATAGACATCGGATCCAAGCATTTGGATTTAAAATATGATGAGATATGGGTCAGTTGTAAGAGGCTCTGAGCCTCAGGGGTCCTGCAGTTCATGAAGTCATAACCTTTCGGTGGACAAGATGCTTTGAGTCTGAAAAACCTGCGTTCTAACCCCACAAGCTCCCCCTTCCCCCAGGCAGTGTGAACACACACAACAGGTGTTTCAGAATTGTTTTTCCCTCTTCATTTTTCCCTTCCTTCTCTCTCCCTCCCTCCCTTCTTTCCTTCCTTCCTTCCTTTTTTTCTTCTTTCCTTCCTTCCTTCTTTCCTTCCTTCTTTCTTTCCTTCCTTCCCTCTTTCTTTCTTCCCTCCCTCCCTCCCTTCCTTCTTTCCCCCCTCCCTCCCTTCCTTCCTTCCTTCTTTCCTTCCTTCCTTCCTTCTTTCCTCCCTTCCTCCTTCCTTCTTTCCTTCCTCCCTCCCTCCCTCCCTCCCTCCCTTCCTCCCTTCCTTCTTTCCTTCCTTCTTTCTTTCCTTCCTTCCTTCTTTCCTCCCTCCCTTCCTTCCTTCTTTCCTCCCGCCCGCCCTCCCTCCCTCCCTTCCTTCCTTCCTTCTTTCTTCCCTTCCTCCCTTCCTTCTTTCCTTCCTATTTCCTTCCTTTTTGTAAGTTTGCTCTCTGGGTGGGTTTCTTTGCTTGCTTTCTCACAGCCTAATTATTACGTGAAAAAATAGCGCCTCACACCTGAGAGAGAGGCTCTCTTACTCCACTAACTAGGAATTTTCAATGGCAGTCACTGAGCAATTACATACTACGATTTCTACTATATCCTCCAGTCTGTTCTTTGACAAAACGCATCCCTATTATTAGTCAGGCAATAATCAAATGCCTAAAATAGGCTTATAAAGATCTCTGAACTGCAGGAATGGGTTGTTACCGGGAGTTATGACTACAGTTTCGGGAGCAGGTTTCCAGAAAAATATGCAACGACACACATGTGTTCTCTTTTTGTGAGGGAGAAGCCGCCTGGTGCAGAAAAGGAAAGAGAAGGGCAGGGGACAAGGGGTGGGAAACCACAGATCTATCAAGTTAGAGTTCTTAACTCATGGCAAAGCTTCTGGGACCTAACATATTCTCCAGGGGCTTTTATGCAAAAAGACAATTTGTCGGTCACTGGTTTGAACCCCACTGCTCAGGAAACCACTTGAAGGAGTCAGAAATTCTGCTATACCAGACACTTTTAGACATGCCTACAGACCTACAGACTCATTCTTCTTTCTGGCCTGTTCTAGGGGCATCCTGATGTATGACCATGTGTCCCAAGCTTCAAGTCATTTGTGTGTATGTGTGTATATGTGTGTGTGTGTGTGTGTGTGTATAACATGTCACAATTTTCTTTATGTTCATACACCTACTCTATTATATCATTGACTTGTCATTTTTATGTAAAGAGACTTGTTCCAAACCATAAATAAAGCTTTAGATTCACTTATTGGATTAGGTAATTTTGTAACATCACTGTAAATGGAAAACTCTGTCACTTTCCTCTTGGGTTTTTCGACAGCGTCAGAAAACTTGATTATCATGTTTCTCATGTTTAAAGCTTGGCCAAGATCTCACCTTTTTTAAGCTCTGCACAGACCAAAAAACATAAGGCTGGGCTCGGAGCACCTAGGTGGCTCAGTTGGTTAAGCATCCAACTCTTGACTTTAGCTCAGGTCATAGTCTCATGGCCCATGAGTTGGAGCCCCGCATCAGGCTCTCTGCTATCAGCCCAGAGCCCGCTTCAGATCCTCTGTCCCCTTCTCTCTCTCTGCCCCTTCCCCACTCACTCACCCTCTCTCTCTCTCTCTCTCTCTCTCTCAAAAATAAACATTTAAAGATATGGCTGGGCACAATTTACAGATGGTCATGGGTTTGGGCCCAGTGCGTGGTCCCCACGGCTGTGCCAAGGCTGGCTCTCAGCACCCGGGAGGTCCCTGGGGTGGGAGAAGGGGAAGGTGGGCTGCACCAGACAGCCTTTGGCCAAGACCAAATGGGGCCAGGACCCCATCTGCTCTGGGGAAGCCATTGCCTTTCCTCCCTGGCCAAGCCCAGAAGGGGAACAGAGTTGTGGACTAGGTTTGCTACCACTGGCCTGATTTGTGACCCAACAAATCCAGTGTTTGCTCTGAATCTTCTAGTGTGGCTCCTGCCACCTCTCTTCAGAGATAGGGAGGCAGATGGCCAGTGCCTGTCCTCAAAGTCCTGGGATCCCGACGGAGGACACGGCAGGATGTGAGCACCTGGGGGCTGCCGGGGGAGCACTTCCGGCTGGAAAAGTCTGTATGCCTCCTCCCCCGGCGGCTCGAAGACCCCCTCTCAGAGATCTGAACGCTGGAGGCTGTAGATTTGGGCTCCTGCAGAAGACTTGGGTTTGCAAGCATTCAGCGGCCAAATCTGCACAATGGGCCTTTCAACAGAACATTGCAAAACCGATGATTGGGGGAAAGGCAAAGCAGGTGGGAGGAACAGCCCCGCTTGCTCCCAGTCCCCCGACTGTCCAGAGCAGGGCTCCCTCAGCCCTGCCTTGTCCAGCCTCAGAAGATCCAGGGGCCTTAGAAAAGCCCCCCGCCCCAGGAGGGAGATGCCCCGTGGTTTCCTGTGCATGAAAGGGCTGTCCTTGGGGCTTTGTAAGGCCCCTCCTTCTTTTAACTCTCTAGGATTGTGTTACCCAGACAACCCTTGAGCTGTAAGAGGCTGAGGTGGCCCAGCATGGGGGAGGGCGGTGACAGAACTCCTGCCTCCCCGCTCCAGCTAAGCCCAGGCAAGCACAGCCTCTTGGGAGTGCATGGAAGGTTCTTTGCCCTGGCTTGGATTCAAAGGCCTGGTGCTGGAACCAAGCCACAGATGGAGACAGAGCAGTAAGGAGTTGAAACTGGTGGCTTTGGAGTCAGGTGGCTGAATTTGGATCTCCAGTGGTGTTATTACCAGACGCCGTGACTTTGGGCGAGCGACTGAACTGCTCTTAATTCCAGTTTTCCATCCTGAAAATGGGGAATAACGAAAGACCTCCCTCAGAGGGATGGTCTGAGCTGCTGATCTCAGGCACCCGGTAAGCACTTCGTAAATGGTGCCTGCTACCATTAAAACCCACACAGCAAAGCAGCTTTGGAAGACTGATTTTGGCCGCAATTATAAAGTTACCAACCTGGCTTTGACTCAGCTGAGCACTGGGGCCAAGAATCAGTCCTAAAAAAATCATACTAATCGTGAAAAATGCTTTATCTATAACAAGGTTCACCAGAGTATCCTTTATGGTGACAAAAAGCTGAAATAATGGAAATGTCCAACAACGGGGGGTGGTTACCATGAGGAGTGATAATATGTCTCTCATTTAACCAGTGCCTTCTACGCTACAGACACTAAACACACATGATCTCATTTAATTGCCATAACAGGGTAACTCGCCCCATTGAAAAGATAAGGAAACTGAGGAAGGAGTGGGGAAGTCCCCAGCTGGAGATCACAGTGGGGTTTATCACGACCCAGTCACAAGGCACAGATGAGTAGCTGGTGGCGGGTTTTGAGGGTGGAGGAAGCTGGGACATAGTTATCCACCCTGAGCACATTCTCCCGAGATGCCTTTCAGTGGTTATTAAGACGACAATGGAAAGCAGCCCTTCTGTCTGGAACGGATGGTTCCAATGAACAGATTTCAACCAAGATATTGAAGACAAGGGTGTTGGCAGGGTTAAAGGAGTTGGCAAAAGGTGTGCTGAGATCCCCTGCCCCAGAAATTTACTTTGTAACCACCCCTAGAGCCAAAAGAAAGAGGAGAGGAGGTAGTGTTTTCTGGAGCCCAGTAAGATCTAGAATTGGAAGAGGTGCCCACCTGGTTGGAGTATCCATGATGGGGTTTAACTCCAGCAGAGACACAGAAATAAAGCACAGAGGGACTGGGGAACAAATGCCCCTGCTTTCTTCCTTCCCACATCCTGCTGGTACTTCCTATTGACCAAACCTAGTCGAAGCCAGAGGGAAGGGGAGTCCAGAGATTGAAATCCGCGAGTGTTACCCAGCCAGGGCAGAGAGCAGAGCAGAGAACATGTCTGGAAACAAAGCAAACTTAAGAGCCAGTAATGGGTAATATCAGAGCTGCCTTTCTGGAGCATAAATGAAATAACCAGGGGACCCAGAAAGGGACCTAGAAAGCACAAATGTGAAGGATTACTGTTGAGCTTATAGAATGGAATTCTATCATCATTGGGTTCTTTCAATTCAACCAATGCAGAGCTTATGCTGTGCAAATATGTTCATGGGAATCACGAACTGGAGGAAAGGAACAGGGGGCAGGTCAATTGGCTGGAGACGGGGGTGGGTGGAGGCGGTGATTAGCAGACTGGATTCTAGCTGCAACTCACTGTGGGCCCCTGGGAAAACCATTCCTTCCCCCTGAACTTCAGCTTTCTCACGTATAAAATGAAGAGAAGACTCTCCATCAAACCACCCTGTAAGATGAGATGGGGATGAATGAACAAATGAGTAGGCAGGTGCTTTGGAAAATTAAAACTCAGCCTGTCGTCACCAGGATGATAAGTACCCTTGTTTCATCTAGGACTTCATGATGGCCACGAAGGTCAAAAGCTCCCCTTGCCATCATTGTGCTCCTTCAGCTCCCAGATTCTTCCTGGGCTCTCCCTCAAACTTCTCTCCTGAAGAGTAAAGAGGAGTGGTCTCACTGCCCTTGGGGTAACTGGGAGATCTTGGCTGATTTTCCATTACGGTTCAGGATGTGTGAACAGCGACAGACAACAGCCTTCTTGGTCTTTTGTTTAAAAACTTGGGCTAGGCAAGGGTGGGGGTGGATTGCATGGCCTCAAATCACTTCTAATTCTGGAACTGTGAAGCTCCAAGTTTCTCCATTTGGGCATTTCTGGCTTCTATAAATACCAGCAACGTTATCTTTCTATCCAGCCATCCAAACACCATCCATCCACTCATCCATCCTTTTATCATTCATCTGTTCATCATCCATCCATCCATGTATCCATATATATATATCCATATATATATCCATATATATACATATATATATATACACTCACACACACACACACATACCCATCCATCCATATATCCATCCATGTGTATATACACACATACACACATATATCCATCCATATATATATATACATATACATATATACACACAGATACACACATATATCCATCCATCCATATATCCACCCATATATATATATATATATATATACACACACACACACACACATACACACACATATCCATCCATCCATCCATATATCCCTACATACATATATATATATACACACACATATATATATATACACACACACACACACATACACACACATATCCATCCATTCATATATATATATATATACATATATACACACACACATACACACACATATCCATCCATCCATCCATCCATCCATCCATGTAAGCATCAATATGTACCTACATATGCCCAGTCCTGTGCCAGGCTCCATGACTGGAGCACAGAGTCCTGACCTCATCTCGCAAAGGAACTGTGAAAAGTCATCAAGAGTCAAGAGCAACTAGAAAGCAGTTTCAAAGTACTGGAGTAGTCAGCAGTCCAGACAGGAAAGGCCTGGACAGTAGTGAGATGCTACAGACTGCCAGGGAAGAAGGAGACTTCCCAGGAAACTGGGGTCTGGCCAGAAGCTCGGAGGAAAGAAGTTTCAACTGAGTCCTGGGCTCCTGAGGTCAGGTACTCCACACAGACGGCGGTTCCCCATTCAAGGCTGGGGCTGAGTGTAACCTGGGAAATCTTTGTGGCGAGCATTCTCCTGGATCAGCCTGGGCTCCCTCACTAGCAAGGAGTTCTTCTGCTCAAATCTTTTCTTAGGCTGGACTTCCAGCCTCTGCCCACGGACCCGCTCCAAGCCAGCCGACATCTTTTAAGCGGGAGATGGGGGCTAGGAGGTGCAGGACGAGAACGTGGCTCGGACCACTTCATCATCAGCGCTTACAAAATAATAATTGCTCCTTGAAAAGTGCCAACCTGGAGGCACTCTCAAGGAGTAACCCCACACGTCGAGGGCTGACCCCCTCTCTGCCTGGCAAATGTGCTTTCTGCTTTCCTGGCTGGGCCATAAATAACCCGGCCACCTCTAATTTGGCCTCCAATACCCTGACCGGCCGTGATTTATTCACAGACCAAAACAGGCATCTCTAATTTGCTAACCAATCGCTGCATTTCTGGCCTCGCCAACCAATAATTCTGCCATCTCTAATTTGCCAATAAATAATTCTGCAGCCTGAAATTTACTAACCAATAATGTGACCAATTTGCTGACCAATGGTTGTGTCAAGGCATAATGGTGCCCCTAGCAGATGGTAATTTGCTAAGCAATATTCGGACCTTTCCCCCTTCAGCAATAAAGAACCTTCGCGATCTTTGAATTCCAAATACATTACTTTGCTCGGAAGGATGCTGCAGGCTGCGGGTTGCACAGGGCCCCTCCCCACAGCTTGCACTTACCTATACATTCTCTCTTGAGCTCCTGGAGTTATCGTTAGCATTTCAGAATGTGAGAGATGTCTCAGCTTGCTCATTTTACAGATGGAGCTAGCGAGACCCGGAGTGAGACCGTGACTCACCCAAGGTCACGTAGCCAAGTAGTAGCAGAGCCGAGACTGGAATAGAAGTCCCCGGGCTGCCTACCTAGTGCCTAAGCTACACCATCCTGGCAAGTTGACTTCCTCCCTCAGGGTCTTTGAACCAAGGAGCAGGTTAACTCTGGCTGGGCCGGCTGCCAGGGGACCTTGGTTTGGCCTCAGCCAACTTCCCCTGGTGCCAGGGAGGGAGAAGGCTGACCTTGCTGACCCTACCACCTAGGGGGTCTGAGAGCTGGGTAGAAAAAAGGATTCGCTATGCCACATAGAGGACTTGGCCCAATTTCAGCCCCGGGAAATGTTGGCTCTCAGCAGAAACCAAGAGCCAAATCCCACATTCTCCAAAGGAGCTGGCACCCACATTTCCCAAAATGAGTAAGACTGAGTTCAGCAAAGTAGAGCAGGGACCCCTCCCTCTAGCACGTCCCAGGCACCCAGGCCCGGTGGCCCCATGGAATGTGGGAGAAGCCTCAACACGGAGAGACCTAGCTACATCCGGGGCTGAGGAGAGCCACTTAGAGGAGTGTCCATTCCTCCCCCCCCCCCCCACCCCCAGATCCAGTGCGCCTAGGCTGGACTTTCGCAGGTCTTTGGGCAACTAGGAAAGACACTTATTTGACTGCCTCTGCCCCTTCATCTGCAAAGGTCTATTTGGCTCTTTTTTTTCTTTTAAAGTTTATTTATTTTGAGAGAGAGAGCAAGTGCACGAGTGGGGGAGGAGCCGAGAGGGGGGCTGTGGAGAATCCCAAGCAGGCTCCCCGTTGTCAGCACAGAGTCCGACGCGGGGTTCCATCTCGTGAACCATGAGATCATGACCTGAGCCGAAACCGAGAGTCCGATGCTTAAATGACTCAGCCCCCCAGGCACCCCTATTTGGCTCACTTTTATGCTCGTGGCTTCCTCCCCCCCCCCCCGCCCCCAGAAATGAAAGCAAATTGAAACCAAAACTGCTGTGAGAATTCAAGGAAAGATTCCTAGGGGGGCCACAACATGCCTGGAGCCCACCCTCCCCCACCCCCCCGCCGAATATCGGCCAACCACCTTTGTGTGATTTCGTCTTGTGAGGAGGGTGGCCAGCAAAGGAGGTGGCTGGGACTGATCTCCAATGGGAGCCTAAGTCTTCTCTCCCGAAGAGGGAATTCCAGTGTCCCAGGATCAAGTCCTCCTCCGATACTCTGCCAGTGTGGACCCAGGTGGAAGCAAGAGATGAAGAAAAGGTGGCAGAGAGGGGGAGAAGGTTGGGGTTCAGGGTCATGCAACGTCTCCTGGCGACGCAGGACCTTCTCAGGATTGATTGCATTTGGTTTCTCGGTAATGGGAGCCACTCTTCTCAATCTCCTCAAAAATCAGAGCAAAAGGGGGAGGCGCCTGGGTGGCTCGGTCGGCTGAGCGACTGACTTCGGCTCAGGTCATGATCTGGTGGTTCGTGGGTTCGAGCCCCGCATCAGGCTCTGCGCTGACAGCTCAGGGCCTGGAGTCTGTTTCCGATTCTGTCTCCCTCTCTCTCTGCCCCTCCCCCCGCTCTGTCTCTCAAAAATGAATAAACGTTCAAAACTATCTGGAAAAAAAAAAAACCCAGAGCAAAAGGAAATGGACAAAGTAGAGCAACCAGGCTCTGGTTAGACTCAAGGGAGAGCTGAGCGTAGATCAGGAGATTCTAGTACCTTTTAGAAAGGATGACACAGTAAGTCATATTCGTTGCATATATCCAATTCCTGTCCTTCTGGGCGGGGCGGTAAACCCTGAAAGCCGAGGCACTGATTTGGGTTTTGTCCCGGCCTAGTGACAGATCTCAGCTCGGGTGTTACCTCTTCTGGGCGGAGTGGGTTGGGTGGCCACTCCATTTCTCCTGATTTTGGCATTTATTCCCCTTCAAAGCTTCTATTAACTCTTTGACTCCTTCCCCAATGCGGTGGGAGCCTTGAGGCCAGGACCTGTGACCCGTTCGCTGCCTCGTCCATTGTTGCGTCTCTAGGACCCAGCGCGTGCGATCCCAGGGTCAGAGCATTTGCTGAATGGTTGGACGGTGAATGATCTCTGTCAAGCTTGGAGTCTCAGTTTAAGACATTCTCTAGCCAGACGTTCTCCCGAAAGCCAAGCCTGAGACAAAGGCTTACATTCACGAAGTTCATGAAGGAAAGACGTCAGGATGCAGGCACGTGGGACGGGAGGTGAGAAGCAGAGGGGGTCGGAAGGCCACCGCAAGGATGCTGTATGGCGTTGGCCATTGATGGTGATGACTGAGCCTGATCCCCTGGGACCTTTTGGGGAGCCATAGGACGTGCATAGCAGACCTGCTACCTGGAGGAAGAGAGGGGGAAGCCACGATCCATCCGTTGCCATCCCCTGTGGTCCAGGGCATTCACCGCCAAGTTGGACATGTGTGACTCCTGGGCAGGGAGCTCCCCTGTATGCAGGTCAGTGGTAACTATGTGTCCCATCTGGCAGGTACGATGTTCATAGCTGGAGCCACTATCCCCGCCCGACTCCCACCTCACCCTCTCTTCCTGGGAACACATCCTGCCCCGTGATGCTTCCCCACTCCCCCTACTCACTTCTGGCCCACACCCTTGGCTGTCAGCTACTGGGTCCTTGGCGTGAGACTGCATTCCATACTGCCCACGCCAACCCCACTCAGGGAAACCAACTGGAGAAATAAGGGAGTTCAGGGTCCCACGTCTGCACAGAGTTGGGGTCATTCACTCATTCACCTATCTATGCAGCCTGTCGGCACAGGCAGTGGAGAGCAAGATCCTGTCTGGGGCCCGTGGGTCCACCTTTCTAACCACCCTTACTCAGCATCACTTCCTTGCACACTGTAGTCTAAGTTCATGGTTCTCAAAGTGCTGGACCGGCAGCATGGACACTTGGGAACGTGGTAGAAATGCAAATTCTCAGACTCCAGGGGCGGGACCGAGCAATCTTGGCTTTGACAAGCCCACCGTGGCTCTTGCCCGGTGTGTATGCTCATGGCAGTCCTTGCCCTTGCCCTTGCCTTTGCCCTCTGGGTGGGAGTGAAAGTCCCGTCCAGCCAGAAGTACCAGTGGACACTCCCAAGGGCGGGCAGCTTAGGGAACCACTTGGAAATTGCACCCAGAGGCCTTAGCGCTGATGAGACTGTGACCTCCACCCACACCATCCCACCCTGTGTCCCTGGGGAGGGTGAGTGGTAATACAATGTGAAGAGTAAGAGCGCTGGAAAAAAGAACAATAGTGACGATTCTTCTTGGATGCCCAAGATGCGTTAAATACCTTATCTGATTCACAAGACAGCAACCCTACGACGTTGTGCCCTTTGCAAAGATAAGAAAGCAAAAGCACAAGGTCCCCACAGATAGCCAGAGCTCAGTGGCTGGGGTTAACCCAGATTTGTCTGGATCCGGTGCCGGCTCACACTCACAAGTTCTGTTTCCTGCAATTCTGGAAAGTGCTATGCACCTTACACACACACACACACACACACACACACACACACTATGCACTGTATTCGCGTTGGAATTGCATTCGTATTTGTATCCATTTATTTTTTTTAACTTGGGGAATAAGACTTCAAGGCCAAAATTCAGCCGAACAGCAGAGGGAGGGCCTGGTGCCATAATCCTATAAGGTAAAGAGACCTGGTTTCCAAACCCACGGCTAACTGTGTCCGTGTCAGTGAAGCGATGTGGTTGAAGAGCCACGAAACGTTGGAAAAGAAGGCTGAGGGCCCCAGAGGAGGAGCGAAGAAAAGGCAGCATTGCAGAGGGAGTGACTAACAGTAGGGGTCTGTGCGGAGAGGGGCGCGGGCAGGGACGGGGAAGCTTGGAAACCAGCTCCTGGATGAAAACCAGGGGCCACACATGCAGATGCCCACGGGGCCACATGGGTAACAGCTGGCTCAGAGCAGCAGAGAGCCGTGGGGTAACCTGCAGGGCACCAGCCTTGTCCAAAGGGGTGGATGCTCACCTACTCCAGCCCGTTGTCGCCATGCGGGAACGTGGGCGCCATTAGACCTTCCCATTTCTAAAGAGACGGCAGACATCAGATTTTTAAGCAAAATCCCTTGCTTTTCAAATGTAATCACTGAGTTTTAAAAACAGCATTCCACAGGCCAAACAAAGCGCCTCCGGGGCTGTGTTTAGCTCTCCGATGCTCCGTTCTTGAAGACTGCAGAAAAGAACAATCTCTAACAGCCCCCGAAGTCTCTAATTCAACCATCACACTGGGTCGGCAAATGGAACCATTCTGGGACGGCCGGAGACCTCGGCCTTGCTACAAAGTGTGTAATTTATTACTTGGGTGTTTGGAGTTTACCAGCTGTCTCTCTGTCCCCTGCCCCCACTGCGTATGGTGGTAAAGTTCCCTGGAACGGACTTTTTTTTTTTTTCTTTTCGTTCATCGATGTGTCCCAACCACCTAGCAAAGTGCCCAGAGCATAGTAGGTGCACAATGAGACTGTGCATGAGTGCACGATAGCAAAAAGCCAAGGGGCCTCCTTTCTAAAAAGCCTGCCAGGCAAGCCCTCCCCTGCCAAGCATTTCGACTCACTCCTTCCCAGGGGCATTTCGCGAGCAGCTCAGAATAAATGAGCCAAGCAGTCTTAGGCTTCCCTCTCTTTTCCTCTTAGGTAGGGTGTTATGGTTGGTGGAAGGTGGGGACTGGCACCCCCGAGGCTCCCAAACCGCAGGCTGGGGGTGAACAAAGCAGATCTGACAGAGGTTAAGGAGGAGAGAGACAGACAGATGAGCGGAGGAGAGAAAAGAGAGCAAGAAAAATTGTCCCGTGCCAACAATGGTCAAAATGCGTTATTAGGATGTCCAGGAAATTATAGCTTATGTCCATTAGTTCTTTCAGGGTTAATATTGATGCAGATATTATTTCTATCCACGGCCCCATTTATTTGAAATATTATGACTGGGAGTAGCTGCCGCCGTGAATCAAATCAATTGATGGAGTAGTTAGCTGTACCACCAGGGCAGCCTGCCCGCCCCCTCCCCCTGCCACGAGCATGAAATATTATGGAGATGGTTCCTTAAAGTGAGCACTTTATCATCATTTGTCTGCAGGCCCCCGCTAGGACCGCCTCGCCCGGCTTCCCGTTGGGCGCGACGAGCTGTCATAACTCAATCAGGCGGCTAACGTGGCGGCCGCACCTCCGGCCGGGCCCTGTCCCTGCCGGGCGGCGCACTGACAGCCCCGGGTCCCCGCAGGGCCCGCTGCCGGCCACGTGTAGGCGCGAGGTATTTTTGGAAGTGGAAGCAGGAGGCCTGTTTTGTGCCACTTACCGCTCTCCAAACACGCCATCTGTCATTTCCCACCAGCCTTTTGGTCAGGCTGTTTTCTCAGCCTGGGGTCCCTTCTACCCCCACCCCCCCCACCCCCACCCGGGCTCTGGCTGTCAAGATGCTATACTTTCTGGGGGCGCCTGGCTGGCTCTGTAGGTGGAGCGAGCGACTCTGGATCTCGGGGTTGTGAGTTCGAGCCCCACGTTGGGAGGTAGAGATTACTTAAAAATAAAATCTTAAAAAAAAAAAAAAGAAGAAGAAGATGCCATACTTTCTAGACACAGGGTTTGAGACCTCGGTGCATGGCCTGGCACAGGGAGGGGGTCACGTGGGGTCCCCTGTTCCTCCCTACGGTCTCCAACAACAGCATCATTAGCTGGCGTCTAATAATAACGGAATAATAACCAGTTAAGGGGCGCCTGGGTGGCTCAATCGGAATGGGCATATCTGGATTTGGTCCCCAGATCTCCCTTCGTTCTCGCGGTTCTCTGCTACGATCACAGTTCCTCTCCCTCCCAGGTCTTTGCTCAAAACGTCACCTCCTCAGGGAGGTCTTTCCCTAACGCTTAGGTATGTATTTATTGATTTTAAAGTTTATTCATTTATTTTGAGAGCGACAAAGAGCATGTGAGCTGGGGAGGTACATAGAGAGAGGGAGAGCGAGAGAGTCCCCAGCAGGCTCCGCACAGTCAGTGCAGAGCCCGACACAGGGCCTGAACCCATGAACCGCGAGATCGCGACCTGAACTGAAAGCAAGGGTCCGACGCTCACTGACTGAGCCACCCAGGTGCCCCTTCCCTGACTGTTCAAAATGAAACTAAGCTTAGGCACTCCCCAACCCACATTCTTGCCTTATTTTTTTCCCCATGACTCATCTCATGTATTTTTAAATGCATTTTTGCTTCAGTATATCGCTGATCATAACAGTACCACATACACACACACACACACACACACACACACCTCCCACTAGAATGTAGCTCCATAAGGACAGAGACTTTACCTGTTCTCTTCATCACCTGCATTTCCAGTGTCTAGCAGGGTGCCTGGCACTTAATAGGAACGGATAGCCCTGTGAGGTAGGTGCTGTGAATACCCCCATTTTTCAGATAATGAAACTGAAGATCAGAAAACTGTAGGAATTGTCCAGAGTCATCCAGCTGGAAAGCGCTCGTCGGCTCATACTTGAGTCCTCACTGAGGTTTGATTATTGTTTTCACTATATGAATTTAGCAAACCCTTTCACAACCCTACAGAGTAGGAGGTCCCATCCAGGTAAAGGCACTGGCTCAGGAAAACAACCTGTCTCGGCGATTCGGTTAGCCAGCAGGCAGTGAAGTTGGGATTTGAACTCGTTCTTGAAAGTTCATTTGATGCCCGGCTGGGAGGTGGGGAGCCCTGGGCTTGCTTCCTTTTGACCTCCCTGCGCGCGGGGTGAAGTCAGTGTCTCCACAATCGCGCCTGGGGACCCTCAGGGCTCTGGGCTGGGCGCGAGGGTATTCTAGAAGAGTGTCCCACTGTTCCTCCTCCCACCCTCGTGCTCTCAGGACCCTGCCTTCCCTTGGTCGCCCATACCAGCCATTGGTCACCACCTGGCTTCTGCCCACACTTCCCGCCACCTGGAGCACCTCTTCTGTTCAGATTCTTTGCACCCGTGAATAGAGGCTGAGAAAAACATGACCTTTGAGGGCAGGTGTTATCGGGGGCTGCCTTTTGGCGGTAAGAAGCAAAGTTTGAAGCTCTCTTCCTTGGGGGGGCCTCCTCTAGAAAGAGAGAAGAGAAGAGGTGATGGCCAGTGTGGGGCAAGACGCCTCAGTCCTGTCCTGCCAAATTCTGTGGGAAGCCTGAGGGTACCTGAGGACGTATGATGGCCTCCAGCACCTTCGCTACCTGAAGACAAGAGAGTTTGGGGTTCCCTTGCAGATAAGCCAGAATTCGACCCATTCACCCCTAAGACACGTAGGGAGGCTATGATGATTAATTTCATGAGTCAACTTGGTGAGGCCATGATACCCAGTGTTTGGCCAAATTCCAGATCCTCCCTGGGTCTCTAGCCTGCCAGCTAGATTTTAGACTTGCCAGTCCCCACAGTTGTATACGCCAATTCCATAAAATAAATCTGTGTGTGTGTGTGTGTGTGTGTGTGTGTGTGTCTGTGTCTATCTATACGTGTCCTATTGGTTACGTCTCTCTGGAGAACCCTGACCAATACTAACACTCAAGTCTGAGTCTTGGTTTAACAGAGGGACAACCAAGGCACAAGAGGGCAAGTGACGCATCCAACGTCACACAGCAAATAAGTAACCGCGTCTGGATCTTTCGAAAAGCTAGGCTAAAACGCTTGCCCCGTGGTGAGGACCCCGGGGTCCTCCCTGCACACTTCCAGGCCTCTCCGTCGGCGGGAGGGCAGAGAAGATCACAAGCATTCTGAAGAAAATCACCTCCTCACCAGAGGTGGGTGGGCGGGAAAGCAGAATCAAAAATTCAGCGTGAAAATACAGAAACCTAGCTGCAGAGCCAATTTTCCATCACACTTAGCAACTCCATTTGATGTGATAGTTTGCTAATAAAACATGAGCATTACGGTAACATAATATTTTAAGTATCCATTAACTAATACGTAAATATAATGGAACCTTATGGAAATATACTTAAGCTGTCACCAACACCCCTAATGTAATATGCATGATTTCCAAGGCTATTTATAACTCCTTGGGTTCACTGTCTCACCAGTGACTTCATTGGCTCAATTAAAAGAGGATCTTGTTTTCTCTCCCAGCCCCTGTCTCAATACACTCAACCTCTTGGCCCCTCTCCCCATAGTACCGCGTGGGCTGGCCAACACGCGTTAGCGTCACAAGCGCTGGACGTGTGCCTGCCGTGTGGATGGGACACGGCCTGTCAGCACGGAACCGTTGAGCTGGCAGGCACGTGCCATGTGGGTGACAACAATGTCAAAGAGGAATGGTAGGGATACGAGAGGGCAAAGCGGGGAGGCCCCTCACGGGGGAAGTGACACTTGGGCTGGCCCGGGAGTAGGTGATGGGAAGGAGTTAGCTGTTTAGGGCAAAGAGAGGGAGCAGAGGAGCAAGTGCGGGGCCCAGGTGTGAGATGAGGGAACATTCCTTCTGGGTACTGAATGGAGCCCAGATGCTGAGATGTGAGACAAGAGGGGCTAGGCCATGGAAGGCCAGGCAATAGGACGAGACTCCCCTCAAAATGGCAGTGAGCAGGCACCGAGGCTGTGCCAGGGTCTGAAGAGCTGTCTGCACCCCCACCAACACTTGGCCACCCCTGAGCAAGAAGTCCCCTTATCAGCTGGGTGCCCTACAATTCTGTCCAGTTCTGATGCTACCTAGAGTTAGCAGCGGTCTCCACAGGTTGAGGGCTCAGTCCCACAGGACTGTCCCCACTACAGATGCTGGACAAAAGTATAGGACCTCCAGGGTACCCCGCTTCTGCCTGACTTGGCTACAAAAGGCTAGGGGGTTCTCGCCACCCCCTCCTCAGGTTCGACAATTTGCTAGAATGGCTCACAGAACTCAGGGAAATACTTTACTCACAATTACTGACCTGTTCTAGAGGAAGTAACTCAGGAAGAGCCTGTTGGAAGAGAGGCATAGGGTTAGGTATGGGGGGCGGGGAGGCGGCCACACTCTGCCAGTGACCTTTCCAGGCACACCACCCTCCTAGCACCTCGATGGGTTCCCCAACCCAGAAGCTCTCCAAATCTTATCCAAGAGCTTATACAGAGCTAAATGTCTGGAGGCCAGTAGGTGGGGCTGAAAGCTCCAGCCCTCTAAACACTTGGCCTTTCTGGTGATCAGCCCCAACCCAGACTGTCAAGGGGCCCCACCCCAAGTCACCTCACTGATGTAAACACAGGTTTGCAGAAGGGAGGGGGCTTATGAATAACAAAAGACACTCCCTGGCCACTCAGGAAATTCCAAGGGTTTTAGGAGCTCTGTGCCAGGAATCAGGGACAAAGACCATATACATTTTTGGCTCATACCACAAAGGGACTTACTCTGCACGGTGAATAGCGTTGTCAACCTGGAGGAGGGGGTGCAGACATCGGGAGATGCCCACAACCGCCTCCATTTGTGGGTTTATGTCCTGAGATGGGTTTGAAAGGAATCCCAACTTCTAGTCTCCACCCACGCAGCCTAGGCCTCTTGGTCACCCCCTCTCTGGGCCTCGAAGTCCTTATCTGTGAGCCTGGAGTTGGGGTAGAGCTGTAAGGGCCTACCACATCAGGCCTTCTGGAAGGGCCCTGTCCCTGTGCACATAGACACCGCACCCAACAACGCCTGATTGCGTTGGCAGTAGACAGGAATCCCTGCCAGAGACATTTCTGCCCCAAGCTGAGGGATGCCTCTTCCATCCCTCTGACACACGTGAGGGTTTAGTTTGGGTGTTCCCATTAGCAACCCCCAAGACAGGGATTTGAGAACAAGTGCTTTATTTAGGAAGTGAGAAGCAAACGTAGGGTGCCCTATTTAGCTCGTTTCCAAGGGAAGGGGCGACCCCTGGGATCTCCAGAAAGTGAGGCAAACTCTGCCAGAGCGGTATCCTGCCAAGGGGTGAGGAAGCCGGGACATTTCATGCCAAATCTTCTCAGTCACTGGCGAAAGGTGGCTCGCGGAAGGTGCCAGTGCCCCGGAGTGCCGAGTCTACCAATGCACACACCCAGAGTGGCGTCGCCAAGTTTTAAAGAACAAGCTCTACGCACAGCTATTCAGATACTGGCAGTGGGGAGCTGGTCAGGGCAAGAAGTGGTAAGGCCCACAGGATAAAGGTAGAACACCAACAGAATCGCCTACAACGACTAAAAAGCAACGTTTCCAAGCGATTACGCAATCTCCCTGGATTCTCGAAGGGCTTGTTTGAAGGAGGCAAAGGATAAACAATGGATAAACCTCATTTGAGAGATGGGGCCATGTGGCTTCAAGGGGAGGCTGAATTTTCCCTTCCTGGAAGGCTTTCCTCTTTCTCGTTTGGCTTCAGTGTGCCTCCTTTTGGTAAGCGTACCTCCATCGTACTGTTGATTGACAGGTTGTTCATCTGGGACCAAAAGATTATATACAAACCATTACACATATATATATAAACCATTATATATATATATATATATATATATATATATATATATATATACCATTATATATATATACCATTATATATATATATACACCATTATATATATATAAACCATTATATTTATATATAAACCATTATATATATAAACCCCCATATATATATATATATATATATATAAAATAAACCATTAAGATAGATGGGCCTATTTGTTACTGAAGCATGGCCTGATTTATCCTGACTGATACAGATATATAAAAAGAATGCCAATTTTTTTTTATTTATTTTTTTAACGTTTATTCATTTTTGAGACAGAGAGAGACAGAGCATGAATGGGGGAAGGTCAGAGAGAGAAGGAGACACAGAATCTGAAACAGGCTCCAGGCTCTGAGCGGTCAGCACAGAGCCCGACGCGGGGCTCGAACTCACGGACTGTGAGATCATGACCTTAGCCGAAGTCGGACGCCCAACCGACTGAGCCACCCAGGCGCCCCAAAAGAATGCCAATTTTAAAATAAAAGCAATTAAATAAGCAACAGCAGAGAACATGTAGGTATGACAAAAAGCAAGATAGTAGTCTGCAAATAACTGGCATTTGTGGAGCAAGCAATGCCTTGTGCTAAGAGCTTGGTACATTTACTGGAAGAGCATTTATTTTAAAAGGGGAGGGACCACTTGGTTTGTTGATTACCATCCAGAGGTCAGGTGTGGAAGAGAAGCCTCAGTCAACCTTCTTCACCCACGGACACATACCCTGGGCTTGTGGGACCCTGCTCGTAAGACTGATTACAGTGGACTCGACTGTCACGACTCCTGACCCCCCAGTAATACCCACGTCCTAGGGTCTCGAGGGGGTTAAGTGAGACATGCTACGTAACGCATGGGCACGGGCCATATTACATCTCATCACTGTGGGAGGGATGCCACCGAGAAAGAAAAATGCCCAGTAAACTCTGATGCAATACCTTAACAATAATGCGAGGCAACAATTAGACCAGCCTCTTGGAGCTTTCAGATTTGTTTAACGCGTTCCCAGGTATTTGGCAACTTCTCCTGCCTTCCTGTCATTCTTGGCAGGTGCTAGACAATTCTTTCAAACGTATCTCAGTGATATAGAGCAACACAGCTTCGTCTCCTTGGGCTATCGTCCTGTCTTAGGTCCCATAATGCACTTTACGGTGGCTTTGCAGGAAGATAATGCGTCGCGGTCACTCCAACAATGAGCGTTTGCCTTGCTAATCCCAGCTGCACGCCGGCCGTTCTTATCTGTGCCTTTCTGCGCGCACAGTAACTCTTCATTTCATTGCTGAATCATAGTCTGATCTTTTTGAAGATGCGTAAAATGGCAATTATACTCAGCGCGGGTAGTGCGACAATGCAGAGCTCTCCAGCGAAGCGACAACAATGGGAACAGCTATGACCACGCTCGCCAGGCAATGACAACTGCATCACGACAGCTACTTGGCCGGTGGTTTGAGACATCATCATTTGTGAGGTGGGGCCCAATTGCAGGAGGTGAAAATGGAAAAAAAAAAAAAAAAAAAAAAAACCAACCAAGCCATCTCAGAATTGATGAATAGGGTGGTGAGTGTTCACAATGGAGTAGCTGCTCATCTCGTTTGGGGGCTTATCACTATTTTTAGGGCACACGTGCGGGAGGCTGCGCATCATGTGGGGGGGGCAGGACACAGGGTCTGTGGAAGGGGGTGGGCGATGGCAGATGCTTGGAGAGAAGTGGTTCTCAGCTAGGGGAGAGGCCACTGATCTCCTCGGCCCCTGCTTCCACAGGAACAGCAGACTGCACCCTTTGCAATCCGACCGGTGGGGAATGAGCACCTACTCTGTACGAGGCACCAAGTGGGAGAAGAGGGCCGGGAAGCCACAGGGCTAAACATGATGTGACCGCTGTCCTCCTGGGTCCTTGGGCAACGGGGGGAGACAGACAACTGCCCCAACAACAGTGGTGTCAACGGACAGCAGTTAGCGCTAATGCAACCAAGGCAAGGCATTGGGGAGCCCTGGGGATTCCACCATGGTTCCACCTGGGAAGGCTTCCTGGAGGAGGGGGAATGTGACCCGAGCTTCTGACAGGGAGGACTGAAGTAGGGGGTGCTGAAGGAAGGAGCCGCGGAACAGTGGCAGCAGGTTGAGCTTGGTTACGGCCGGTGTGAACTGGAGACCACAGGCTGGTCTTCATTGTCGTAACCGCCTGTGGGAAAGCTCTAGAACTACGTCTGGACCCAGGCCCATGAGCTAGCCTAGGTTCTGGCTCCTTTTCAGTCTGCACGTGGACATTTACCCACAGAGGCAGACCCGTGGCCGGGCGCTCACACAGCTTCCTGCCCCTGCACGAATGCGTGTGCACGTACCCGGAGAGGCACTGTGGGGCCTCGCACACGTGCTTCCGGTGCTGCTCCTGTGAGCCCTGTGCACGCGCCTATACACCCAGGCACTTCCACAGGGGTACACCCCTACAGGTACACACGCGTGCACCGTGTATCAAGTGTTTCGCAAATACAGAAGCAACGAGTCCCCTCCCTGCATCCAAGCCCCGGCTAATCTCCCTCCCCCCCAACACTGACTCTGGGCTTAACCATGTGACTTGATGTGGCCAGTCGGAAAGTAGCAAATGTAATGCAGGCAGAGATCTAAGAGTATGCGTGCGTTAAGACTGGGTCTCGCTGTGCTTGGAATCTGAGGCTACCGTGTAAGCCAGCCTTGGCTAGCTTGCTGGGGGGTGAGAGACCATGGGGCCAAGTCCTCCCCTGACGCGGCAAAAACTGCCACCACCAGACGTGGCTCATGCCACTATAGAGCCCCCCTCAGTTGAGGCACCCGCCGCCGCGGACACACGAACAGGCTCGGAAGAATTCCCAGCCAACCCACAAAATTATGAGGAATATTAAATTATAAATGTCTGTTGCTTTAAGCTGCTAAGCCTGTGACTTGTTACACAGCACAAGCTAACTGATGCGAGCGCTCACAGGAGCACGTAGACCCGGGCATTGCCGATACTTGTTCGTATCCGAAAACACAGGAGGGTAAACTCACACACGCTTTGGTGATCACACACATGGGCACACACATATGCACGCATAAACAGCACACTTTCACGAATATGCCTACACTATATGACACAGAACATGCCCACGTATATGTAAACATCCACGCTGGCTCACGTGGACAAATACCTCCTAGGTCGAGACTGACCACACTCTACGGACAAGTGAGTGGCCGTGGGCCAAGCCCCCCACCCCCATTGCTTCCTGGAATCCAGTTGCCAGAGGGAAAACAATGGTCTTGGGAAGAGGTACCATCCAGGCCAGCCAGGACCCCCAGACACACTGAGGCCCCACCGCTGAGCACAGAGTGAGAGCATTCTTGGGTTTGCAAGTCGCCAGACCACCTTACAGGTTGGATGCAAACCCCAAAGCCTTCTCCGTGACCGCTCAAGCCATCCATTTTGTATTCCTCTCGTTTCTGGGGGCAAAGCCGTGGACGTGTAGCACGTGGCAATGCTATCAGAGGTCATTTCCTCCTCTCCCCGCTGCCCTTTCTTATGACTCACAACTGCTCCTACTCTGGAGTCCAGAGGGCCAGGCAGGCTATGATGCTGGAGGAATGGGTATCAGCCGAGTCTCTGTCATGGGGACAGGAGCACTTGGGGAGGGCAGGTGGCGACCCAGGCTTCTTACTCCCTCCTGTGCCCCTCGCCACCATGTATCTCCTGGTAAGCACTCAGAAACAGGGGTCTAAAGCAGACAGGTGCTCTGACCAAGTTACAGCTCCTCCAATGGCGTCTTCTTTCTCGGCCCGCCTATTTGCCCCTCTCCTTTGAAACCTTCTCTGCTACTTCCTTGCATTGCATGCATTTTGACTTCCCTTATGTTTTCTGTGTCTCCTACATCTGCGGGCCGTCCACTTGTCCCTCTCTAGCCCTGTGCCACCCCCTGGTCCGGATACTGCAAATACTTGCCTGGGTAATGACAACTATCTCCCAACTGGCCCTTTCATGAGACATGGCGCCTTCAATCCATTCTTCATCCTGTTGTCGGGATCTTTCTAAAATGCAGAACCGGCCCAAGGGACAAAGGTCCATCAGTCACTCAAAGATGAAGCCAAGCCCCTGTACGTGGTCCATAAGGCCCTTGGTGATCGAGTCCTGAGCACCTCTCCATCTGTTCCGACTCCACTCAGCTCCAGTCATCTTCTCTGGGTCACTGCTGGGACCATGTGTAGTCTCTCTGCGTCCTCCCTCACCTGTGGGCCTTTGTGCCTGCTATCCCTATGGCCTGGGCCCTCCCCAGCTTTCCACACTCTGCTCTATTCACTCTTCTGCATATCTGGCTGTTTCTGACTCAGCTTGTGGGTCACTTCTCCTGCAAGGCTTCCCTGAATTCCAAGGTTGGGTGGGTGAGCAGCCTCGACACTATGCCCAATACTTACCAAAAAATGTGATGATGACTTGTTTAGTTATTTGCACACACATGTGCTTTGATCATCATTTTGTCCTGAATCACTTACCTGGAACATAGTAGGCATGGAGCAAATGTTTGCAGAAAGAATGAAGGAAGGAAGGAGTGAAGGAAGGAAGGAGGGAAGGAAGGAGGGAAGGGGGAGGGAGGGAAGGAAGGAAGGAGGGAGGGAAGGAGGAGGGAGGGAAGGAAGGAAGGAGGGAAGGAGGAGGGGGGAGAAAGAGGGAGAGGGAGGCAGGAATATGAAAGGGCAGGGCGGAACGAAAGCATGGGAGGGAAGACCTCTTAGGGGAGGGAATTCATGCTTCAGGGGGGAGGCCTCCTTCTCTATCCTATCTTCGGAAGAAGAAGCCTCGGTCGCTCTCTTCTGTCTTCCGCCTTGTTCCTCCTTTCTCCTCGAGAACCTTAGAGGAACGGAAGGTCATCCTCTTTATCCTTCCTCCTCTTTCCTCCTAGTCTTTCCATTTCCTTCTTGGGGAAGGAGAAGGAAACGAGGGATGAAGCCGAGATAGGAAAGGTCTTCCTCCTCTTCCTTCCTCGGTGAAGGACGAACCTCCCTCGGGGAAGGGGGAGACGGAGAAGGAAGGAAGGAGTGAAGGAAGAAAGGAGGGAAGGAAGGAGGGAAGGGGGAGGGAGGGAAAGGAAGAATGAGGCAGGGAGGGATAGAAGGAAGGAGGGAAGGAGAGAGGGAGGGAAGAAAGGAGGGAGGAAAGGAAAGAAGGAGGGAAGGGGAAGGGAAGGAAGGAAGGAGGGAAGGAGAGAGGGAGGGAAGAAATGAGGGAGGAAAGGAAGGAAGAAGGGAGGGAAGGAAGGAGAGGAGGGAGGGAAGGAAGGGGGGAAGGAAGGAAGGAAATAAGGAAGGAAGGAAGGAAGGAAATAAGGAGGGAAGGAAGGAGGAAAGGAAGGATAGAAGGAAGGAAGGAAGGAGGAAAGGAAGAAAGGAAGGAGGGAAGGAAAGAAGGAGTGAAGGAAAGAAGGAGGGAAAGAAGGAAGCTCAAGGGGAGAGTGGAGAGTGTCCTTGGCCCTGCATGGTGCCGATGTTGGTGGATAGACCTCATTCTCATCCCCTAATAGAAGGACGATGCATGCAACTCTTGTCCTCTGAGATGCATCTCCTTCTTGGCCAAGGCCCTCCCACTGTCTGGGCAGATCTGGTCACTTCACTAAGATGACAAGTTTTCTGGCATCTGCCTGGTCCAGCCCCAAACCCACTCACGTGTCAGTCACTTCAAGGAACGTGGGCTTCCCTCTCATTATTCACATTCTGCATATTCATGGTGGCAGGTTCTGATTGGCTGGTTGGTGTTGATCATGGGTGAGTTGGGGGCTTCATATTAGAGAAATAACACTGTATAGGTAGGAGAAGCACCAAGACCTAGATACAGCATTGGTGTGGAGACCAGGCTGAAGCATCTAAGATTCCGCTGCATAAAGATCTCAGGTCAGGAATGAATAGGGAGTTCTGAAAGGAAATGCTCTGTTGCCCATCTGCCTTGGTCAAGAAATATTTATTGCCGTGCATTTTGTCTGACGAAAGAGGTGTCCAGGGAAATGCAGGGTGACTGAGATGTGACCCGTGGCCCCTGCCCACAAGCAAGTCCCTAGCTAGTGAGGGATGTCTAAGTTTTACACCAATATGCCGAATACCCACGCGGAGATGCGTGAGAAGCGTTGGGCAACTGGTGCCACGTTCTGAGTTGCGATGGTTTCCTTCCAGCTGGAGGGGCAGGAAAGGCGTTATTGAAGAGCACGGGGTTGAGCAGGGCAGAATCTGGCTCAGCTGAGACTGGGGCTGAGGGCACAGGACCTGGTCTAGATAGAAGGGTAATCACACCCACCATCATTTATCAGAGACAAGCTGAGTGAGGGATACTGTACCAGACATTTTCCGGTGTCATCCATGAGACTCCTAGCAATGCTGAGCACACAATATCGCTTCCAATTTGTAGATGAAGAAACTCTGGCACAGATGAGAACTTGGCTGAGGCAGCTTGTCTTGGAGCCAGGCTTTCAAACAAGGAATTTCTAGCTCCGCACCCTGATATCTCAGTAAGCTACCGCTGTGTAACAAACCGCTCCAAAATGAGTGATGGACACAACACTAATCATTTATTAGTAGCTCTTGGTTTGGGAAGCAGCGGGATTCACCTTGGTGGCCCTCACTTGCGTATCTCAAGCAGTCCCTGCCAGAGGGTGGGGGCACTGGAGTCATCCAAAGTGCCCTCAATTGCACAACGTGTTGGCCGGCTCCCAGGCTGGGGGCTGGGACAGAGAGCACTGCTCAGGCAGATTGCTACCTCCACGTTTCCAGCATGGTGGCTTCCGCATGGTGGCTTAGGACTCCAAGAGAGAGACTGTCAGGTGGAAATGGTATAGCTCTTCATGACGTAGCCTTGGACGTCAGCTGGTGTTACTTCTGCGGTGTTACGTCAGCCAAGACAGTCACGAAATATACCCCCGACCCAGGTTCCAGGGGAGGGCACAATAAATAACCTTCACAACTTGATGGGAGGGTGGCAAGTTCTGGAATGTATGTAGGAGGACAGGGAATATTGTTCTGACTACTTTTTGTCACTTCTCTGCTCGATTATGCTCATAAGCCAAGGCCTAGAAGCTGGGAAGTAAAAATGTTGTCTGATCCGGGAAGTGGGAGCCAGCATCCAGCTGAGTAGCAACAGAAAGTTTCCCCTGACGCCCTGAGGATGCAGACAATGGCCACAGGTCATGAACTAAGTGGCAGAGGGGTCAACGGAGAGGAGGAAAGAGAGGGGAGCCAGGTAGGAGAGTGGGGAGAGATGCAGCGCATCTGAAGTCAAGTCTACGATTCGGGCCTGGGCAACCCTGGGACCCGGCGTGCCAAGAACCACACTGGGGACATCAGAGGATGAGGTATGGGATGGTTTACTTTGGTGCCGTGCCGAGTGAAAGGTGTGAGGAAGGCATGTTGGAAAGCCACCCAGAAGTGGCTAGAATTGTAGGCCACTATAATCCTACAATGTAGGTCTAGAATTGTCTAGACCCTGGACAGCAGACTAAGACCGAATATGCAGATTTCAGGGATGCGAGGTGGCACTGGGAGCCATAGTGTGGTTGAGCCCACCAAGGTGGAGAGAGCAAAGCATCAGTAGGAGGATGCCAGAACCTGGGAACTCTGGGAACTCTGGCGTTTGGAGAGTGGTACCAGAAAGAGCAGGAGCAATCAGTCCGAAGGGGAGGCCTCAGAAGACCCTTCCGACCCCAAGACTCTAGGAAAATCATAAGCGAAGGGCAGGGATAGACTGTCACTCAACCCAAGACCCATCTCCATTGACTGCAGGACACCCATCATTCCTTTCTTCCCTGCATCCATCCAATTGCTGATTGCTTCCGTTGGTGCACGTTCTATCCCTGGACCCATCAGAAGCCCCCCGTAAGGACAGGGGCCATGTCACAGGCACCTATGACGTCAGTGGCGGTCTTGACATGCATAGATAAACGCAGGCACTCAATATTAGTTGACCGAGGGTATGGAACAGGTAAAAATGTGGCGGGCCTGGCATCTGTGGTCGGCTATCTCCCTCTTGTGCGAGTTTCCTTCACCAAACTCCCCACGGAAAGTTCCAGACCGCTCATCTCCTCTGATGTTTTCATGGAGAGGCCTGGAAAAGGAAGTGGCTTTCCAAGGGGCTACGGTCAGTGTCAGAAATGTCCCTGGCCCTGAACGCCCCGCGGCGCCCAGGGTTCTAAGGCAATATGGGAAGAGGGAAGCCTGTTCCCCAAAAGGAGTAACTGGGGGAGGCCAGCGGGCCTTCCCCACCAAGTGGACGCGCACCCCCCAAAAGCGGCTCTGGGGACGGCGGCCGGGCCAGCGTGCTCAGAAGCCCGGGCGGGCCGCGCTACCGATGGCCAGCGCCAGCCCGGGGGCCAGCAGAACGCCAAGCTGGCCGAGGCCCCGCCCTTGGCAACGGTGGCGCCTCTGGGACCTTGCGGCGGGCTGATCTCCTTGCAGACCCCGGGTCCGAGGGCGGAGGGGAGGAAGGGAGACATTGCTGTGGTTTTGCGGCCAAGGAGGGAACATACTTAGGATATTTAGGGGATGGATAGGGAACTGGCCCCACTCCCCCCAGGCTCTGCCTGCCAGAGCTCAGCCACTGGAACATGCCATTTGAGAAATGTCTTCATTTTCTCTCAGTCGTTGGCCACGTTCCCGCCACACTCATTGAGAGCGGGAAGAGGGGGGCAGGAGAGGGAAGGTAAGGGTCATAGACAGGAGCAAAAGAGGACTGGGAGACCGGTTCCCGAGAGCCCTCTGTGCAAAAAAACCCACCAGGGGCCCTGCCAAAGCCGCCTGCCGCGTGGTCTGACTGCACCCCTTGTGGCTCCCCAAACGGTGTCCCACCATCCCGCGGAAAGTCGCATTTCACCCTGGCCCGTGGCCCGATGGGGGCGCACCGCGGGCCAGGGGCCCAACATCCGTGCTGTCACGTCGGTGAGCCCCGCTCCAAGGACGCCGGTGCAAGAGCCGAGTTAAGCTGGGCACCTCGCCTGCCAACAGTAAACCTCTCAAGTCGGTCTTTATTTTTATAGACCATGGCTTAAAGGCCCCAGCCACTGTGAACCCTGGCTTCCAGTGCTTATTTGTAATTTTCAAACACCTTGATTTATTGCTTGAAAGGCTCTGACTGTATCCATAGACACAGGATTTCAGAAATGTCAGAGCTGGGAAAGAAAACGCCGGAGCTGCCTTCCTCCCTCCCACTGCCTTATTTACAGATGAAGAGACCAAGGGCCGGGGACGTGCCCCTGGAGACATGCAGACATCTGGAAGTAAATGGTGGATTGACCTTTAGAAATTCTGATATCAGTGGGAGGGGGTTGACTGTGGCGGGGGGCGGGGGGGCGGGGGGGAATCGGCTTCGAATCAGGTGTACGTTTCTCAAATCTTCCGCTTGGTCACTTTAGCGGCGTGACCTTGGAAAAGTTACTGACCCTCAGCCTTCTCATCTGTAAGATGGGAACCAGCAGACCCACATCGAAGGAGGAGAACACGCAGAAACCGTCGTCCATGGAGACGGCTCCACAAACATGCCTTCTCTCTCCAGGTATCGGCCTGACATCTGTACACCATCCCCTGGTATTGATTTTTAATCAATTTCGAGACCTGGGCGTTTCACAGCAGAAGGCTAAACCCCATGGGACTCTGCCGTGTGCATGAGACACGGCTTTCTGGAGACAGCTGGAGCCAGGCCCGGGGACAGAATCTTCCGCCGGAGAGGGCCAACAGCCCAGCAAAGGGGAGGGCGTGTGTCGGAATACCCGCGCAGCTGCAGTACCCAAGACGTCACCCGATCGGGGTGGATTCGGTGGTGGACCACTCAGCCCGGGCCTCGGAAAGTAGACACCTGGCTCCGAGTGTGGAACAGGAGATTTACCTTAAAGATACCCCGGTTGGGGCCCGATAGGGATCAGCTGGCATTTCGTGTGGCCGAAAGAGTGGCAACTGAATACTTTGCCCCGCCTGACCCAGCCCCTGTACCAACGCCATAGATCGATTTCTATTTTTTCCTTTCTTCTGTAAACAGTGGCGCTGGGGCAGGTAGGTATGCCCGGATGGCTTGCCCGCAGGCCCGCCCCAGAATCCTTGATCGTCTGTGGCAGATAATGCTGGCTTGAGTTTGCACCCATCCCAATTTTCATTCACACTGAGCTTTTTTGGCACGCTTTAGTAATGAAAAAAGAGAAGCGGTGGGGGAGGGAGGTGGGCTGGGGGCTGGGGGCCGGGTGGGGGGGGGCGCGGGGAGGAGCCATCGATATGAAACATCCCGGCTCAGATTCTGGGCAAGCAGCTGCTTTGTGTTTGGAATTTGGGGCTTGACTGGATTTCAAGACAAACCACAGCACTGAAGCAAGCCTTTCTTCTCTCTGCCAACAGGCGCCCACAAATGCCTAAATTTAGAAGCTGGCAATTGCCCTCATTTAGGATTTTAGGGGAAACTCAGGTAATACAAACTATCTCAGATCGGGAAGGTTTACGCGCTCACTGGGTTGATAGAGTTGACTTGTTTCGGTGGTGATGGTGGTGAAGATTTTTTTTTTTTTTTTTTTTTGTGCTTCACCTTCTTCTCAAAAACCCAAATGCGATTTCCATCTTGGAAATGAAGTCGACAGACTCTGTTTTGAGACATCCCTTCCCTGGGGATTACCTGGAGCTCGTCTGCCAGGCGCCCCCACAGACGTCTGCACCGTCAATGCTTACCGCGCGTCTCACTAAGAGAGAGACGCTAAGAGCAGCTGGCCGGGCCCGGCTGTCTGGTAGAGAGAGCCTTGCAGGCATATTCCCACAGAGATGCCTAAAATCGTACTTTGTAGGAGGTGCTGAGATTGGGCAGAAGGAAGCAGAGGGAGAAAAACAACAGAGAAAGAAGAAGGAGAAAAAGAAAGGAAGAAAAGACAAGGAGGTTTTGGACCAAGGAAGGGACCAGCTTACATCCCCTCTTAGCACAGTGGCTACTGAATTTGCTCTGAGGCTATAGATGTGTCCCCCACCGTCCCCCACCACTGGACATCAGGGGCTGCGTGGGCCCTGCATGGGGGGGTCCCATCCTCTTGACACATACGGGTAGTGGGATGAAAAAGAGAAGCCCGTCACGTGGGCCTCTCCCCATTCTTCTCTTTCACGTAGACCCAGAAAAACAAAAGAAAACAGAACTGTTGTCAGGAAGCGGGGGAAGGGTGGCCGACCGCTGTGTGAGCTTGGGTAAATTTCTTGACTCTTCTGGTCTTCAGTCTCCTTACATATAAAGTAGGGCCAATCATACCCTCTTACATCCTCGACTAAAAATGAAATAAAATAACATGGATAAGCCACCAGGGGAGGGAATACTTGGGAGGGACCTGAGGGGTGATAGCCCTGATGTCACTCTACTACCGCCCCTGACCCTTGGGCTTGATTTTTTCTTGTCCCCACTGATATCTGAGGTTCCGTCAAGGAAGCAGAGACAGTTGAACAAGAGCAGCGTAGGGTAGAACCTAAGTATCACAGATAAAAGGTGCTGCAGACGAGGGGCCAGGAGCTGGGGAGGTCTGCCTGGAAGGGTCGAGAATTAAAGGGCAAGGTAACATGACAGCCAAGGTGCAGACTCCGAAGCCAGACTTCTTGGGTTCTTGTTTCGCCTCTGCTCCTTATAAGCTGTGTGGCCTTAGGCTAGTTATTTAACCTCTCTGAGCCTCATCTGTGAAATGGGACTCGTCATAACAGATACTTCCCTCATAGTGTTGTTCTTGGGATTAAAAGAGTTCATCCGAGTGAACCGCTTAGAATCGCACATCACGGAGAGAACATTCGAGAAGTCTGCTATTATTAGGATGAGCCTGACGCTGGGGTGGAAGATGGGGGCAGGCGTGGAAAAAGGAGGGGATCCCAGGCTGGCACAGGCTCATGAGTAATGATGGGGGCAGGGTGGAGTCAGACACAGTCGGGGACCAATGACCAGGCCTATTATTTGGAACAAGGTTTGGGCACGGGCCTTCAGCAGGAAATTAAGGGGGAGACGGAAGCTGGAGTCAGACCCAATGGGCTGTAAACACCAGCCCACAGGCTTGCGCTTCATGTCGTATCAGGTAAATAAATAATCAATGACGGTTTCTGGGTAGGAGGCTTGAGTGCAAGTGTTGTCCCCGACTGATCTCGGAACAGCGCACAGGGCAACGTGGAGGAGGGAGCCATGGAAGGCTGGGAGGCCAGGCAGGTAACAGCTGCCTCCGTTCAGGAGTCACCTTCAAAAGGCCTCAGGCGAGGATTCCTGAACCTGCGCCCCCTCCCCCTCGTCCTATGTCCCTGACAGTTATCAGAAATCCATCATGGCCGTCTTTCCCCAATGAGGTCAAAGAGAGCCTTCGACTCTTTCTCCACCCGCACTCCAGATGGCTGCCACCTGTGCACCAGGGCTGGGACTTGGGAGGAGGCCTGCTCGCCCGCCTTGGCCTGGACCAAGGTGGTGAGCCTGGGCTGACACTGAAGGACCGATGTGAGCACGACGGAAGTAAAGACCACGCAGTGGCAAGGGGGCTGACGGACGTTAGGGTGACGAAGAGGGAGGTGTCCGGGATGACTTACGTTTTAGGGGAGTTGGGAAAATGTGTTTGGTACTGTTTGCAGCAGGAGAGGCAGGGCGTGACGGGCTGTGCGGGGAGAGCGGCGCTTTGGCTTAAGGCGAGGTGGCCTTGGCCTTGGGACGTGCTGAGCGGAAGGCTTGTGCAGGTCACCCGAGAGGAAGCATTCAATCCGCGCTTGGAGATATGGGTCTGGAGCTCGGGTGGAGGCCGGGGCTGGGGACACGGAATTGGAAGCCGGCCACACGGAGGTGACAGCTGACACTGTCCGGGCGGATGAGAGAGTGTGAGACAGAAGACTAGAGGACTGAGGCCCCGTTCAAGCAAACGCTCGGTTAAATATCAAATATCACAAATATTGCAGCCAGAGAACTAGGCACAAACAGCCAGAGGGCAGGAGGTGGAGACATCCCATCACGACACGCGGGCTCCAGGAGAAGGCGACTGGAGAAGAAGGGCCGTGGCCAGTGGGGCAGGGACAAGGACTGGACCTGCCTTCCGGGCACTGGGCTTCAGGGCACTTCTGAGCCTGATGACTCTGGGGGCTCTTTCTTTAGAAGGCCCCACCCCCACCGCGGCAAATAAGTGAAACTCCCCCAGAGTCCACATTAAACTTAGTTTTTATATAACTATATACAAATTGAGTTGGCCCAGAGTTGAGTCGCTGACGTAATGTTATGGCTTGTAGACATTTAAACATATATTAATTTTAATTTTGTGGTTTTCTTTTTGTATTTTAGAGCCAAAAATATTTTTCCAGTTCTCAGATATTTTCACAGGCCCTTGAGAAGCATATTATAAAGCTTAGATATTCTGCATATGGTGCCAAATGTTTTAAACAGCCCAGCCCGGGATGGAAGTGACAGGGATTGGGGGTGGATGGTGTGGGCCGGGGTCTGACAAAGACCATCCTGTAATTTGGGTACGTTTATACCTCCGTCAGATGTTCTCCCCGGATGGTTTGCATGCGACTCCGTCACCTACCTGGTCATGGGCATTCATCGGTCACTGCCACACGGAAAGTGAGCTCCAGGGTGGGCATCAGTCAGAGCAGACACTGCCCATGTGTCGGCCTGGGGTCTCGAAGGACCTCTCTGGTGCCTTGGCTTGACTCTTCAGCCTCTGGATTGTGGAGTTGCCTTGGGGGTCCAGAGAAGGGATTGGGGCAACCAGGAACACCGGGGTCACCCAGGAGCTGAGGCCACAGGGGTGTCCCAACCGTTGCTGAAGTATTTCAATCTTTTAATGAGCTGCTGAAAATCAGTTCTGCTTGTACGCACGTTTATGTCTCCCGGGGAGGGGGATCCCGGGTCAGTGCCCAGGCTCGCTGAGAATGATACCTCCACTCAAAGTAACAGATCTGCAGAGCTGTTAACGCTGCATGTGGGCAAGGGGCCTGGGTGCCCTTGCGGCCCGTGGGCGGGTCCATTCACCCAGGACAATGCGCTCTGTCCTGGACCGGGAGTGGCCTCCAAAGCTCAGAGGGAGCCTGCGCCCAGGTGAGCTGCAGCCTGACAAAGGAGCCTCAGCAAAGCCAGTGGGCTCGAGGGCTCATGGCCAGCTGACCCCACAGACCTTCCCTACGGCCGAGTCCTCCCTGTGCCTGTTCCCAGGGTCTTCGACCCATCCCCAGCCCCGGCCCCCCGGGGCCCCACTGGAGCGGGCGGGCAGAGCCAAGTTGCAAAGTCTAAGTACTTTTTAAGCACTGCAATTTAGTGCAATTATTCGAAAGTAAACAATCTGCTCTGTCAATTAAACATTATTTAGCTTGCGTTTCTTCCGATGCATCACACAATCAGCACGGGAGCCCGCTCTCTGAGCGGGGCTCGGAAACCGGCCGCGGGCTGGTTTTCCGTAGCCCCGGTACCTGCCGTTGCACAGTCCGAGCCTGGAGACGCTGTCCCGTGTGTTCCCTTTATTCCAAAGCAACATGTGGTAAGAGGCAAGACTGCGGGAATAGTGGCATCTTGCCCAGCGTCGTGGCTGGTCCGGTTGGGTCCCTCCCTTTTCTCTCCCTCGGTGACCTGCCTTATTGGAACGGGAGGGTGCTCTTGGGGGCAAGAGGAAGGTCATCGTCTTGGGATACGCCTACTGTCTTAGAGGTTTTGATTTTCGTTTTTTTTTTGTTCTAGGTAAAACCGAATCCCAGCATGCAGTGCCCGGAGCCTTTCTTTCATTTTTTACATCCATATGTATTTCATGGAAATGCAATCCACGTGTTTCCCATTCATGGACACTTAACTCCTCAAAATATTATTTCTGAGAACCGTTTGATGTCCAGAGACCCATGCCAGCCGTTTATTAGAGACTTCTGCTCCAGTACTCAACACATTGTTTCCTCAAACTGAAAAACACGCCTGGGCCCCCTGGAAGCCAACATCTGCAGGGCATGGCTGCGAGTCTAGAACGTGGAATTGTGGGAGCCAGAGAGCCCCCGACCCCGGCATGCGGAGGGCTGGGAACGGCGGCCCCTGGGCTCCCATCTTCCCAGCACCGACGTACCACACGCGGCCCCGCTCCTGAGCCAGCTACAGCTCAGCTCACGCGTGTTCACACTGTATGGAAATCTTTCCGCTCTAGGCCTCGTCTTTCTGCACGTAACCCGGTTTTCAAGACCCGATCTTACTCCAAATCATCTTTGGCCAATCGACACGGCTTCGCGGGGTGGCCTCTTTTGCTGACAGATGCTCTAATGATAATCAATGCTCATTTGCATTTGTAAAGGGTATCCCAGTTCATAAAGTGATTTTACATCCATCGGCGTGTCTCACGTTTCAGTGACTCTTCTGGATGGGCAGGACCGGGGGCCAGCCCAGCCCCCATTTTACCATCGGGGAAACTGAGGCTCAAAAGAATGGAACTCCCTTGAATTCAGGTCTCCTGCTACGGATCGGGTCACCTTCCACCACGAGGAATCCATCTTTCTATAACTTTCACCTACTGATTTACTTCTGCTGTCAGTTCTTTTCCAGAAAAAAAATCCACATCGGCACCCCATCATTCTCACGACAGTGATCGTCACATTCCTACATCTAGGGATCTGTCATCTGCAAAAATGCGTTGGGAGCCCCCACATCCCAATGGGATGTCAAAGGACATCAAAGGACAAGTAGAAATGCCCATCTTCTCTCCCTAAGCTGTGTATCTGGTGTGCGTGTGGCGTAGGAGTGCACAGCTCAGAGTGTCATACACAGAGTGTGCCCAACTCCGTGTACGTTATGGTTGCAGAAGGAGGCTGTCGGCTCAGATCCACAAACGGGCGGTACTCTTTCCAGAGAGAGGAGCTCAGTAAATGTGCATGAGCAAAATCACCTCCATAGCGTGGCTGTGAAAAGGCTTATCACTTACCAAATAATCCCATCGTTCCCAAATAATTACTTACCAAATAATCCCATCGTTCCACCACTGGGTGTTGACTAAAGAAAACGAAAACACTAATTCAAAAAGATACGGGCACCCTACGTCCAGTGCAGCATTATTTACAATAGCCCAGAGACGGAAGCAACCCAAGTGCCTATCCACAGGTGGATGTGGTATGTACATATATGATGGAATATTCCTCAGCCGTAAAAGAGCATGAAATCGTGCCATTTGTAACAGCATGGATGGACCTAGAGGGTATTATGCTAAGTGAAATAAGTCAGACAGAGCAAGACAATGCCATGTAGAATCTTAAAAATAAAGCAAATGAACCAACGCGCAGATTACCAAATACGACGTACGGGCTGGTGGTAGCCAGAGGGAAGGTGGGTGGGGAATGAATGAAATAGATAAAAAGGATTGAGAGGGGGGTGTCTGGGGGGCTCAGTTGGTTGGACGTCCAACTTCGTCTCAGGGCATGATCTCACGGTCCGTGAGTTCGAGCCCCGCGTCGGGCTCTGTGCTGACGGCTCGGAGCCTGGAGCCTGCTTCGGATTCTGTGTCTCCCTCTCTCTCTGTCCCTCCCCTGCTTGCACTCTGTCTCTGTCTCTCAAAAATAAATAAACATTAAAAAAAATTTTTAAGGGATTAAGAGGTACAAACTTCCAGTTATAAAACTAATAAGTCACAGAGATGGGAAGTACAACATAGGAAATATTATCAATAAGAGTATAATGACGTAGTTTGGTGACAGATGGTGACCACGCTTATCGTGGTGAGCGTTGTATAACGTGTAGAGTTGTCGAATCAGCATGTGTTACACCTGAAACTAATAGAGCATTGCGTGTTAATTACACTTCAATAAAATAAATAAATATAAATATAAAGTAAGTATGAAGGAAAGTAGGAATAGTCCCATTTGACAGATGGAGACATTCAGGCTTAAGAGGTTATATTCCTTCCTGAGCACATGTGGCTGGAACCCTAACCTCTGGCTCATATAAAACACCACTCACATATTAAAATTTGGGGGGTATGGTGCCTGAGTGGCTCAGTT